>NC_069504.1:672750563-673094313 GCF_027579735.1 Bombina bombina
CTCTCTCTCTTTCTCTCTCCCCTCTCTCTCTCTTTCTCTCTCCCCCCTCTCTCTCTCTTTCCCCTCTCTCTCTCTCCCCTCTCTCTCTCCCCTCTCTCTTTCTCTCTCCCCTCTCTCTTTCTCTCTCCCTCTCTCTTACTCTCTCCCTCTCTCTTTCTCTCTCCACTCTCTCTCTCTTTCTCTCTCCCCTCTCTCTCTCTTTCTCTCCCCCCCTCTCTCTCTTTCCCCTCTCTCTCTCTCCCCTCTCTCAACCTCTCTCTCTCCCTCCTCTATCTCTCCCCCCCCTCTCTCTCTTCTCTCTATCTCCCCCTCTGTCTCTCTCTCACCCCTCTCTCTCTCCCCTCTCTCTCTCTCTCTCTCTCCCCCATCTCTCTCTCTCCTCTCTCTCCTCTCTCTATCTCGCCCCTCTGTCTCTCTCTCTCCCCTCTCTCTCTCCCCCCTCTATCTCTCTCTCTCTCCCCTCTCTCAACCTCTCTCTCTCCCTCCTCTATCTCTCCCCCCTCTCTCTCTTCTCTCTATCTCCCCCCTCTGTCTCTCTCTCACCCCTCTCTCTCTCCCCTCTCTCTCTCTCTCTCTCCACTCTCTCTCTCCCCCATCTCTCTCTCTCCTCTCTCTCCTCTCTCTATCTCGCCCCTCTGTCTCTCTATCTCCGCTCTCTCTTTCTCTCTCCTCTCTCCCCTCTCTCTCTCTCCCCTCTCTCTCTCTCTCTCTCTCCCCCCTCTCTCTCTCCTCTCTCTCTCCCCTCTCTCTCTCTCTCTCTCTCTCTCTCCTCTCTCTCCCCTCTCTCTATCTCCCCCCTCTCCTCTCTTTCCCCCCTCCATCTCCCCTCTCTCTATCTCCCCCCTCTGTCTCCCTCTCCCCTCTCTCTCCCCCTCTCTCTCTCTCCACTCTCTCTCTGTCTCCCCCATCTTTCTCTCTCTCTCCCCTCTCTCTCTCTTCCCCCCTCTCCCCTCTCTCTCTCTCCCCCCCTCTCTCTCTCTCTCCCCTCTCTCTCCCCCCTCTTTCTCTCTCTCCCCACATCTCCCCTCTCTCTCTATCTCCCCCCCCTCTGTCTCTCTCTCTCTCTCCTCTCTCTATCTCCCCTCTCTCTCTCTCTCTCTCTCTCTCTCTCTCTCTCTCCCCCTCTCTCTCTCCCCTCTCTCTCTCCCCTCTTTATCTCCCCCCCCTCTCTCTTTCTCTCTCCCCTCTCTCTCTCCCCTCTTTCTCTCCCCTCTCTCTCTCTCTCTCTCTCTCTCTCTCTCTCTCTCTCTCTCCACATCTCTCCTCTTTCTCTCTCCCCTCTCTCCATCTCCCCTCTCTCCCCCCCCCCCCCCCTCTCTCTCCCCTTTCTCTTTCTCCCCCCTCTCCCCTCTTTTGAGCTGTTTGAGCTCTCTCCACGGCATTTCACGGCCCTGCCCCCAGCCCCGCTCCCTTCATGGGCATGCACGCTAGGCCACGCCCCCTTCACGGGTCTCTACGCTAGACCACGCCCCCTTCATGCTCGGCCACGCCCGCACACGCTCGGCCACGCCCACTTCTTCTCGCGGCAGTCGGCAAATCAGGTAGGGAATACAAGGCCAGGTGTGTTTGTCCTCGTGCTGTCTCTACTGCGCATGACAGCTTCGGACAAACACACTTGGCCTTTTATAGTATAGGATGTACACAGAGGTGTCCATTTCTAGAAGTGATATTAGGTGCATTACTTGAGAAGGAGAATTCAGTTCCATCACATACTTAACCAATTCCTCGTCTGGGGCCAATTGATCTAGAAGACGTTGAATGAGGTAGGCACAACAGGCCCTGGTATAGTGAATGTCTATCTGTACTCCATGACTGTAAGGTATTTAGTCACCCGCTAGAAAAGTTTTCACCCACCTTGAGAAGTGCAGGCAGATCAGAGGGTGTCTCGTTGCTGCTGGTGGTACTAGGCATTGGCACGGGAACAAAGTCCAGAAGCTGGCGGCACATGAGACTGGGAGCCTTCGTGAGAGTACAAGGTAAGGCCGCTGAGGCCATGTGGTAATCTGTGGTTTCGTGTTTCAATCTGTGTTTCCTAAAGTAGCTATGTTGCTCATCCGATATAGTGAACTCGGCGGCTCGCACACTTCCCTTCGGTTCTATTTCTGACCCCTCTGATTGCCATGTGGGTGTTCCATACATGAACGGAATGACTGAGGCTTCATTCTGCGGGCTCACCTCAGGCTTCAAAATAAAATCTTCAGCAGCTATATCTTCTGTCCGTGTGGTCTCACATGGATTGTCCAGACAATCACATGCCTTCCTCTCAAATTCCGTAATTAGATCCACAACGGCTGCATAGAATGCCTGCATATGCATGCTGTAAGATTAGTGTAGGTGCAAACATGCGGTCCAAGATGGTGTTTCGCACTTTGTATTCCGGCTGTGACACTGGCAACTACTCAGTGCCTGATGTCTGGGCTTCTCACAGTGACGTTCTGATTAATCTCTGGGTCACAGGAGCATAGCGGAGCTGTTGGACTTGGCAGTGTTAGTTTCTCAGCTATCAGTATTTTTATACGAGCAGGCCGGACATATTATATGCTTAAATAATGCCGTGCTGTTGTGAGCTCCCAGGTTCTTTCTAGATGTAAAGTTAATAACAGGATATCATTTCTTAAAGTCTTAGTTATAAAATATAGGTAGATAAATCCTTATTATTGAAGTTTTAGCCGGGAGCTCTATTACTGTGCGACCATCCACTTCGCTAGTTGGCTCCACCTTGTAGGTATTTTTTAATGTTATAAGGTTCTTGGTGGGTCTTGTGATCAGGGTGTAGGTTATATAGCTTTGCATAGTATGTATGAAATGCCTTTAGTATAGCAGAGGAGGTTTTAAGAGAGGTGCGACTGTCTGATCGCAGCTCATAAATATGATGTTTGAGTTTTTTCTTCTTTAAGGCCCGTGCTAGTAGCTTTCCTGCTCTATTACTCTCATAATAGAATATGCTATCTGTTTTCTGTTTTATTATTTGATATTCTATTTGTAGGTAATTGTCTAGAGCTATTCTAGCCTCTTCTACCTGTGTTAATAAATCTGGATTTGACAGAGATTGTTTGTATAAGTATTCTAATTCTGAGTATCTGGATGTTAATTCCTAATAGACTCTTCTTTGGGATTTCCTTATCTGGGCCTTTAGTTTAATGATTTCGCCTCATATTAGACATTTATTTGCTTCCCATATAGCAAAATTATTAGTAGTTGAGGGATTATTAATGTGGAAGTATTCTGTAATGTCTCCTGGAGTTTCTGTATTATCTGTGGGTCACAAAGGGTAGTGTCATCTAACTTCCAAATGAAAGGGCCTGTTGGTGCGTCCAACCATTGGAGCTGTAACTTCCACTATGATCGGACCAGGCCGTTGGGGTGAAGTCACAATTGGTCACCATGGCTAAGCCTACTTGGTTTGTAAGAAAGTAGTCTAACCTGCTTTATGATTTGTTAGGGTGAGAGAAAAATTTGAAATCCCTTTTTTTGGGGTGTACAAATCGCCGAATATCATACATTTTGTGTATCTTCAAGTTTTTCCATAACAGTGTCGCTGTTTTGTTTGGGTGTGTAATATGAATGTTTGTACTATCTATTGCAGGTTGTAAAGGGATATTAAGATCTCCTCCAAGGTATATTGGACCTTTCGAAATGTCGAGTAACCTATTAAACATAGTGGAGAAGAATTTTTGTTGGTCTGTATTAGGGGCGCATACATTTATTAGAGTGATAGGTCTACCAAAGAGGAGGCCAACTATGCCCAGGAACCTCCCTTCCGTATCTGTCAGTTTTTGTATCATAGTGAAAGGAATAGAATTTTTAATAAAAATACTGACCCCGCCTTTTTTACTAGGGCCTGAGCTATGATAGTGCTGAGTGTAGGTCGATCCAAAATATTTGGGTTCTCTTTTATGTCTAAAGTGTGTTTCCTGCAGGAACAGTATGTCTATTTGGCATTTAGCGATGTCTGATAGGGCTTTGGATCGTTTACAAGGCGAGTTAAGTACTCTAGCATTTTGCGTTAGTAGAGTAATAGGGTGTATATGTTCTAATCGTGAAGATGACATAGGGAGATCCTGGGGTTAATAAGGTAATGTTGAAGGGTATATCCATACTTCTGGATTTTACTGAGTAGGAATTTGGTCATGTCTGAAATGCATTTTGTCACAATATATATAAACACAGCATCAATAAAACATAAAAAACAATAACATAAGCAAAAAACACAGTAACATTTCAAGAACGTGTACATTTCTCTCAACCTAGGTTAAGGTCTAAAGAGAGTAAATAAGTAAATGGGGTAAGCATCGGGTTAAGGTCATTTTCAACAATAAACAATAAAATATTTACATTACTTTCCACATACTATATCAAAATAATCAGGACGGTGTTCCTTAGTTGTAAAAGGAGGTCTTTGCAAAGAGTTGCAACATGAAAGGCAACACAATACTTTGTCTTGCTATATATAAACATAACATCAACATAATATGAAAAACTATAATATGAGTAAAGAATACAGTAACAGTTCAGGAATGTGTGTATTCCTCTCAACTTAGAGTAAGGTCTAAAATGGATAAATGAGGCAAGCAATCAAGCATCCTATTAAAGTCATTTTCAACAGTAAACAAACTATGTACAGTGAAGCTGTACAAAATGTTAATGTTACTCTCAGCCTGCCGTGACTAAACCTTAAAAATAGTGTTCCTTAATAGTAAGAGGAAGTTAGTTTGATCCTTGTGAAGAATCACTGTATGAAAGGCAGCATAATACCTGAAGTTTTCTCAGTTTTGAGAGTCCTCTATGTTCCTTGATCCCGTATAGTAGAATCCTGTCATCCAGGACTTGATTCAGCCGGAGAGGGCATCTTCTGTGAGTGAGGGTGGCTAGTTTGTCTGCCATTTTGGCAGGGATTTTCCCTTTCTTGGAGGCAGAAATCTGCCATTTGTCTTGACGTGAAGAGGATCTTTTAGAGGGTGTTTGTGCTTGGGTTGCCTCAGTGTCCTTTTCCATCGGTGGATCTAATCCTAAATCCTCGAAGAATGAGGTGATGTTCTCTGGGGATCTGCAAACAAATCTCTTGCTGTCCATAAGAACCATAAGGTGTGTATGGAAGCCTCAGCGGTAAGGAATTCTTTTGGCTCTGAGTAACATTGTTAATGGGGCAAAGTCTCTCCTCTGCTGGAGGGTTCTGGAGGATAGGTCTTGGTAAAATTGTAATACTGAGCCTCTGAACTTAATGGGTTGATTTTTTCGGAGCTGATTGAGAATCATTTCTTTTTCTAAGAATACTTTAAATCTTATTATAATGTCCCTGGGTGGAGCTGTATTTGGCGGTTTAGGCCATAGTGCTCTGTGTGCTCTAACCCATTGGATGTTATCTGTATAAGAAGAGTCCTTCATGTTGTTGAATAGGGTCAGCAAATATTCTGGGAAGTCTCTGGGTAAGACCGATTCCGGGACCCCTCTGATTCTTAGGTTCTTTCGTCTACTACGATTTTCCAAATCATCAACTTTTTCCATCAGAGAGGCGATAGTTTCCTGTTGACGTGACATTTTGTCCTCGAAAATTTGTATATCCTCTCTGACCTCTTCATTATTTTCCTCTAGCATTTCCACTCTAGATCCCAGCGTGGAAAGTTCTTGTTTTATATCTGCTCAATCCTCTCTGAGGCAAGTTCTGAAAATATCAGTAATATCCAGTTTAGATGCCAAGTTTGTTAACAGAGTACTAGGTATTTGGGTAGCAGTTTCTGGAAAGTGCGTGTCTCCACCCTGGTTGCTATCATAGCAGTTCAGTTACTTTGGGCAAGCAGTAATACTGTTTGAATCTGTTAACTGAAAACGTTTTAAATATACTTTTGTCCCAATATGAGTGATATTTAGAATTCATTTAATAAGTGGTCTATATAATTTTAGCTTAATATAAGCATACATAAATTATATGCTTGATATTCCACTTATACTAATATTCCTATATAAAGACATATCGCTCTTGAGATATCTACTATAGAAGTATAACGTTATTTATTGAATTGCCACAATAGATTTGTGGGACAAGTATTTTACAGATACTGTGTGGTGCATCACATTTCTATGGTATAATTACACAGCAATTCCCACTCTAGCCAAAATCATTATACAGGTGCCAGGAAGTAGAAATCCCAATCTGTATCACCATAATAGTTTGTTTGTACAATTCTATACAGTCGGTGCCTAAGTGTGGTTTTAAGTTTATTCCTATTTTAATTTAACCCAATAAAAGTTATATTTTAATTTTCTAATTTGTTTTCTCCCCCTTACATTTATTTCCTAGGGAATAACTAGTGTCACCCAGTCAGATTAAATTTATCTCTAGACCCAGGAGTGCTACAAGTGTATACTTTCTCTCTTTTTTTGCTACAATTATGTTTATATACACAGCACCCGCATCCTGACAAACAAATGAGGAATTTGTAGGAATATGGGTCTTACAATTTAGTAGTGCCATTGGTTTCTTTTCAAATCCAATTGATTACTGCCTGCGCTGCAAACACACTGCTGTCCCACTCACTGGGGGGTAGTTATCAAGCCGTCAACCTCAAATACGCTGGAATTCCACAGCGTATTTGTGGCGAGGCTGATACGCCTTAGTTATCAAAGGCTCGAGACCGGCAAAAGTAGAATTTTGTGACGTAAGCATCGATCCGCCGGACTCCGTCTGACACAGATCGATTCTTACGTCACTCCAGATGTTCCGCACACAAGTGCGGCACATTCTCACTACTTTTGCTAGTTATCAAAAAACTAGCAGGTACGCTCGGCACTTTTACGGCCCAGCGTACCTGGTTTTCAATCCGCCACCCCTGGAGGCGGCGGATCCCATAGGAATCAATGGGAGTCTGACCATAGCGAAAGTACAAGTTCGCTGCTGACAGACATCCCATTGATTCCTATGGGAGCTGTCTACACCTAACACCCTAACATGTACCCCGAGTCTAAAAACCGCTAATCTGACCCCCCCTACACCGCCGCAACTAAATAAAGTTATTACCCCCTAAACCGCCGCTCCCGGAGCCCACCGCAAGCTACTCTATACATATTAACCCCTAAACCGCCGCTCCCGGAGCCCACCGCAACTATAATAAATGTATTAACCCCTAAACCGCCGCTCCCTGAACCCGCCGCAACCTATATTAAATGTATTAACCCCTATCCTGCCCCCCCTACACCGTCGCCACCTATAATAAATTTATTAACCCCTAATCTGCCCCACCTACACCGTCGCCACCTATAATAAATTTATTAACCCCTATCCTGCCCCCCACTACGCCGCCGCCACTGTAATAAAATTATTAACCCCTAAACCTAAGTCTAACCCTAACCCTAACGCCCCCCTAACTTAAATATTAATTAAATAAATCTAAATAAATTAACTCTTATTAACTAAATGAATCCTATTTAAAACTAAATACTTACCTTTAAAATAAACCCTAATATAGCTACAATATAAATAATAATTATATTCTAGCTATCTTAGGATTTATATTTATTTTACAGGTAACTTTCAATTTATTTTAACCATGTACAATAACTATTAAATAGTTATTAACTATTTAATAGCTTACCTAGCTAAAATAAAGAGAAATGTACCTGTGAAATAAATCCTAACCTAAGTTACAATTACACCTAACACTACACTATACTTTAATAAATTATTCCTATTTAAAAATAAATACTTACCTGTAAAATAAACCCTAAGATAGCTACAATATAATTAATAATTATATTATAGCTATCTTAGGATTTATATTTATTTTACAGGTAACTTTGTATTTATTTTAGCTAGTTAGAATAGTTATTAAATAGTTATTAACTATTTAATAACTACCTAGCTAAAAGAAATACAAAATTACCTGTAAAATAAATCCTAACCTAAGTTACAATTAAACCAAATACTACACTATCATTAAATTAATTAAATAAACTACCTACAAATAACTACAATTAAATACAATTACATAAACTAACTAAAGTACAAAAAATAAAAAAAGCTAAGTTACAAAAAATAAAAAAATAAGTTACAAACATGTTAAAAATATTACAACAATTTTAAGCTACTTACACCTAATCTAAGCCCCCTAATAAAATAACAAACCCCCCCAAAATAAAAAAAATTCCTACCCTATTCTAAATTAAATAAATTTCAAAGCTCTTTTACCTTACCAGCCCTTAAAAGGGCCATTTGTGGGGGCATGCCCCAAAAAGTTCAGCTCTTTTGCCTGTAAAAGAAAAATACAACCCCCCCCAACATTAAAACCCACCACCCACATACCCCTAATCTAACCCAAACCCCCCTTACAAAAACCTAACACTAATCCCCTGAAGATCATCCTACCTTGAGTCGTCTTCACTCAGCCGAGCCACCGATGGAACTGAAGAGGACATCCGGAGCGGAAGAAGTTAATCCTCCAAGCGGCGCTGAAGAAATCTTCCATCCGATGAAGTCATCATCCAGGCGGCGCTGAAGAAGTCTTCGATCCGGCCGATGTCATCTTCAAAGAGGCGCTGAAGAGGTCTTCTATCCGGGCGAAGTCATCTTCCAAGCCGGGTCTTGAATCTTCCTTCCGCCGACGCGGAACCACCTTCTTCACCGACGGACTACGACGAATGACGGCTCCTTTAAGGGACGTCATCCAAGATGGCGTCCCCTCAATTCCGATTGGCTGATAGGATTCTATCAGCCAATCGGAATTAAGGTAGGAAAAATCTGATTGGCTGATGGAATCAGCCAATCAGATTGAGCTCGCATTCTATTGGCTGAGAAGTGATATACAACAATTGGAGGATTGGACAAACGACTGGGATCTAAAGTTTAACACAGCAAAGTGTAAAATAATGCATTTAGGGAAGAAAAATCCAAATGTTAATTACAGACTCAATGACACTTTACTGACTGTTACAGACGAGGAACAGGACTTGGGAATTATTATTTCAGATGATTTAAAACTTAGTAAACAATGTAGTAAGGCAGCGAGTAAGGCTAGCAGAATGCTTGGATGTATTGGTAGAGGTATTTGCAGCAGAAATAGTAAGGTTCTTATGCCACTTTATAGATCATTAGTTAGGCCTCATCTTGAGTATTGTGTGCAGTTCTGGAGGCCATATCTTCAGAAGGATATTAACAAACTTGAATCTGTGCAAAGGAGGGCTACCAAAATGGTACATGGTCTAAAAAATAAAACTTACCAGGATAGGCTCAATGACCTAAATATGTATAGCTTAGAGGAGAGAAGGGAAAGAGGTGATATGATAGCAACTTTCAAGTACATTAAAGGGTTTAGTAAAACTGAGGCTGTGGGTATTTTACATAAAATGGAAAATTCAAGAACAAGGGGTCATGAGCTCAAGCTAAAGGGTAGTAGATTCAGGAGTAATTTGAGGAAGCACTTCTTTACAGAAAGAGTGATTGATTTATGGAATAAACTTCCTCAAGAGGTAGTAGCAACAAACACTGTGGGGGACTTTAAAAATGCATGGGACAAGCATAGGGCTATCCTACGAACTAGATAAGTTTATACTGTTAGGTAAGGTGGGGCAGACTTGCTGGGCCTATGGCTCTTATCTGCCGTCAATATCTATGTTTCTATGTTTCTATGTTCCGATCAGCCAATAGAATGCGAGCTCAATCTGATTGGCTGATTGGATCAGCCAATCGGATTGAACTTGAATCTGATTGGCTGATTCCATCAGCCAATCAGATTTTCCTACCTTAATTCCGATTGGCTGATAGAATCCTATCAGCCAATCGGAATTGAGGGGACGCCATCTTGGATGACGTCCCTTAAAGGAGCCGTCATTTGTCGTAGTCCGTCGGTGAAGAAGGTGGTTCCGCGTCGGCGGAAGGAAGATTCAAGACCCGGCTTGGAAGATGACTTCGCCCGGATAGAAGACCTCTTCAGCGCCTCTTTGAAGATGACATCGGCCGGATCGAAGACTTTTCTTCAGCGCCGCCTGGATGATGACTTCATCGGATGGAAGATTTCTTCAGCGCCGCTTGGAGGATTAACTTCTTCCGCTCCGGATGTCCTCTTCAGTTCCATCGGTGGCTCAGCTGAGTGAAGACGACTCAAGGTAGGATGATCTTCAGGGGATTAGTGTTAGGTTTTTGTAAGGGGGGTTTGGGTTAGATTAGGGGTATGTGGGTGGTGGGTTTTAATGTTGGGGGGGGTTTGTATTTTTCTTTTACAGGCAAAAGAGCTGTTTTCTTTGGGGCATGCCCCCACAAATGGCCCTTTTAAGGGCTGGTAAGGTAAAAGAGCTTTGAAATTTATTTAATTTAGAATAGGGTAGGGCATTTTTTTATTTTGGGGGGGTTTGTTATTTTATTAGGGGGCTTAGATTAGGTGTAAGTAGCTTAAAATTGTTGTAATATTTTTAACATGTTTGTAACTTATTTTTTTATTTTTTGTAACTTAGCTTTTTTTATTTTTTGTACTTTAGTTAGTTTATGTAATTGTATTTAATTGTAGTTATTTGTAGGTAGTTTATTTAATTAATTTAATGATAGTGTAGTATTATGTTTAATTGTAACTTAAGTTAGGATTTATTTTACAGGTAATTTTGTATTTCTTTTAGCTAGGTAGTTATTAAATAGTTAATAACTATTTAATAACTATTCTAACTAGCTAAAATAAATACAAAGTTACCTGTAAAATAAATATAAATCCTAAGATAGCTATAATATAATTATTAATTATATTGTAGCTATCTTAGGGTTTATTTTACAGGTAAGTATTTATTTTTAAATAGGAATAATTTATTAAAGTATAGTGTAGTGTTAGGTGTAATTGTAACTTAGGTTAGGATTTATTTCACAGGTACATTTCTCTTTATTTTAGCTAGGTAAGCTATTAAATAGTTCATAACTATTTAATAGTTATTGTACATGGTTAAAATAAATTGAAAGTTACCTGTAAAATAAATATAAATCCTAAGATAGCTAGAATATAATTATTATTTATATTGTAGCTATATTAGGGTTTATTTTAAAGGTAAGTATTTAGTTTTAAATAGGATTCATTTAGTTAATAAGAGTTAATTTATTTAGATTTATTTAATTAATATTTAAGTTAGGGGGGCGTTAGGGTTAGGGTTAGACTTAGGTTTAGGGGTTAATAATTTTATTACAGTGGCGGCGGCGTAGTGGGGGGCAGGATAGGGGTTAATAAATTTATTATAGGTGGTGACGGTGTAGGGGGGGGCAGATTAGGGGTTAATAAATTTATTATAGGTGGCGACGGTGTAGGGGGGGCAGGATAGGGGTTAATAGGTTTAATATAGGTTGCGGCGGGTTCATGGAGCGGCGGTTTAGGGGTTAAACTATTTATTTAGTTGCGGAGAGGTGCGGGATCAGCAGGATAGGGGTTAATAATTTTATAATAGAGCGCGACGGTGTAGGGGGGGCAGGATAGGGGTTACTAGGTATACTGTAGTTGGCAGCGGTGTCCGGGAGCTGCGGTTTAGGGGTTAATACATTTATAAGAGTTGCGGCAGGGTCTAGGAGCGGCGGTTTAGGGGTTAATACATTTATAAGAGTTGCGGCGGGGTCTAGGAGCGGCGGTTTAGGGGTTAGTAACTTTATTTAGTTGTGGGGGGCTCCGGGGGCGCCTGTATAGGGGGTAGAACAGTGCAGTTTAGTGTGAGTGCTTAGTGACAGGCTAGCAATAAAGCTGGGAAAAAGCCGAAGGGCAGCGAGATCGGATGAGTGATAACTGTCACAGTCCGCTGCTCATCGCCCCGCGGCTTTTTGACAGCTTTATTTGATAACTTAGGCGTATTTTTTCAGGTCCGCGGTGGCGAAGGTAGGCGAGCTTAGGCGGGCGTATTGGGCCGGCGAAGTCAGAAAAGTAGACGGCTTGATAACTACCCCCCACTGACTACACGTGCAGTCAGGAGCCAATGTGCCGCCAATGGGAATAGTTTCAGTTCCCACTGAGCTGTGTCAATAGGTTAAGATGATCTGTGACCCACTAGGTATCAATTATGTGTCAACCATGTGATATGCATAGCAGGCAGGCGGAAAGTCGGAAACCCCAAGAAAATGTAAAAAAAAAAATTAAATTAAAAAAAATTTGTGCTGAAGCAGGGACACACCTACACACTGCCACCGACACACTAATGTGTCACGACACACAGTTTGGAAAGCACTGCCTTACAGGATTGTTGTTTTTTCTATTCTATTCATTCTCCTGGCCGCCATTGTTGTGGCCATTAGTAGCGTGTCACCTATGAGTTGTATTTGGGTTGTTCTTTAAATTCACTTCTTTATTTAGTGTCAAGGGAGTGTTATTTTCCTCACCTCCAAAGTTACTTTGGTACTGTGAGCCTTTATGACAGGTTTAGGGTAGTTTATGATAGTGAAAGGATGTAGTCTTTTTATCCCCTCAAAAACGTAGTTGAGGGGTGATAAGAAGGGCCCTGCTGTGTTGGTGTCTGTTCCACTTTAATCTTTTCCCTCCATGCAAGGGCTTATGGCACCCAAGGATTAGAGCTCCTATGTCTCCTGAGCTTGTGGTGTATCGTTATACACATCTCATATTTCAATCATGTCTGACTCATAAGTTCCTTAAGGCTTCCTATTTCTATTACAGAAATTGCTCCCTCATTGTTGGAACATAATACAAAGAAACATCTCCTTGCTTGAGATATGTTGTGGGTACGCACCTGAGATCCGGGAGTTCTGTATATGCGTGTGCTGTTACTAGCAATATGGCTACTATGAAATACAGAGGCCGAGTCAGCTCAGATCACAAATTGCTGTTGCGCCTGTGATCCCGGCTCACCTCTGCGCGGTCAGTGTGTGTTCAGATCAGCAGTGATGCCTGTGGTTCTGATCTATGTCTGTTCTTGCAGTAAGTATGTGAGATAGTGTCGGACCTTTCTGCGGAGCTCTGGATTTACGCCGCCATCTTGGCAGCTGCCGGCTCCACCCCCGATTGGGCATTATTATTAAGTGGTGGCAGTAAAGAAAAACAATCCAGTGTGCAATATGTTTCCCCCAGCAATAAAGTATTTTGTCAAGAGTCAAACAACAAGAATGCAAGAATAACTGCTGAGACACATGAAGTCTATTGACCATTGATGACCTATACTGTGCAGTAAACTAACCTTCAGTATGCCTATAGGCACAAAATATAGACAATTTGAAAACCATGCTGATTCTAAAGACGCATATTCATGCTGGCAGATAAAACGCGTCCATTGCATCCAGAAAGTCTCTCCACATGCCACTCCATCGCAAGTAGAGTTGATCGCCATAACTCACACTGCTGGGTCCCCCACAGAAAGAGAAAACGTTTGTGGGCAGCTCCAGAGCAGACGGCGGTAAGACCTTCAAGTAAGATTCCTCCTTACTCATTTTATCTATCTCTTGTGCATCTGCTTCTACGGCGCTGGATCCTAATGAGCTAATAGGGGAGATATTAGGACAGCAATAATGTGACTCCGGCACAAGAACCTCCAGGCATTTGGCTTGCTGTGTAGAAATGGAGCGTAACAAATCTCTGTACAGGAAATTTCTCAGGCAGACTCACGTGCAGCCGGTCTCTGCCAGGCCGCTTCCACAACATTCTGTACCTCTTCATACAGTTCTAAGCAAATATACAACAGACCTTCCAACAGTGGAGTTAACCCTGCAGTTAGCTCTTTGAGAATTTGTATAGCAAAAAATGCGGAACTTTATGTTTATTATAGCTCTGTGATCACTCCTTAAGTGCCTTGTCACAATAAATGTCAATTGATTTATGTATGTATGATAGTTCACTTAAAGAGCAGTGTGTAAGCATAAAAAAACTGCTAGGAGGACATTACTCACTCGTAAGTGAGTATGTCAAAACAGTATGCTCTATGCACTCAGTGCATAGAAGCATACTGTTTTGACATACTCACATACGAGTGAGTAATGTTCTCCTAGCACAAAGCTCTTTGAGAATGTTGTTTGTGCAATCCACCATATTTAACTTCAAAGGCTGACAAATGTACCACATTAAAAGCAAATTGCTAAATTGAGAATTTACCGTTGTGGTAGGGAAAGTCCCTTCTAGGATAAATGCCTTCTGGGGTAGAGAAGATGGTAAGATCTCACACAGTCACACAGTTGTATGTTGTTTTTTGCCTTGTGCTGCCATCTTGGAATGCCCCCCACCGGAAGTCACACCGTTTTATGTTGTTTTTGGCATAATCCATTATGTCTTTGCCTATATGGGACTGTGGTTAATTATTGTTATGTATGAGTAGTTTCTGGCTAGGGTACTTTTTCATTGAAAGATAAATAGATAGATAGATAGATAGATAGATAGATAGATAGATAGATAGATAGATAGATAGATAGATAGATAGATAGATAGATAGATAGATAGGAAAATAACAAGAATATTGCATTGAGCAATGATACAATTTTTTGGACTAATTATATATTCACATGTTGACAAGTTTTGAGAGAGTCCTCTCTTTCTCAAGTCTGAAGCAATACTAACCAATTCAATGGAATTTACAGATTACATCTTAAAGCACAAATGGTTAAGATAACAGAGAGTACAAAGGCCTGAGTACACGGAGAGGAGGAGGTATCATAAAATCATGGGAGGATCTGATGTGAAAATTGTAAAGAGGCTGACAATATAATTGTTGGGGGGAAATAATAATAATGATGGCATAAGTATGGACATAAGCTTGCTTGTGTACTAATGTATAATGACTGTGTAATATACAAACGATGAAACAGATCAACAGTGATATATTCTTCTTATCATTCTGCAAAAAAATGAATCTCATTCCAAATGGACTGGAAATTAAGAACCCACTTGCAACTACTCATAACTTTGCAGATGTACCAGTGAGAAACAGAGAAAACATACGCCTAGATTTAGAGTTTGGCGTTAGCCGTCAAAAGCAGCGTTAAGGGGACCTAATGCTGCTTTTTACCGCCCGCTGGTATTTAGAGTCAGCCAGGAAAGGGTCTAACGCTCATTTCCCTACCGCGATTCCAGGCTACCGCAGATCCCCTTACGCCAATTGCGTATCCTATCTTTTCAATGGGATCTGCCTAACGCCGGTATTTGGAGTCTTGGGAGAAGTGAGCGGTAGACCCTCTACCGACAAGACTTCTACCGCCAAAAAAAGTCAGTAGTTAAGAGCTTTATGGGCTAACGCCGGAATATAAAGCTCTTAACTACTGTGCTCTAAAGTACACTAACACCCATAAACTACCTATGTACCCCTAAACCGAGGTCCCCCACATCGCCGCCAATCTAATAAAAATTTTTAACCCCTAATCTGACGACCGGACACCGCCGCCACCTGCATTATACCTATGAACCCCTAATCTGTTGCCCCTAACATCGCCGACCCCTATATTATATTTATTAACCCCTAATCTGCAGCCCCCAACGTCGCCGCTACCTAACTACACTTATTAACCCCTAATCTGCCGACCGGACCTCGCCGCCACTATAATAAATGTATTAAACCCTAAACCGCTGCACTCCCGCCTCGCAAACACTAGAATAAATAGTATTAACCCCTAATCTGCCCTCCCTAACATCGCCGCCACATACCTACAATTATTAACCCCTAATCTTCCGCCCGCACCGTCTCCGCTACTATAATAAAGTTATTAACCCCTAAACCTAACTCTAACCCTAACACCCCCCTAGCATAAATATAATTTAAATTAAACGAAATAATATTCCTAAAATTAACTAAATTATTCCTATTTAAAACTAAATATTTACCTATAAAATAAACCCTAATATAGCTACAATATAACTAATAATTACATTGTAGCTATTTTAGGATTTATATTTATTTTACAGGCAACTTTGTATTTATTTTAACTAGGTACAATAGCTATTAAATAGTTAATAACTATTTAATAGCTACCTATTTAAAATAAATACAAAATTACCTGCAAAATAAATCCTAACCTAAGTTACAATTAAACCTAACTCTATACTATCATTAAATAAATTAAATAAATTACCTACAATTACCTAAAATAAAATACAATAAAATAAAATATTCTATAATACAAAAACAAACAAACACTAAATTACAAAAAATAAAAAAGAATTACAAGCAGTTTAAACTAATTACACCTAATCTAAGCCCCCTAATAAAATAAAAAAGCCACCCAAAATAATAAATTCCTTACCCTATTCTAAAATACAAGTAATCAGCTCTTTTATCAGCCCTTAAAAGGGCTTTTTGTGGGGCATTGCCCCAAAGTAATCAGCTCTTTTACCTGAAAATAAAAATACAATACCCCCCCAACATTACAACCCACCACCCACATACCCCTACTCTAACCCACCCAAACCCCCCTTAAAAAAACCTATCACTAACCCCCTGAAGATCTCCCTACCTTGAGTCGTCTTCACTCAGCTGAGCCGAATTCTTCATCCAAGGTGCGCAGAGGAGGTCCTTCATCCGGTAGAAGTCTTCATTCAAGCGGGGCAAGAAGAGGTCCTCCATCCGGTAGAAGTGTTCATCCAGGTGGCGTCTTCAATCTTCATCCATCCGGAGCGGAGCCATCTTCAAAGGAGCCGACGCGGAGCCATCCTCTTCAACCGACCAACTAACGACGAATGAAGGTTCCTTTAAGGGACGTCATCCAACATGGTGTCCCCTCAATTCCGATTGGCTGATAGAATTCTATCAGCCAATCGGAATTTAGGTAGAAAAAAACAAAATTTATGCTTACTTGATAAATTTCTTTCTCTTGTGGTGTATCCAGTCCACGGGTTCATCCATTACTTGTGGGATATTCTCCTTCCCAACCGACCGAAGACAAGCAAGAAAAAGGAGAAACTATAGGGTGCAGTGGTGACTGTAGTTTAAAAATAAAAAACACCTGCCTTAAAGTGACAGGGCGGGCCGTGGACTAGATACACCACAAGAGAAAGAAATTTATCAGGTAAGCATAAATTTTGTTTTCTCTTGTAAGGTGTATCCAGCACACGGGTTCATCCATTACTTGTGGGATACCAATACCAAAGCTTTAGGACACGGATGAAGGGAGGGACAAGGCAGGCACTTAAATGGAAGGCACCACTGCCTGCAAGACCTTTCTCCCAAAAATAGCCTCCGAGGAAGCAAAAGTATCAAATTTGTAGAATTTAGAAAAAGTATGAAGCGAAGACCAAGTCGCCGCCTTACAAATCTGTTCAACAGAGGCCTCATGTTTAAAAGCCCATGTGGAAGCTACCGCTCTAGTAGAATGAGCTGTAATTCTTTGAGGAGGCTGCTGGCCAGCAGTCTCATACGCTAAACGGATTATGCTTCTCAGCCAAAAAGAAAGAGAAGATGTCAAAGCCTTTTGGCCTCTCCTCTGTCCAGAGTAGACAACAAACAATGCAGATGTCTGACAAAAATGCTTAGTAGCTTGTAAATAAAACTTTAAAGCACGAACCACGTCAAGATTGTGTAATAGACGTTCCTTCTTTGAAGAAGGATTAGGACACAGTGACGGAACAACAATCTCCTGACTGATATTCTTATTAGATACCACCTTAGGAAGAAACCCAGGTTTGGTACGCAAAACTACCTTATCTGCATGGAAGATCAGATAAGGGGAATCACACTGTAAGGCAGATAACTCTGAAACTTTACGAGCTGAAGAGATAGCTACCAAAAACAGAACTTTCCAAAATAAAAGCTTGATATCTATGGAATGCAAGGGTTCAAACGGAACCCCTTGAAGAACTTTAAGAACTAAATTTAAACTCCATGGCGGAGCAACAGGTTTAAACACAGGCCTGATTCTAACCAAAGCCTGACAAAATGCCTGAACGTCTGGAACATCAGCCAGGCACTTGTGCAAAAGAATAGACAGAGCAGAAATCTGTCCCTTTAAGGAACTAGCCGATAATCCCTTTTCCAATCCTTCTTGGAGAAAAGATAGTATCGTAGGAATCCTGACCTTACTCCACTAGTAACCCTTGGATTCACACCAATGAAGATATTTACACCATATCTTATGATAGATTTTCCTGGTGACAGGCTTTCGAGCCTGAATCAAGGTATCAATGACCGACTTGGAGAAACCACGTTTTGATAAAATCAAGCGTTCAATCTCCAAGCAGTCAGACGCAGAGAAATTAGATTTGGATGTTTGAATGGACCTTGGAGTAGAAGGTCCTGCCTCAGTGGCAGAGTCCATGGTGGAGAGGATGACATGTCCACCAGATCCGCATACCAAGTCCTGCGTGGCCACGCATGCGCTATCAAAATCACTGAAGCTCTCTCCTGCTTGATCTTGGCAATCAGACGAGGGAGGAGAGGAAACGGTGGAAACACATAAGCCGGGTTGAAGGACCAGGGCACTGCTAGAGCATCTATCAGCGCTGCCTGGGGATCCCTTGACCTGGACCCGTAACAAGGAAGCTTGGCGTTCTGACGAGACGCCATCAGATCCAGTTCTGGTTAGCCCCAAAGTTGAATCAGCTGGGCAAATACCTCTGGATGGAGCTCCTACTCCCCCGGATGAAAAGTCTACCGACTTAGAAAATCCGCCACCCAGTTCTCTACTCCTGGGATATGGATAGCTGAGAGATGGCAAGAGTGAACCTCTGCCCATAGAATTATCTTTGAAACCTCCATCATTGCTAGGGGACTCCTTGTTCCCCCCTGATGGTTGATATAGGCTACAGTCATGATATTGTCCGACTGAAATCTGATGAACTTTTCCGCAGCTAGTTGAGGCCAAGCCTGAAGAGCATTGAATATCGCTCTTAGTTCCAGAATGTTTATCGGAAGGAGGGCTTCCTCCTGAGTCCACGAACCCTGAACCTTCAGGGAGTTCCAGACTGCGCCCCAGCCCAGAAGGCTGGCATCTGTCGTCACTATAGTCCACTCTGGCCTGCGGAAACTCATTCCCCTGGACAGATGGACCTGAGATAACCACCAGAGAAGAGAATCCCTGGTCTCTTGATCCAGATTTAACAGAGGAGACAAATCTGTGTAGTCCCCATTCCACTGGTTGAGCATGCAAAGTTGCAGTGGTCTGAGATGTAGGCGGGCAAATGGAACTATGTCTATTGCCGCTACCATTAGGCCGATCATTTCCATACACATACCAAGATAGGTCTGAAAGTTCCCTCTTTTTTGGGAACTATAAACAGGTTTGAATAAAAACCCAGCCCCTGTTCCTCTCTTGGAGCTGGGTGGATCACTCCCATAACCAGTAGGTCTTGAATGCAACGTAAGAATGCCTCTCTTTTTATCTGGTTTACATATAGTTGTGAGAGATGAAATCTCCCCTTTGGAGATGAACCTTTGAATTCCAGAAGATATCCCTGGGAAACAATCTCTAGCGCCCAGGGATCCTGGATGTCTCTTGCCCAAGCCTGGGCGAAGAGAGAAAGTCTGCCCCCTACTAGATCCGGTCCCGGATCTGGGGCTACTCCTTCATGCTGTCTTAGAGGCAGCCGCAGGTTTCTGGGCCTGCTTCCCCTTGTTCCAAGACTGGTTTGGACTGGGCGAAATTTCCCTCTTGTTTTGCATTAGAGGAAACTGAGGCTGCGCCACTCTTGAAGTTTTGAAAGGAACGAAAATTATTCCGTTTGGTCCTCTTATTGGACCTATCCTGAGGAAGGGCGTGACCTTTTCCTCCAGTAATATCAGAAATGATCTCCTTCAGACCGGGCCCGAATATGGTCTGTCCCTTAAAGGGGATGTTAAGAAGCTTAGACTTTGAAGTAACGTCTGCTGACCAGGACTTAAGCCATAGCGCCCTACGCGCCAAAATGGCAAAACCTGAATTCTTAGCCCTTAGTTTGGTTAACTGAAAAAACGGCGTCAGAAATAAAGGAATTAGCTAACTTAAGAGCTTTAATCCTGTCTAGAATGTCGTCTAGCGGAGTATCCACCTGCAGAGCCTCCTCAAGAGACTTGAACCAAAAAGCCGCTGCAGCAGTAACTGGGGGAATGCATGCAAGAGGCTGGAGAATAAAACCTTGATGAATAAAATTTTTCTTAAGGAGACCCTCCAATTTTTTATCCATAGGATCTAGGAAAGCACAACTGTCCTCAACGGGGATAGTTGTACGCTTAGCTAGGGTAGAGACTGCTCCCTCCACCTTAGGGACCATCTGCCACGAGTCCCGTATGGCGGCATCTATGGGAAACATCTTTTTGAAAGCAGGAGGGGGAGAGAACGGCACACCTGGTCTATCCCATTCCTTAGTAATAATTTCCGAAAACCTCTTAGGGACTGGAAAAACATCAGTGTAAACAGGCACTGCAAAGTATTTGTCCATTTTACACAATTTCTTTGGAACCACAATGGGGTCACAATCATCCAGAGTCGCTAAAACCTCCCTAAGCAATAAGCGGAGGTGTCATAGCTTAAATTTAAACGCTGTCATTTCAGAATCAGACTGAAGCAACGCCTTCCCTGAGTCTGAAATGTCACCCACAGATAGAAGCTCACCTGCCTCGGCTTCTGAGTATTGTGAGGGTATATCGGACACAGGCATTAAAGCGTCAGAAAGCTCTGTATTAGTTCTAGCCCCAGAGCTGTCTCACTTTCCTTGTAAAACTGGCAGTTTGAAAAATACCTCTGTGAGGGTAGCATTCATAACTGCCGCCATGTCCTGTAAGGTAAAAGAATTAGACGCGCTAGATGTACTTGGTGTCACTTGAGCGGGAGTTATAGGTTCTGACACATGGGGAGAGCTAGATGGCATAATCTCCCTTTTTTCAGTCAGAGAATCCCCTGGAGATAAATCTTTAAGCGCCATAATATGGTCTTTATAGTTTATAGAAATTTCAGTATATTTGGTACACATTCTAAGAGGGGGTTCCACCATGGCTTCCAAACATATTGAACAAGGAGTTTCCTCTATGTCAGACATGTTTAACAGACTAGTAATGAGACAAGCAAGCTTGGAAAACACATTAATAAAGGTGAAACAGCAATTAAACAAAAAGGTTACTGTGCCTTTAAGAGAAAAAACTAAAACTTAAACTGCAAAACAGTGTAAAAATATAGTAAAGTATTTGAAATTTTTAGAGTGTGTGTAAGGGACTAAAGCAACATTGCACCCACTTGCAAATGGATGATTAACCCCTTAGGCCCCAAACCGGATTTAAAAACGTTAAAAAACGTTACAAGACAGTTAAGCACCATGCCACAGCTCTGCTGAGGCTCCTACCTGCCCTCAAGTACGATTTTGTGCAGAAATAAACCCCTTATAATGGTCCTCAGGTGCCAGAGGACTCCTCTAGGGAAGCTGGATGTCTCAGTCTGAATTAAAACTGCTCATTTAGAGCGCTAAAATAGGCCCCTCCCACCATGTACTGGATGCCAGAGGGGCCTTAAGAAAATACTCCTAGGAGTATCTGATTAGCCATGTGGAAACTAGGCCCCAAATAAAGAGTTATCTCCCTCAGAGAAAAAACTTCCTATTTTTGAATTCATGTAAACGTTTAACTGTCACTAAGTAATAAGAGTATTACCCTGTTCTGTAAGCATGATCCCAGTCGCTGTTAAATCACTGCATCAGGCTTACCTCAAATACACAAGGCTCTGTCAGAATTTCCTCATTCATCTCTCTAGAAATAAATATACTGAAAATACCTCAAAGCAGGTAATCTGCAGACCGTTCCCCCCAACTGAAGTTGTCCCATACTCTTCAGTTATGTGTGAGAACAGCAATGGACCTTAGTTACAAACCGCTAAGATCATCAACCTCCAGGCAGAACTCTTCTTCTAATTTTTGCCTGAGAGTAAAACAGTACAACGTAGGTACCGTTTAAAAACAACAAACTTTTGATTGAAGGTAAAACTACACTAAGTCACCACATATCTCTTGATACTTCCTATCTTGTCGAGAGCTGCAAGAGAATGACTGGGGGTGGCAGTTAGGGGAGGAGCTATATAGACAGTTCTGCTGTGGGTGTCCTCTTGCAGCTTCCTGTTGGGAAGGAGAATATCCCACAAATAATGGATGAACCCGTGGACTGGATACACCTTACAAGAGAAATCTGATTGACTGATGCAATCAGCCAATCAGATTGAAGTTCAATCCGATTGGCTGATCCAATCAGCCAATCGTATTGAACTTGCATTCTATTGGCTGATCGGAACAGCCAATAGAATGCAAGTTCAATACGATTGGCTGATTGGATCAGCCAATCGGATTGAACTTCAATCTGATTGGCTGATTGCATCAGCCAATCAGATTTTTTCTACCTTAATTCCGATTGGCTGATAGAATTCTATCAGCCAATCGGAATTAAGGTAGAACAAATCTGATTGGCTGATGCAATCAGCCAATCAGATTGAAGTTCAATCCGATTGGCTGATCTTGGATGACGTCCCTTAAAGGAACCTTCATTCGTCGTTAGTCGGTCGGTAGAAGAGGATGGCTCCGCGTCGGCTCCTTTGAAGATGGCTCCGCTCCGCTCCGGATGGATGAAGATTGAAGACGCCGCCTGGATGAACACTTATACCCGATGGAGGACCTCTTCTTGCCCCGCTTGGATGAAGACTCCTACCGGATCAAGGACCTCCTCTGCGCACCTTGGATGAAGAATTCGGCTCGGCTGGGTGAAGACGACTCAAGGTAGGATGATCTTCAGGGGGTTAGCGCAAAAAAGCCCTTTTAAGGGCTGGTAAAAGAGCTGATTACTTTGTATTTTAGAATAGGGTAGGGATTTTTTTATTTTGGGGTTTTTTTTATTTTATTAGGGGGCATAGATTAGGTGTAATTAGTTTAAACTGCTTGTAATTCTTTTTTATTTTTTTGAAATTTAGTGTTTGTTTGTTTTTGTATTATAGAATAGTTTATTTTATTTTATTTTATTTTAGGTAATTGTAGGTAAGTTATTTAATTAATTTAGTGATAGTGTAGTGTTAGGTTTAATTGTTACTTAGGTTAGGATTTATTTTACAGGTAATTTTGTATTTATTTTAACTTGGTAGCTATTAAATAGTTATTAACTATTTAATAGCTATTGTACCTAGTTAAAATAAATACAAAGTTGCCTGTAAAATAAATATAAATCCTAAAATAGCTACAATGTAATTATTAATTATATTGTAGCTATATTAGGGTTTATTTTATAGGTAAGTATTTAGTTTTAAATAGGAATAATTTAGTTAATTTTAGGAATATTATTTTGTTTAATATAAATTATATTTATGTTAGGGGGTGTTAGGGTTAGGGTTAGACTTATGTTTAGGGGTTAATATCTTTATTATAGTAGCGGCGACGGTGCAGGCAGGAGATTAGGGGTTAATAATTGTAGGTAGGTGGCGGCGATGTTAGGGAGGGCAGATTAGGGGTTAATACTATTTATTATAGTGTTTGCAAGGCGGGAGTGCAGCGGTTTAGGGGTTATTACATTTATTATAGTGGCGGCAAGGTCCGGTCAGCAGATTAGGGGTTTATTAGTGTAGTTAGGTAGTGGTGACGTTGGGGGGGGCAGATTAGGGGTTAATAAATATAATCTAGTGGTCGGCGGTGTTAGGGGCAGTAGATTAGGGGTTCATAGGGATAATGTAGTTTGCGGCGGTGTCCGGAGCGGCAGATTAGGGGTTAATAATAAAAATGCAGGGGTCAGCGATAGCGGGGGCGGCAGATTAGAGGTTAATAAGTGTAAGGTTAGGGGTGATTAGACTCGGGGTACATGTTAGGGTGTTAGGTGCAGACTTAGAGAGTGTTTCCCCATAGGAAACAATGGGGCTGCGTTAGGAGCTGAACACTGCTTTTTTGCAGGGTTTTTTTTTCAGCCCAAACTGCCCCATTGTTTCCTATGGGGATATCGTGCACGAGCATGTTTTAGCTGCTTACCGCTACCGTAAGCAACGCTGGTATTGAGGGTTGAAGTGGAGCTAAGTTAGGCTCAATGCACCCTTTTTTGAGCCTAACGCAGCCCCTAAGACATCTCTAAATACCAGCGATGTTGGATGGGTGTGTTGGCAAAAAAAGCAGCGTTAGCTACGCGGCTTTTTACCGACAAAACTCTAAATCTTGGCCATTGTAATTCATCAACTATACAGCAAAAAATAAATAAAGGCCCCAAAGCAGTTCCTACTACAAGAAAATAATGGATTTAATACAGAAAGGAAAAAAATAGAAAACAACAAATTTTTAACAAGAAAAAAAAAGTAGAACCTTTGCATTCCTGTCACAAAAAAGCAACCACCAAATGTAAGAAAATAGAACTCCAGATAAGAGATCAACTACAACTTCAACAACCAATGACCAAACATCTACAGGCAATAACAGTGCCTCAAACAAAACACAAACTGTCACCAACTAAGAAAACCGTACAGAAAATTCAGGGATTGTGAACCTTTCAAACTACCACCTGTCAGTACCAGAGATATCAGTACTGTCTAAAGGATTATCCTTGTCCAACATCCAGCTGTACTCAGACTTAGAAGAATTCTTCAGGAGATTGCGGCTAAATATTTTTTTTATGACAAATAAAATATCAGCACTATGCAGGACTATAGTGGAAGCAAAAAGAACACAAATTTCACACCTGCACCAGCACGCAACACAAAATTGGGCAGCTATATTGATAGCTTCTGGTTGAGAACTGCATCACTGATTAACAAAAGCAGAAACAAAAAATGTATAACTTCTCACATTTAGAAAACGATGATGTTGAGCTGTTGAGGGAGTTGAAGACAATAGTATGATGAGACGTGATTTTGTTTCTGATGGAATTAATTTTGTTGTTGAAGTGGCTGGCAAAATATTGAGCAGAGAGAGAAGATGTAGTAAGAGGTAGGGGTAGGCGGTTTGGGTTTGGAGAAGAAGTAGAGATAAGAGTAGAGAAGTAGTCTTGCTTAGCAAGGTTAAGGGCAGAATAATAGGAGTTCAAGATGAACTTGTAGTGAAGAAAGTCAGCTGAACACTGAGATTTTCTCCAAAGTCTCTCAGCAGTGTGTTAGAGGCAGGGTCGTATTTATGCATAGGCAAACAAGGCCAGTGCCTAGGACGGCAGGTTTGTGGGGTGGCACTGATATGTTGGCAACTGCATTTTTTTAGAAAATTCTTTATTATTTTGGACAATTTTTTTATTTTTTTCCGTTCGGCGCGCGGTCACGTGACCCGGCTTTTGCCGAGGTCACGTGACCCGGCTTTTGCCGAGGTCACGTGACCCTGCTTTTGCCGAGGTTTTGTGATATTTTCTACCTTCCGCCCACCTTGCTCACAGTTGCTCACAGTTTCCGGCGCTGCACATAGATGGAGGGAGCCACGCAGGTGCGCATGTGATCTTCCTCCGAGGGCAGTGAGAAGCGGCTTAGCGGTGAGTCACAAAAGACAGAAGCGGACGGAGACAGACTAGACTGAGTGACACTGCTGCAGTGACGACGAGTCAGTGAGTGGGATCGCATCGGACCAGAGCATCAGCGGAGCAGACGAGCCTTAAACAGAGAGGACTGGTAAGGAGGGGGGTGACCCGGTGGGCAGGCACAGAATAGTAAGTACTCAGGGAAGCCATAAACAGGGCTGTATCATCTCTATAGCACAGCATAAGTAGCCAGCTGGGTAACAAAAAATATCAGTTACACACTAGATTTGACAATATGGGGCCTAGTTATCAAGCCGTCAACCTCAAATACGCTGGAATTCCGCAGCGTATTTGTGGCGAGGCTGATTCGCCTTAGTTATCAAAGGCTCGAGACCGGCAAAAGTAGAATTTTGTGACGTAAACTTCGATCCGCCGGACTCAGTCCGACACAGATCGATTCTTACGTCACTCCAGATGTTCCGCACACAAGTGCGGCACAATCTCACTACTTTTGCTAGTTATCAAAAAACTAGCAGGTACGCTCGGCACTTTTACGGCCCAGCGTACCTGGTTTTCAAACCGCCACCCCTGGAGGTGGCGGATCCCATAGGAATCAATGGGAGTCTGACCATAGCGAAAGTACAAGTTCGCTGCTGACAGACATCCCATTGATTCCTATGGGAGCTGTCTACACCTAACACCCTAACATGTACCCCGAGTCTAAACACCGCTAATCTGACCCCCCCTACACCGCCGCAACTAAATAAAGTTATTACCCCCTAAACCGCCGCTCCCGGAGCCCACCGCAAGCTACTCTATACATATTAACCCCTAAACCGCCGCTCCCGGAGCCCACCGCAACTATAATAAATGTATTAACCCCTAAACTGCCACTCCCTGAACCCGCCGCAACCTATATTAAATGTATTAACCCCTATCCTGCCCCCCCTACACCGTCGCCACCTATAATAAATTTATTAACCCCTAATCTGCCCCCCCTACACCGTCGCCACCTATAATAAATTTATTAACCCCTATCCTGCCCCCCACTACGCCGCCGCCACTGTAATAAAATGATTAACCCCTAAACCTAAGTCTAACCCTAACCCTAACGCCCCCCTAACTTAAATATTAATTAAATAAATCTAAATAAATTAACTCTTATTAACTAAATGAATCCTATTTAAAACTAAATACTTACCTTTAAAATAAACCCTAAGATAGCTACAATATAATTAATAATTATATTATAGCTATCTTAGGATTTATATTTATTTTACAGGTAACTTTCAATTTATTTTAACCATGTACAATAACTATTAAATAGTTATTAACTATTTAATAGCTTACCTAGCTAAAATAAAGAGAAATGTACCTGTGAAATAAATCCTAACCTAAGTTACAATTACACCTAACACTACACTATACTTTAATAAATTATTCCTATTTAAAAATAAATACTTACCTGTAAAATAAACCCTAAGATAGCTACAATATAATTAATAATTATATTATAGCTATCTTAGGATTTATATTTATTTTACAGGTAACTTTGTATTTATTTTAGCTAGTTAGAATAGTTATTAAATAGTTATTAACTATTTAATAACTACCTAGCTAAAAGAAATACAAAATTACCTGTAAAATAAATCCTAACCTAAGTTACAATTAAACCTAATACTACACTATCATTAAATTAACTAAATAAACTACCTACAAATAACTACAATTAAATACAATTACATAAACTAACTAAAGTACAAAAAATAAAAAAAGCTAAGTTACAAAAAATAAAAAAGTAAGTTACAAACATGTTAAAAATATTACAACAATTTTAAGCTACTTACACCTAATCTAAGCCCCCTAATAAAATAACAAACCCCCCCAAAATAAAAAAAATCCCTACCCTATTCTAAATTAAATAAATTTCAAAGCTCTTTTACCTTACCAGCCCTTAAAAGGGCCATTTGTGGGGGCATGCCCCAAAAAGTTCAGCTCTTTTGCCTGTAAAAGAAAAATACAACCCCCCACCCAACATTAAAACCCACCACCCACATACCCCTAATCTAACCCAAACCCCCCTTACAAAAACCTAACACTAATCCCCTGAAGATCATCCTACCTTGAATCGTCTTCACTCAGCCGAGCCACCGATGGAACTGAAGAGGACATCCGGAGCGGAAGAAGTTAATCCTCCAAGCGGCGCTGAAGAAATCTTCCATCCGATGAAGTCATCATCCAGGCGGCGCTGAAGAAAAGTCTTCGATCCGGCCGATGTCATCTTCAAAGAGGCGCTGAAGAGGTCTTCTATCCGGGCGAAGTCATCTTCCAAGCCGGGTCTTGAATCTTCCTTCCGCCGACGCGGAACCACCTTCTTCACCGACGGACTACGATGAATGACGGCTCCTTTAAGGGACGTCATCCAAGATGGCGTCCCCTCAATTCCGATTGGCTGATAGGATTCTATCAGCCAATCGGAATTAAGGTAGGAAAAATCTGATTGGCTGATAGAATCAGCCAATCAGATTGAGCTCGCATTCTATTGGCTGTTCCGATCAGCCAATAGAATGCGAGCTCAATCTGATTGGCTGATTGGATCAGCCAATCGGATTGAACTTGAATCTGATTGGCTGATTCCATCAGCCAATCAGATTTTCCTACCTTAATTCCGATTGGCTGATAGAATCCTATCAGCCAATCGGAATTGAGGGGATGCCATCTTGGATGACGTCCCTTAAAGGAGCCGTCATTCGTCGTAGTCCGTCGGTGAAGAAGGTGGTTCCGCGTCGGCGGAAGGAAGATTCAAGACCCGGCTTGGAAGATGACTTCGCCCGGATAGAAGACCTCTTCAGCGCCTCTTTGAAGATGACATCGGCCGGATCGAAGACTTCTTCAGCGCCGCCTGGATAATGACTTCATCGGATGGAAGATTTCTTCAGCGCCGCTTGGAGGATTAACTTCTTCCGCTCCGGATGTCCTCTTCAGTTCCATCGGTGGCTCGGCTGAGTGAAGACGACTCAAGGTAGGATGATCTTCAGGGGATTAGTGTTAGGTTTTTGTAAGGGGGGTTTGGGTTAGATTAGGGGTATGTGGGTGGTGGGTTTTAATGTTGGGGGGGGTTGTATTTTTCTTTTACAGGCAAAAGAGCTGAACTTTTTGGGGCATGCCCCCACAAATGGCCCTTTTAAGGGCTGGTAAGGTAAAAGAGCTTTGAAATTTATTTAATTTAGAATAGGGTAGGGATTTTTTTTATTTTGGGGGGGTTTGTTATTTTATTAGGGGGCTTAGATTAGGTGTAAGTAGCTTAAAATGGTTGTAATATTTTTAACATGTTTGTAACTTACTTTTTTATTTTTTGTAACAGCTTTTTTTATTTTTTGTACTTTAGTTAGTTTATGTAATTGTATTTAATTGTAGTTATTTGTAGGTAGTTTATTTAGTTAATTTAATGATAGTGTAGTATTAGGTTTAATTGTAACTTAGGTTAGGATTTATTTTACAGGTAATTTTGTATTTCTTTTAGCTAGGTAGTTATTAAATAGTTAATAACTATTTAATAACTATTCTAACTAGCTAAAATAAATACAAAGTTACCTGTAAAATAAATATAAATCCTAAGATAGCTATAATATAATTATTAATTATATTGTAGCTATCTTAGGGTTTATTTTACAGGTAAGTATTTATTTTTAAATAGGAATAATTTATTAAAGTATAGTGTAGTGTTAGGTGTAATTGTAACTTAGGTTAGGATTTATTTCACAGGTACATTTCTCTTTATTTTAGCTAGGTAAGCTATTAAATAGTTAATAACTATTTAATAGTTATTGTACATGGTTAAAATAAATTGAAAGTTACCTGTAAAATAAATATAAATCCTAAGATAGCTATAATATAATTATTAATTATATTGTAGCTATCTTAGGGTTTATTTTAAAGGTAAGTATTTAGTTTTAAATAGGATTCATTTAGTTAATAAGAGTTAATTTATTTAGATTTATTTAATTAATATTTAAGTTAGGGGGGCGTTAGGGTTAGACTTAGGTTTAGGGGTTAATCATTTTATTACAGTGGCGGCGGCGTAGTGGGGGGCAGGATAGGGGTTAATAAATTTATTATAGGTGGCGACGGTGTAGGGGGGGCAGATTAGGGGTTAATAAATTTATTATAGGTGGCGACGGTGTAGGGGGGGCAGGATAGGGGTTAATAGGTTTAATATAGGTTGCGGCGGGTTCATGGAGCGGCGGTTTAGGGGTTAAACTATTTATTTAGTTGCGGAGAGGTGCGGGATCAGCAGGATAGGGGTTAATAATTTTATAATAGAGGGCGACGGTATAGGGGGGGGGCAGGATAGGGGTTACTAGGTATAATGTAGGTGGCAGCGGTGTCCGGGAGCGGCGGTTTAGGGGTTAATACATTTATAAGACTTGCGGCAGGGTCTAGGAGCGGCGGTTTAGGGGTTAATACATTTATAAGAGTTGCGGCAGGGTCTAGGAGCGGCGGTTTAGGGGTTAGTAACTTTATTTAGTTGCGGGAGGCTCCGGGGCGCCGGTATAGGGGGTAGAACAGTGCAGTTTAGTGTGAGTTCTTAGTGACAGGCTAGCAATAAAGCTGGGAAAAAGCCGAAGGGCAGCGAGATCGGATGAGTGATAACTCTCACAGTCCGCTGCTCATCGCCCCGCGGCTTTTTGACAGCTTTATTTGATAACTTAGGCGTATTTTTTAAGGTCCGCGGCGGCGAAAGTAGGCGAGCTTAGGCGGACGTATTGGGCCGGCGAAGCCAGAAAAGTAGACGGCTTGATAACTACCCCCCTATATATGATCTACACTGTAAGCAGTGAACTTCACATATTTAAAATTTAAATGTTGCCGTTTGTAGATAAATACTTTTTCAATAAATCAGTCTGAGTTTAATGTTATTTTATGTGGCTGCTGCAATCACACACATTTTATATATATTAAATTGTCTACTTTCAAATGTTTAAAAACTATTTGTAAATAGGACCGTAAGTGGCAAAAAAACAAACAATTAATCAAACAAAAAACAATCCAATTTACTGTACACAACTAATAACTTGGCACTATTTGAAAGAATGTCTACAAGGCAACCACCAACAGCAGCCTATGTTCTAATAATCGTATAAATGCAAAACACGTACAATGCTATTTTATGGGGTAATGATGCTATATAAATACACATTCTATTCTATACACTTGTTTGATTACATATTAGTAAATACAAGTTTACCAACAATTACTCTGTAAATGTCTGAACCTGTAGTCCAGCTTATGTACAATAGGTATCAGTTAATTAAGTTCACTAAACCCGTAAATAAAATAAACCATTAGATTTTTTTCAGTGTAAACACAATGAACCCTTTAATATATTTTTATTACCAGGATTTCTACCTACAATACATATATATAATTGACTGCAGTGCTCACTCATGTCATGTGAAATAGCAACTTTGCAGGCCAACTTGCCAAGTATCTTATTATTTTTTGTTCTTTATTTATTTGGGCACAATGGCACATAACAGTGAGAGTGAGTGAACTTGTGAAGTGAAATCCCATACCTACAATATTAAAAGACAAAGAGATATCATGTCAGGGGGCAGGGGGCTAAGCATTGACCAGCTAAGCTTTGTAGAGACAAGTCAGATCATCATGACTGCTACTATTAGAGAGAGTTACTTTAATAAATAACATCAGTAATTAACATGTCATATGCTGAGGCCAACCAGGGATTTTATACACAAGACTGAAACAGCTAGCACAAGAGCCTGCCGGCTGAGGGTACTTAAATCAGGTAGGGCAGCCACATGCCACAGCTCCATAATGCGCCCCAGCCCGCCATTTCATGATTCAATTCAATTATTTTCAAGATACTGTCTAGACTAGAAATTGGAATACATAACAATAGGAAATAGGAATTTCATTGTAAATATAAAATTAAGTAATGTATCATGTATTATATTAATAAATACACACTGCTGGGGAGAAAGTAAGAAACAATTAGGTTTGTTGTTATTTTATTTTAAAATAAAATTGAAAATCAATATATTCTGAGGCTGAGCCTTGGCAGGGGGAAATTTTATTTTAAAATGCAGCAGCAGCAGCAGCAGCAGCAAAAAAAAAAAAAAAAAAGTCACATAACTTCCTAACCAAAAAAATTATTTGGCCAAAAATGACCTAAATCCAGGGGGGGGCAGCTGGATTCTGAGTGCCTAGGGCAGCAAAAAAACTAAATACGCCCCTGGTTAGAGGAGAATGCCAGCACTGAGGATGAGTGTGAGACTTCCGAGCTATGGTAGGAGGTGCCAAATTATCAAGGACCTATGTAAGAGTGGAGTTGTAGTGATGGATTGGTCAGGGCAGGAAAAAGGAGGGGATGGAAGAGAACAGAGGTTTGAGAGAGCTTGAGAGCTGTTTATGATATACGCCTAGATTTAGAGTTTGGCGTTAGCCGTCAAAAGCAGCGTTAAGGGGTCCTAATGCTGCTTTTTACCGCCCGCTGGTATTTAGAGTCAGGCAGGAAAGGGTCTAACACTCACTTCCTTACCGCGATTCCAGGCTACCGCAGATCCCCTTACGCCAATTGTGTATCCTATCTTTTCAATGGGATCTGCCTAACGCTGGTATTTGGAGTCTTGGGAGAAATCATCGTTAGACCCTCTACCGACAAGACTCCTAACGCCAAAAAAAGTCAATAGTTAAGAGCTTTATTGGCTAACGTCGGAATATAAAGCTCTTAACTACTGTGCTCTAAAGCAGTGTTTTTCAACCAGTGTGCCGCGGCACACTAGTGTGCCATGAGAGATCCTCAGGTGTGCCACGGCAGACTGACAACAGTGTGACATATTTTTTAAATTTTGCTTGTTTTTTATTCTGGGTCGTTTTTTTATTTTGAGATGATGACTGAGGGTAACTGCGCAGTGGCAGCTCGCCTCCCCGACACGTATTCACACTTGGAAGGAACCCCCACCCACCACAACATGTGCCTAGTGCTGACTCTACACTCAGCAGCACGCAACACTTAGGCCTAGATTTGGAGTTCGGCGGTAAAAGGGCTGTTAACGCTCCGCGGGTTTTTTTCTGGCCGCACCATAAATTTAACTCTGGTATCGAGAGTTCAAACAAATGCTGCGTTAGGCTCCAAAAAAGGAGCGTAGAGCATATTTACCGCAAATGCAACTCTCGATACCAGAGTTGCTTACGGACGCGGCCGACATCAAAAACGTGCTCGTGCACGATTCTCCCATAGGAAACAATGGGGCAGTTTGAGCTGAAAAAAAAACTAACACCTGCAAAAAAGCAGCGTTCAGCTCTTAACGCAGCCCCATTGTTTCCTATGGGGAAACACTTCCTACGTCTGCACCTAACACTCTAACATGTACCCCGAGTCTAAACACCCCTAACCTTACACTTATTAACCCCTAATCTGCCGCCCCCGCTATCGCTGACCCCTGCATTACACTTTTAACCCCTAATCTGCCGCTCCGTAAACCGCCGCCACCTACGTTATCCCTATGTACCCCTAATCTGCTGCCCTAACATCGCCGACCCCTATGTTATATTTATTAACCCCTAATCTGCCCCCCACAACGTCGCCGACACCTGCCTACACTTATTAACCCCTAATCTGCCGAGCGGACCTGAGCGCTACTATAATAAAGTTATTAACCCCTAATCCGCCTCACTAACCCTATCATAAATAGTATTAACCCCTAATCTGCCCTCCCTAACATCGCCGACACCTACCTTCAATTATTAACCCCTAATCTGCCGACCGGAGCTCACCGCTATTCTAATAAATGTATTAACCCCTAAAGCTAAGTCTAACCCTAACACTAACACCCCCCTAAGTTAAATATAATTTTTATCTAACGAAATAAATTAACTCTTATTAAATAAATGATTCCTATTTAAAGCTAAATACTTACCTGTAAAATAAATCCTAATATAGCTACAATATAAATTATAATTATATTATAGCTATTTTAGGATTAATATTTATTTTACAGGCAACTTTGTAATTATTTTAACCAGGTACAATAGCTATTAAATAGTTAAGAACTATTTAATAGTTACCTAGTTAAAATAATAACAAATTTACCTGTAAAATAAATCCTAACCTAAGATATAATTAAACCTAACACTACCCTATCAATAAAATAATTAAATAAACTACCTACAATTACCTACAATTAACCTAACACTACACTATCAATAAATTAATTAAACACAATTGCTACAAATAAATACAATTAAATAAACTATCTAAAGTACAAAAAATAAAAAAGAACTAAGTTACAGAAAATAATAAAATATTTACAAACATAAGAAAAATATTACAACAATTTTAAACTAATTACACCTACTCTAAGCCCCCTAATAAAATAACAAAGCCCCCCAAAATAAAAAATTCCCTACCCTATTCTAAAATACAAATATTACAAGCTCTTTTACCTTACCAGCCCTGAACAGGGCCCTTTGCGGGGCATGCCCCAAGAATTTCAGCTCTTTTGCCTGTAAAAAAAAACATACAATACCCCCCCCCCAACATTACAACCCACCACCCACATACCCCTAATCTAACCCAAACCCCCCTTAAATAAACCTAACACTACCCCCCTGATGATCTTCCTACCTTGTCTTCACCATGCCAGGTTCACCGATCCGTCCTGGCTCCAAGATCTTCATCCAACCCAAGCGGGGGCTAGACATCCACTGAAGAAGTCCAGAAGAGGGTCCAAAGTCTTCCTCCTATCCGGCAAGAAGAGGACATCCGGACCGGCAAACATCTTCTCCAAGCGGCATCTTCTATCTTCTTCCATCCGATGACGACCGGCTCCATCTTGAAGACCTCCAGCGCGGATCCATCCTCTTCTTCCGACGACTAGACGACGAATGACGGTTCCTTTAAGGGACGTCATCCAAGATGGCGTCCCTCGAATTCCGATTGGCTGATAGGATTCTATCAGCCAATCGGAATTAAGGTAGGAATTTTCTGATTGGCTGATGGAATCAGCCAATCAGAATATAGTTCAATCCGATTGGCTGATCCAATCAGCCAATCAGATTGAGCTCGCATTCTATTGGCTGATCGGAACAGCCAATAGAATGCGAGCTCAATCTGATTGGCTGATTGGATCAGCCAATCGGATTGAACTATATTCTGATTGGCTGATTCCATCAGCCAATCAGAAAATTCCTACCTTAATTCCGATTGGCTGATAGAATCCTATCAGCCAATCGGAATTCGAGGGACGCCATCTTGGATGACGTCCCTTAAAGTAACCGTCATTCGTCGTCTAGTCGTCGGAAGAAGAGGATGGATCCGCGCTGGAGGTCTTCAAGATGGAGCCGGTCGTCATCGGATGGAAGAAGATAGAAGATGCCGCTTGGAGAAGATGTTTGCCGGTCCGGATGTCCTCTTCTTGCCGGATAGGAGGAAGACTTTGGACCCTCTTCTGGACTTCTTCAGTGGATGTCTAGCCCCCGCTTGGGTTGGATGAAGATCTTGGAGCCAGGACGGATCGGTGAACCTGGCATGGTGAAGACAAGGTAGGAAGATCATCAGGGGGGTAGTGTTAGGTTTATTTAAGGGGGGTTTGGGTTAGATTAGGGGTATGTGGGTGGTGGGTTGTAATGTTGGGGGGGGGGTATTGTATGTTTTTTTTTTACAGGCAAAAGAGCTGAAATTCTTGGGGCATGCCCCGCAAAGGGCCCTGTTCAGGGCTGGTAAGGTAAAAGAGCTTGTAATATTTGTATTTTAGAATAGGGTAGGGAATTTTTTATTTTGGGGGGCTTTGTTATTTTATTAGGGGGCTTAGAGTAGGTGTAATTAGTTTAAAATTGTTGTAATATTTTTCTTATGTTTGTAAATATTTTATTATTTTCTGTAACTTAGTTCTTTTTTATTTTTTGTACTTTAGATAGTTTATTTAATTGTATTTATTTGTAGCAATTGTGTTTAATTAATTTATTGATAGTGTAGTGTTAGGTTAATTGTAGGTAATTGTAGGTAGTTTATTTAATTATTTTATTGATAGGGTAGTGTTAGGTTTAATTATATCTTAGGTTAGGATTTATTTTACAGGTAAATTTGTTATTATTTTAACTAGGTAACTATTAAATAGTTCTTAACTATTTAATAGCTATTGTACCTGGTTAAAATAATTACAAAGTTGCCTGTAAAATAAATATTAATCCTAAAATAGCTATAATATAATTATAATTTATATTGTAGCTATATTAGGATGTATTTTACAGGTAAGTATTTAGCTTTAAATAGGAATTATTTATTTAATAAGAGTTAATTTATTTCGTTAGATAAAAATTATATTTAACTTAGGGGGGTGTTAGTGTTAGGGTTAGACTTAGCTTTAGGGGTTAATACATTTATTAGAATAGCGGTGAGCTCCGGTCGGCAGATTAGGGGTTAATAATTGAAGGTAGGTGTCGGCGATGTTAGGGAGGGCAGATTAGGGGTTAATACTATTTATGATAGGGTTAGTGAGGCGGATTAGGGGTTAATAACTTTATTATAGTAGCGCTCAGGTCCGCTCGGCAGATTAGGGGTTAATAAGTGTAGGTAGGTGTCGGCGACGTTGAGGGGGGCAGATTAGGGGTTAATAAATATAACATAGGGGTCGGCGATGTTAGGGGTAGCAGATTAGGGGTACATAGGGATAACGTAGGTGGCGGCGATTTGCGGTCGGAAGATTAGGGGTTAATTATTTTAAGTAGCTTGCGGCGACGTTGTGGGGGGCAAGTTAGGGGTTAATAGATATAATACAGGGGTCGGCGGTGTTAGGGGCAGCAGATTAGGGGTACATAAGTATAACGTAGGTGGCGGTCGGCAGATTAGGGGTTAAAAATTTTAATCGAGTGGCGGCGATGTGGGGGGACCTCGGTTTAGGGGTACATAGGTAGTTTATGGGTGTTAGTGTACTTTAGGGTACAGTAGTTAAGAGCTTTATAAACCGGCGTTAGCCAGAAAGCTCTTAACTCCTGCTATTTTCAGGCGGCTGGAATCTTGTCGTTAGAGCTCTAACGCTCACTGCAGAAACGACTCTAAATACCGGCGTTAGGAAGATCCCATTGAAAAGATAGGCTACGCAAATGGCGTAGGGGGATCTGCGGTATGGAAAAGTCGCGGCTGTAAAGTGAGCGTTAGACCCTTTAATCACTGACTCCAAATACCAGCGGGCGGCCAAAACCAGCGTTAGGAGCCTCTAACGCTGGTTTTGACGGCTACCGCCGAACTCTAAATCTAGGCCTATGTTTGTAGGAGGCATGGCATGACAGCACAGTACAGTGTGTGTATGTGTATGTGTGTATAATAATAAAAGCAGGTATTGGCGCACCTCAAGACACATGAGACCACAAATTATTTCACATATTTTAACTTTTTTCCATTTTTTCCTTAATGCTGCAAAAATTGCCTTCTTAATATTTCATAATTTTTTTTTAAATAAAGATGGGATCTTAGTCACACAATATGGCCATATTCTGCTTAAGCCAGTCACCACTTTCAAGGTGTCCCATAAAAGACTGGTCCTAACTCTAAAATTTTAGCCAAGCTAAGCTCAAGAATACAATTCTAATATATCAAAATAGAATTTCCAATCTCTCATCCAGACTGCATGGGATGAGGCTTCCTGGCTACATGTTATTACACATACTTCAAACTTGTTTCCCAATGCTGCAAAAAATTGCCATCTCAACACCTCTTAACACTATGAAGTTAGCCAATACAATTCTAATATACCAAAATAACATTCCAACATTACAATATTATACCTCTCATCCAGACTGCATGGGATGAGGTTTTCTGGCTTTATATACACACAGTTAAATATCTGTGTCTGGAACACACCTGAACAGGGTGGAGTGCTTTAAACCAAAAGGGCTTTGGTCAGTTTCCCACAATATGTGCATTTAAAAACATATGCTTTTATTAGATGTGCTTAACCATTTTTTCTTACTGTGTATGTGTGTATATATATATATATATATATATATATATATATACTGTATTAGGCTACAATGTGTGATTTTGTAAAATTTTGGGATGGTGGTGTGCTGCAGGATTTTTTAATGTAAAAAAGTGTGCCACTGCAAAAAATTTTTGAAAATCACTGCTCTAAAGTACACTAACACCCATAAACTACCTATGTACCCCTAAACCGAGGCCCCCCCACATTGCCGCCACTCTAATAAAAAAATGTAACCCCTAATATGCCGACCGGACACCGCCGCCACCTACCTTATCCCTATGAACCCCTAATCTGCTGCCCCTAACATCGCTGACCCCTATATTATATTTATTAACCCCTAATCTGCCCCCCCCCCAACGTCGCCGCTACCTAACTACACTTATTAACCACTAATCTGCCGACCAGACCTCGCCGCCACTATAATAAATGTATTAACCCCTAAACCGCTGCACTCCCCCCTCGCAAACACTATAATAAATAGTATTAACCCCTAATCTGCCCTCCCTAACATCGCCGCCACCTACCTACAATTATTAACCCCTAATCTCCCGCCCGCACCGTCGCCGCTACTATAATAAAGTTATTAACCCCTAAACCTAACTCTAACCCTAACACCCCCTAACATAAATATAATTTATATTAAACAAAACAATATTCTTAAAATTAACCAAATTATTCCTATTTAAAACTAAATACTTACCTATAAAATGAACCCTAATATAGCTACAATATAATTAATAATTACATTGTAGCTATTTTAGGATTTATATTTATTTTACAGGCAACTTTGTATTTATTTTAACTAGGTACAATAGCTAATAAATAGTTAAGAACTATTTAATAGCTACCTAGTTAAAATAAATACAAAAGTACCTGTAAAATAAATCCTAACCTAAATTACAATTAAACCTAACACTACACTATCATTAAATTAATTAAATTAATAACCTACAATTACCTAAAATAAAATACAATAAAATAAAATATTCTATAATACAAAAAACAAACACTAAATTACAAAAAATAAAAAAGAATTACAAGCAGTTTAAACTAATTACACCTAATCCAAGCCCCCTAATAAAATAAAAAAGCCCCCAAAATAAAGAATTCCCTACCCTATTCTAAACTACCAAAGTAACCAGCTCTTTTACCAGCCCTTAAAAGGGCTTTTTGCGGGGTATTGCCCCAAAGTAATCAGCTCTTTTGCCTGAAAATAAAAATACAATACCCCCCCCCAGCATTACAACCCACCACCCACATACCCCTACTCTAACCCACCCAAACCCCCCTTAAAAAAACCTATCACTAACCCCCTGAAGATCTCCCTACCTTGAGTCGTCTTCACCCAGCCGAGCCGAATTCTTCATCCAAACGGACCAAGAAGATGTTCTCCATCCGATAGAAGTCTTGATCCAAGCGGCAAAGAAGAGGTCCTCCATCCGGGCGAAGTCTTGATCTAAGCGGCATCTTCTATCTTCTTTCTTCCGGATCCATCTTCATCCCTCCGACGCAGAACATCCTCCTTCCCCGACGAACTAACGAGGAATGAAGGTTCCTTTAAGGGACGTCATCCAACATGGCGTCCCTTCAATTCCGATTGGTTGATAGAATTCTATCAGCCAATCGGAATTAAGGTAGAAAAAATCTGATTGGCTGATGCAATCAGCCAATCAGATTGAAGTTCAATCCGATTGGCTGATCCAATCAGCCAATCGTATTGAACTTGCATTCTATTGGCTGATCGTAACAGGTGTTATTTTTTTTTTCAGCCCAAACTGCCCCATTGTTTCCTATGGGGATATTGTGCACGAGCACCTTTTTACAGCTTACTGCTACCGTAAGCAACGCTGGTATTGAAGGTTGAAGTTGAGCTAAGTTAGGCTCAACGCACCCTTTTTTGAGCCTAACGCAGCCCCTCAGACAACTCTAAATGCCAGCGTTGTTGGAAGGGTGCATTGGCAAAAAAGCATGCAGCTTTTTACAGACAAATCTCTAAATCTAGGCCATAGTGACTTAATGCTTCTGCGGAATTTGGTGTGAGAGTTAGATGTTTTGCTAGAGGGTTTAATAGCTCAAGAAGTTTAGCGTATACCTTATTGCCATGTTCTGGCATGTTCGAATCTTAAAGGGACATTGCACTCCAAATATTTTCTATTATGTATATATCACAAAACTTATTGTATAGCTAATTAGCAGATCAAGGCAAATAGCGACCCGTCACATTCTCCTAGAAATGTCACTGGTGAAAATCTAATCTGAAAAAAAATCTCATTTAAAATCAATCCTAGCACTTTTACATTCTGACTTACTACTGCAAATAGTGGCAACCCTCTACACAGAAAAAGCACAGATGTGTTGATGTTGCCACAGATTTTACCCAACTCACATTAAAGGGACATAAGTCAAAACTTTCATAATTCAGATACAGCAAGCTTTTAAAAGAATAAACATTTCTCGTAAATAGCTGATTACTCCTTACCAGTGAGTGCTCATATCTTAAGACCCAGACATTTAAAGGAAGATATTGTGTAACGTTTGGTTATTTGTTTCTTTGTTGATTTACCCTTCCCTTCTTGATTATTCATTCCCGATGCAATGCTATATTTAATAGGAGTACCTCCTGAATCAGTAGATGCTTTGTCTAATTGGACATCTGAAGGTTCATACTAAAGAACAGGACTCATAAAGTGGACTTGGCTCTTTATAGCTACTAAATGCATAGGCATCAACCGAATATTGCTCCTTAGAACACTAATGTCTCATTGTTTTGTTGATGTTCAGTAAAGCTTGTATTATTAATATTTTCAATAAAGATAATAAATTAAAAAAATTAAAAAAAAAGAATAAACATTTCCAATATACTTTTGTTATTATTATTTACTTAATTTTCTTGGTATGCTTTATTGCAGAGCATACTTAGGTAGGCCCAGGAACATGCACGTCTGGAGCAGTATATGGCAGCAGTGTTGACAAGAATGACTGTAACAGTGTTCTACAAATAGTGCATAGGTTATATAGGCACACTCTTCAACAAAGAATACCAAGAGAAGAAAAAAATTATGTTGGAAGTAAATTGGGTTTTTTAAAAATTGCCAATGTTATCTGGATTATGAAAATTCCACTTTTATGTTTCATTACTATAGTTTAACCAAGTTTTCATGTAGAATCACATATTCTATACACAAAATAAATAAATATAATGGACCAATTGGATCACAAGTCTAGCAATAGCAACCCACTATTATCACAAAGGAAATAGCATCTGCACTGAAACTATGTGGTGAAGAGCAATTGCAATATTGTGACATAAACCACAATAGCTTTATTGCTAATTGACATGTTTTTAGCCCTGCTCTAGAGGAAATATGTAAAATCATCAGATAATTTCAGCCACTGTTAACAGAAAAAATAAAACATAAACATCCTGGTAGTCATGAAGACCACATGTCAAAACTTACAAAAACCTTTTTCCGAAAACCTTTTTTGAACAGGAAACTGTAGAAATAAATCAACCTGCTTTTTCTTAGAAATGGCGTTTCATACATTCTTCATCACTTAGGGGCCGATTTATCACGGCCCAAATGCTGCTATATGCAGCTGATTCCCCGCGAGCCTTTAGGCTCGCCGGAAACATAATCTAAGAAGACCGCTGCTCCTTAACTCGTCCGCCACCTCTGAGGCAATCCGCCCGATCGCATATAATGATTAGATTGATTGACAAAAGACTGATTGGCCACAAATCTGCAGAGGGCAGAATTGCACAAGCATTTCACAAGCTTTTTAAATCCTATTGGCTGTTCAAAACAGCCAATATAATGAGAGCTAGTGAAATCCTATTGTCTGATTTCAACAGCTTAGTGTTTTTTATTTTTCGTAATTTAGTGTTTATTCATTTTTGTAATTTTAGATTTTTTTAATTTTTTTCGTAGTGTTAGGTTTTTTAACATTTGTCATTTAGATTTTTTAATTGGTAGTATTTTTTAATTTTATTAGAATAGTAATGCTAGGTTAATTTATAGTTTAATGTTAGGTTTATTTTTATTTCACAGGTAAGTTTTTATTATTTTAAGATAGTTATATTGTAATTTTAATTTTAAGTTAGGGAGGTGTTAGGTTTAGGGGTTAATAGTTTAATTTAGTGTTTTTTGAGTTGGGGGTCTGGCGGTTTAGGGGTTAATAGGTTTATTTAGTCGCGGTGATGTGGGGGACCGAGGTTTAGGGGTTAATAGGCTTATTTAGTAGCGGTGATGTCAGGGAGTGGCGGATTAGGCGTTAATAACTTTTGTTAGTGTCGGCGATGTCGGGGGCGGTTGATTAGGGGTGTTTAGACATGGGGGTCAATTTATCAAGCTCCGTATATAATGCAAGCTCAATCCGATTGGCTGATTGGATCAGCCAATCGGATTGAACTTCAATCTGATTGGCTGATTGAATCAGCCAATCAGATTTTTCCTACCTAAATTCCGATTGTCTGATAGAATCCTATCAGTCAATCGGAATTCGAGGGATGCCATCTTGGATGACATCATTTAAAGGAACCTTCATTCGGCCTTAGGACATCGTAAGAAGAGGATGGCTCCGCCTCGGATGGATTCAAGATGGCTCCACTCCGGTTGATTGAAGATAGAAGATGCTGCTTGGATGAAGACATCTGCCGCTTGGAGGACCTCTTCTGCCCCGATCGGATCAAGACTTCTGCTGCTCCGGATGTCCTCTTCTGTCCCATCGGTGGCCGGCTGGCTGAAGACGAATCAAGGTAGGGAGATCTTCAGGGGGTTAGTGTTAGGTTTTTTAAGGGGGGTTTGGTGGGTTTTAGAGTAGGGGTATGTGGGTGGTAATGTTGTGGGGGGGAATTGTATTTTTTTTTACAGGTAAAAGAGCTGATTAATTTGGGGCAATGCCCCGCAAAAAGCCCTTTTAAGGGCTGGTAAAAGAGCTGATTACTTTGTAATTTAGGATAGGGTAGGGCACTTTATTATTTTGGGGGGCTTTTTTATTTTATTAGGGGGCTAAGATTAGGTGTAATTAGTTTAAACTTATGTAATTTTTTTTATTTTCTGTAATTTAGGGTTTGTTTTTTTTGTACTATAGTTTAGTTTATTTAATTGTATTTTAATTTAGATCATTGTAGGTATTTTATTTAATTAATTTATTTATAGTGTAGTGTTAGGTGTATTTGTAACTTAGGTTAGGATTTATTTTACAGGTAATTTTGTAATTTATTTTAACTAGGTAGCTATTAAATAGTTAATAACTATTTAATAGCTATAGTACCTAGTTAAATTAAATACAAAGTTGCCTGTAAAATAAATATAAATCCTAAAATAGATAAAATGAAACTATTAGTTATATTGTAGCTATATTAGGGTTTATTTGATAGGTAAATATTTAGTTTTAAATAGGAATAATTTATTTCATGATAGTACATTTATTTTGTTTTAATTAAATTATATTTAACTTAGGGGGGTGTTAGGGTTAGGGTTAGACAGGTTTAGGGGTTAATAACTTTATTATAGTAGCGGCGATGTTGGGGACGGGAGATAAGGGGTTAATAAAATTTATTATAGTGTTTGCGAGGCGGGAGTGCGGCGGTTTTGGGTTAATGCATTTATTATAGTGGCGGCGATGTGTGATCGGCAGATTAGGAGTTAATAAGTGTAGGTAGGTGGCGGCGACATTGGGTTGGGGCAGATTAGGGGTTAATAAATATAATTTAGGTGTCAGCAATGTTAGGGGCAGCAGATTATGGGTTCATAGAGATAATGTAGGTGGCGGCGATGTCCGGTCGGCAGATTAGGGGTTAATAACATTATGCAGGTGTCAGCGATAGCGGGGGCGGCAGATTAGAGGCTAATAAGTGTAAGGTTAGGAGTGTTTAGACTCGGGTTCATGTTAGGGTGTTAGGTGTAGACTTAGAAAGTGTTTCCCCATAGGAAACAATGGGGCTGCGTTAGGAGCTGAACGCTGCTATTTGCAGGTGTTAGGTTTTTTTTCAGCCAGCTCAGCCCCATTGTTTCCTATGGGGATATCGTAAAAACAAGGGAACTTTAATTCATCAAAATTGACATTTCACTTGTTTTCTTCAAAAACTTTCCTTTCAATCCTGACGGCCGCTCCAGCGATTCCCTCGGCCGTCGGAAGCCTCTTCATACGTCAGAAATTATGAATCCGGCTTCCTCCAATCATGGCTCCCCCCCCCCCCCGGGGGAATCATGGCCTGAGGCAACCCTGTGATTGGAGGAAGCCGGATTCGTCATTTTGGACCCTCACGAAGAGGGCTTGCAACGGGCGGAGGAAGCGCAGCAGCTGCTGTCAGGATTAAAAGGTAAGTTTTTGAAGAAAACAAGTGAAATGTCAATTTTTATGAATTTAAAGCGCCCTTGTTTTTAATAGGATTATTATTAAAAACCGGGCACTAATTCATTGAAATTGACCTTCACTTTAAAACTAAAAACAAACTTACCTGTGAAATAAAAATAAAATGTAAGCTAGCTACAATATAACTTATAGTTATGTTGTAGCTAGCTTAGGTTTTATTTTTATTTAAAGTGAAGGTCAATTTTGATGAATTAGTGCCCGGTTTTTAATAATCCTATTAAAAACAAGGGCACTTTAATTCATCAAAATTGACATTTTACTCGTTTTCTTCAAAAACTTACCTTTTAATCCTGGCAGCCGCTCCAGCACTTCCTCTGCCCATCGCAAGCCGTCTTCGCAGGTCCAAAATGACGAATCCGGCTTCCTCCCTGGGTGGGAAGCCGTGATTGGAGGAAGCCAGATTCATCATTTCTGACATCTGCAGAGGCTTCCGACGGCAGTGGGAATCGCTGGAGTGGCTGCCAGAATGAAAAGTTTTTGAAGGAAAAGAGTGAAATGTCAATTTTAATTAATTAAAGTGCCCTTGTTTTTAAAAGGATTATTAAAAACCGGGCACTAAGTAATCATAATTGACCTTCACTTTATTTAACAGGTAAGTTTGCATTTATGAATATACACCGTACAAAGAGAGGGCTAATGAATAAAATTGACAAAAGCCAAAGTGTGACACAGGCTGCACCAAAAACAACAAAAATGTATTTACAGCATTGCTGAAACTCAGTGAAATTCCCTTTTACAGAGTGAATACTGTGTAGCTGATACACTGTCGAAGGATGCACTTTCAAATGAGACAATCCCTAAACAGACGTTTTTTATAATATATGCTTTCATAAACAATCATGACATGTCAAGAACATCTGAGATTACACGTAAGTAAACAGTCAATATGTAATACGTAAAGGGGCACTTAAGTGCCGAAGCACGCTCCCTTATATTGTCCCAGAAGTTGACACATTCATAAAGTGGGTTATAGCTGGTATATGGAGCACATAGTGCAGCTGCACGCTCCAAGATTCTGTTCAGCACAAAAAAGCATTTTCCCTCATGGATCCTCGGTAGTGGGAAGATTACCCTGATACCTCCTGTCTTGAGGTCTTTTTCCAGGTTCTGATATCCTGGCTGCGTAGTTACCACTGGCACTGTGCTGTCTCCTTAAGCAAGTACAACTCTTCACCACTGTGATTGCCTCCTGCGTCCGTTCATAGGCACTGAATCCACTCGCCAAACAAGCAGGTACAAAGCATGGAGGGACTTGTTCACATCCGACCTGTCAGCTCACAGGTGAGTTTCGATTGCGGGAGTGATGATGCATTTCGCTCCTCCCCTTAATGGGCAGTCTTTGGGGCTTCATCAGAGAGCAAACTGATACCACCTCCTGGCTTTTATAGCCCTTGATACAAACTTGCATAGGTAGGTGGAGTTGCAAATTCACTCACTCTGTTGTGTAGTATGGCAACTAGTGAAGAAAGACAAATTACACAAATAGTGGATCAACTGCAACTTCCTACAGCCAATAGGAATGCAATGGTACCCCCAGTATAAAAGGGGTACCTTGCATTTGAATCCTCATTGTGCGGCAAATGATCCCATGAAGAGGACCTCCACGTCGGATCGATGGACCTCCGCCTGGACCTCCACCTTGGACCTCCGCCTTGGACCTTTGCCTCCGCGCATTGAACACTCCGCCTCCACAGGGATGAAGAAGATGCCGGTCCCTCAATGGATGAAGATGGAGCCGCCTGGATGAAGATGGAGCCACTGGAATGAAGATCGTTCAAGCCGGACTTCAGCAACTTTGAGTACCTAAAGAGGGGTTAGTGTTAGGTTTTTTAAAGGGTTTTTTTGGGTGATTTTTTTTTAGATTAGGGTTTGGGTAATTCGAAAAGAGCTGAATGCCCTTTTAAGGGCAAGAAAAAAGACTTAATGCCCTTTTAAGGTTATGTTTTTTATTTTGGGGGGTTGGTTGGGTAGTGGGTTTTACTGTTGGGGGGTCTTTGTATTTTTTTACAGGGAAAAGAGCTGATTTCTTTAGGGCAATGCCCTACAAAAGGCCCTTTTAAGGGCTATTGGTAGTTTAATTGTAGGCTAGGGGCTTTTTTTATTTTGGGGGGCTTTTTTATTTTGATAGAGCTATTAGAATAGGTGTAATTGTTTTTATTTTGGATAATTTCGTTTGTTATTTTTTTGTAATTTAGATTTTTTTTTATTTTTTGTAATTTTTTATTTTTTGTAATTTAGTATTTTTAATTTTTTGTAACTGTAGATTTAATTTTAGTGTTAGTTTTTTTTATGAGTAATTTAATTTATTTAATTGATAGTTATTTTAATTTTAGTCTAATAGTAATGTTAGTTTAATTTATAGTTTAAACTTAGGTTTTTTTTAATTTCACAGGTACGTTTTTATATATTTTAAGATAGGGATCTTGTAATTTTAATTTAAAGTTAGGGGGTTGTTAGGTTTAGGGGTTAATAGTTTAACCCTTTGAGTGCTAAGCACTTTCACACCTGGGTGATAAGATTTTGTAAGTTTTTTTTTTTTGTACAACATTTTTACAACTTTTTTTTTTCATATCCCCAATACTTACACTATTGGAAAGGTTAGGCGATTACCTTTCCAGTGGTGGGGCTTGGGGGTCTGTAGCTGCTAAGATGCCTGAGATACAGGCTTCTAAGCAGCATGCCCCCTGCTCCTATACTTAACATTGTTAAGTATAAATAAAGTAGCGCTGTGACGTCATCACATTATTGTGCGTGATGTCACTGCACATAACTTGAATCCCCGGCGATGCCTGTCACTATGCAGGTCCAATCGCCGGGGTAGGAGCGGGTGGGAGCCCCCAGATATAGCGGATCATGTCCGCTGAACATCAATAAATGCCGACAGCATGCGCTCTGAGCATTTATCATTGCACCAGCAGTTCTTGTGAACTGCTGGTGCAATGCCGCCCCCTGCAGATTTGTGGCCAATCGGCCACTAGCAGGGGGTGTCAATCATCCCGATCATATTCGATCAGGTTGATTTCTGTCCGCAGCCTCAGAGCAGGCAGACAGGTTATGGAGTAGCGGTCTTTAAACTTCCATACGGAGCTTGATAAATATGCCCCTAAGGGGCCTATTTAACAATGTGCAGACGGACATGATCCGCTGCAGTGGATCATGTCCGCCACACATCGATAAATGCTGACAGCTTATTTATCATTGCCTAAGCATTTCTAGCATTTCTGTCTATAAACAAAATTCATAGATATGATTGCTAGTATTAAATGGGTCACCTTATAGTGGGATTATTTAAGTTTAACTGGGGCTTGTAAATATTTTAGATTTGTATAGGTTAAACTTGATGGACTTCGGTCTTTTTTCAACCTCATCTACTATGTTACTATGTTACAATGCCTCAACCTGCACATTCACGGCCAATCGGCCACTAGCAGGGGGTGTCAATCAACCCGATTGTATCCGATCGGGCTGATTGCTGTCCACTGCCTCAGAGGTGGTGGACGAGTTAAGTAGCGGTGGTCTTAAGACCGCTGCTTCTTAATTCCTGTTTCTGGCGAGCTGAAACAGATGCATAGTGATGCATACGGGGTTGATAAATCGGCCCCTAAGGGGTCGAATTATTAATGTGTGGACAAACATAATCCGCTGTAGCAGATCATGTCCGCTGCACATCGATAAATGCAGACAGCATATGCTGCCGGCATTTATCATTGCACAAGCATTTCACTAGAAATGCTTGTGCAATGCTGCCCCCTGCACATTCACGGCCAATCAGTCGTTAGCAGGGGGTGTCAATCAACCTGATCGTATGCGATCGGGCTGATTGATGTCCGCAGCCTCAGAGGTGGCGGATGAGTTAAGGAGCAGCGGTCTTAAGACTGCTGCTTCTTAACTCCTGTTTCCAGCAAGCTTGAAGGCTCACGCGGAAACAGCTGCATAAGGCAGCATACAGGGCTTATTAAATTGTAGGTTTTGCTAACCAGAAAGAACCAACTGTCAGTACCAAATGCTTATCTCAAAAAACAAAACAATACAACCAAGTTATCCCCAAAAACAAACAAATGAGAAGATAACCTGATCATCTATTATATTATACAGCAAAGTAAAACAAGATGAAACATATGATATCACACACACATACACACTATATATACCATCATACACACACTACACACTACACATACACCATACACACACTACACAAATACACTATTAACATACACACACACATACAAACACACACTGCACACATACACTCACACACTACACACATATGCACACACACATACAAACACACTACACACATATGCATACACACACACATACAAACACACCCTACACACATATGCACACACACATACAAACACACACTACACACACTACACACATACAAACACACACTACATACATACACACACTACACACATATGCATAGACACACACATACAAACACACACTGCACACATACACACAATTGCATACACACACGCACATACAAACACACACTACAAACATACACCATACACACACTACACAAATACACTATAAACATACACACACTACACACATATGCATATACACACATACAAACATACACGGCACACATACACACAATACACATACATACAAACACACACTACACACATACACCAAACACACTACACACATACACAAACATACAGACACACATACAAACACACACACACACACAGACACACACATGCCTACACAGACACACACACATACAAACACACATACATCGTACACACACTACACACATATAAACACACACTACACACATACATCGTACATGCATATGCACACACACATACACACACATACAAATAAAGGATTATCGAAGTAGTAGCGCACACAATTCTGGACTCAAAATTGATATATAAAATTCCAGTCTTTATTTCAAGTTAAAAAATTCCAACCATGAACATATGTATCCAAGGAAAGCTAAAAGAACCAGCATATACTGATCCATCAGGTCACTGAACAGATCCCCACGCAGACGCGTTTCATGCGCGTGCGCACTTGTTCACTGCTTACCTGGGGATCTGTCCAGACACCTTATAAGGCTGTTCAGTTAATTACCTGCACGTATGCGTGACCTGATAGGCTACTATCACAAAGACTAAGTGCACCTTACGTCAATACAAAATCACCCAAACGAAAACTGCTAACTGCTAATAGTGATGTCCCGAACTGTTCGCCCGCGAACGGTTCACGGCGAACATAGTATGTTCACGTTCGCGGCTTTGGGCGAACACATGCGATGTTCGATCCGCCCCCTATGTGTCATCATTGAGGAAACTTTGACCCTGTATGTCACAGCCTTCTGACACATTAGAGCCAATCAACATCAGACACTCCCTCACAGACCCTCCCAGCTACTTGGAAGCCGCCATTTTAGACTCATAATGACCTTGCTTTCTTAGTGAGAGGACGTGTTGTGTTTGTGCTGCAGACATTATAGGAAAATAGATAGCTAGGCTAGTGTATTTAGTGTCCACTACAGTCCAGAAGGACTCATCTCATCTCTGCTGCAAGGACAGCACCCCAAAAAGCCCTTTTTAGGGCTATAATTCGAGCCGTTTTTTTTTTTTTCTTTTTCGTATTTTTATTAGCATTTGCCTGGCTTTCAGCCTGTGTGTAAGGCTCACAGCATATGCTGTGATTACTGCCACCACTGATATCTGCCTAACAACATTAGTTTAAATTTAACCAACAAATTTTTTTAATTATTTTGCTAGTGTAATTTTTTTTATTTTCTATCAGGCCTGTGTCACACAGCATATACTCTGGTTCATTGCTCTGTGCCAGCCACCAGTGTTAATATCCGTTTATAACATTATTTTAAATTTAAAAAAAAAAAAAATTAAATAATTTTGCTAGTGTAATCTAATTACATTTTCTATCAGGCCTGTGTCTGTCAGGCTCACGCAGCATTAATATACTTCATTTTTTTTCAGTCTTTTGGTTAATTGCTCTGTGCCAGGCAGCCACCACTCATATCTTCTTCACCTTAATTTAAATTTAAAAAAAAAAAAAGTTTACATTTTTTTGATAGTGTAATCTAATATCATTTTCTATCAGGCCTGTGTGTTTTGCTGACATACAGAGCCTACTGTGTTTACTTGCTGCCCTCCCTAGTCTATGAGCCACGACTCATATGTGTTTAACCTTTTTTTAATTTCCCCAAAAAACATTTTTTAATCATTTTTCTAGTGTAATCTAATAGTATTTTCTATCAGGCATGTGTGTATCTGACTTACAGAGCCTACTGTTTTTAATAGCTGCCCTTCCAAGGCTATCAGCCACGACTCATATCTATGTGCTTAACCTTTTTCTTTAAATTTCCCAAAAAAATCTTTAAATCATTATGCTAATGTAATCTAATTTTATTTTCTATCAGGCCTGTGTCTGTCTATCTGACTTACACAGCATACTGTTGTTAATTTCTGCCCTACGTAGCAGCCAGCCAGTGCAACCACTCATATGTGCATTGCACTTCTTAACATTATTTTAATATTAAAATATAAAATTTTAAATTATTTTGCTAGTGTAATCTAACTTAATTTTCTATCAGGCCTGTGTTTTTGTCACTTACACAGCATACTGTGTTAAATTGCTGCCCTACCTACCAGCCACGACTCATATCTGCCAGCCTGTGTGCTAGGCCCAACTAGCCAATTAGTGCCACCAATCATAGTTGTTGTAACAGTATTGAAAACATTGATAATCATCACTTTTTTGACTGTGAATCTGCAGTCTAGTAGTGCCATTGAATTGCAGTTCCCTCCTGCCTGCCAGCCTGTGTGTCAGGCCCAACTAGCCAATTAGTGCCACCAATCCTAGTTGTTGTAACAGTATTGTTAATCTTTAAAATTACAAATTGTTCGCTTGTGATTCATCAGTTTGCTCGTGCCATTGAATTGCACTTTCCTCCTGCCTGCCAGCCTGTATTCCAGACCCAACTAGCCAATTAGTGCCACCAATCATAATTCTTGTAATAGTATATAAAAAAATTTAAATCATAATTATTTGGACTGCAAATATTCAGTCTCCTAGTGCCATTGAATTGCAGTTTCCTCCTGCCTGCCAGCCTGTGTGCCAGGCCCAAACTAGCCAATTAGTGCCATCAATCCTAGTTGTTGTAACAGTATTGTTAATCTTTAAAATTCCAAATTGTTCGCTTCTGATTCATCAGTTTGCTCGTGCCATTGAATTGCACTTTCCTCCTGCCTGCCAGCGTGTTTTCCACCAATTATAGTTGTTTAAACAGTATTGAAAAAATTGTAAATCATCACTTTTTTGACTGTGATTCTGTAGTCTAGTAGTGCCATTGAATTGCAGTTACCTCCTGCCTGCCAGCCTGTGTGCCAGGCCGACTTGCCAACTAGTTACACCAATCATATTTGTTGTCACAGTATTGTTATTATTTTAAAAAAAAAATATTCGATTGTTATTCTGAATCCTCAGTTTTCTTGTGCCATTGAATCGCACTTTCCTCCTGCCTGGCAGCCTGTGTGCCAGTTCCAACTAGCCAAGTAGTGCTAGCAATCATATTTCTTTTAACAGTCTTGAAAAAATTGTAAATCATCACTGTTTTGACTGTGAATCTGCAGTCTCCTAGTGCCCTTGAATTGCATTTTCCTCCTGCCTGCCAGACTGTGTGCCAGGTCGATTTGCCAACTAGTTACACCAATCATATTTGTTGTCACAGTATTGTTAATAATTTAAATTAAACGATTTTTGATTGTTATTCTGAATCCTCAGTTTGCTCGTGCCATTGAATAGCACTTTCCTCCTGCCTGCCAGCCAGTGTGCCAGCCCGACTTACCAACTATTTTCACAAATAATAATTGTTGTCACAGTATTGTTAATTATTAAAATTAAAAAAATGTTGATGGTTATTCTGAATCCTTAGTTTTCTCGTGCCATTGAATTGCATTTCCCTACTGCCTCCCAGCCTGTGTGCCAGGCCCAACTAGCCAATTAGTGCCAGCAATCCTATTTCTTTTAACAGTCTTGCAAAAATTGTCAATCATCACTGTTTTGACTGTCAATCTGCAGTCTACTAGTGTCCTTGAATTGCATTTTCCTCCTGCCTGCCAGCCTGTGTGCCAGGCCGACTTGCCAACTAGTTACACCAATCTTATTTGTTGTCACAGTATTGTTAATAATTATAATAAAAAAATTTTTGATTGTTATTCTGAATCTTCAGTCTACTAGTGCCATTGAATTGCAGTTTCCTCGTGCTTGCCAGCCTGTGTGACAGGCCGTCTTGCCAACTATTTACACCAATCATAATTGTTGTCACAGTATTGTTACTAATTAAAATTAAAACATTTTTGATTGTTGTTCTGAATCCTCAGTTTTCTCGTGCCATTGAATTGCACTTTCCTCCTGCCTGCCAACCTGTGTGCCAGGCCCAACTAGCCAATTAGTGCCAGCAATCATATTTGTTGTCACAGTATTGTTATTAATTAAAATTAAAAATTTTTTGATTGTTGTTCTGAATCCTCAGTTTGCTCGTGCCATTGAATTGCACTTTCCTCCTGCCTGCCAGCCTGTGTGTCGGGCCGACTTGCCAACTATTTACACAATCATATTTGTTGTCACAGTATTGTTAATAATTAAAATCAAAAAGTTTTTGATTGTTGTTCTGAATCCTCAGTTTGCTCGTGCCATTGAATTGCACTTTCCTCCAGCCTGACAGCCTGTGTGCCAGGCCGACTTGCCAACTAGTTACACCAATCTTATTTGTTGTCACACTATTGTTACTAATTAAAATAAAAAAATGTTGGATTGTTGTTCTGAATCCTCAGTTTGCTCGTGCCATTGAATTGCACTTTCCTCCTGCCTGCCAGCCTGTGTGCCAGGCCCACCTAGCCAATTATTCCCAGCAATCATATTTATTTTAACAGTATTGCAAAAATTGTCAATCATCACTGTTTTGACTGTCAATATTCAGTCTACTAGTGTCCTTGAATTGCATTTACCTCCTGCCTGCCAGCCTGTGTGCCAGGCCGACTTGCCAACTAGTTACACCAATCTTATTTGTTGTCACACTATTGTTACTAATTAAAATAAAAAAATGTTGGATTGTTGTTCTGAATCCTCAGTTTGCTCGTGCCATTGAATTGCACTTTCCTCCTGCCTGCCAGCCTGTGTGCCAGGCCCAAATAGCCAATTAGTTCCAGCAATCATATATATTTTAACAGTATTGCAAAAATTGTCAATCATCACTGTTTTGACTGTCAATCTGCAGTCTACTAGTGTCCTTGAATTGCATTTTCCTCCTGCCTGCCAGCCTGTGTGCCAGGACGACTTGCCAACTATTTACACCAATCATATTTGTTGTCACAGTATTGTTAATAATAAAAAAAAAAAATTTGATTGTTGTTCTGAATCCTCAGTTTGCTCGTGCCATTGAATTGCACTTTCCTCCTGCCTGCCAGCCTGTGTGCCAGGCCGACTTACCAACTATTTACACCAATCATATTTGTTGTCACAGTATTGTTAATAATTAAAATTAAAAAAATTTTGATGGTTATTCTGAATCCTCAGTTTGCTCGTGCCATTGAATTGCACTCTCCTTCTGCCTGCCAGCCTGTGTGCCAGGCCAACTTGCCAACTATTAACACCAATCATATTTGTTGTCACAGTATTCTTAATAATTAAAATGTTAAAATTTTTGCTTGTTATTCTGAATCCTCAGTTTGCTTGTGCCACTGAATTGCACTTTCCTCCTGCCTGCCAGCCTGTGTACCAGGCCCAACTAGCCAATTAGTGCCAGCGATCATATTTATTTTAACAGTATTGAAAAAAATGTCAATCATCACTGTTTTGACTGTCAATCTGCAGTCTACTAGTGTCCTTGAATTGCATTTTCCTCCTGCCTGCCAGCCTGTGTGCCAGGCCGACTTGCCAACTAGTTAAACCAATCTTATTAGTTGTCACAGTATTGTTAATAATTATAATTAAAAAAATTTGGATTGTTATTCTGAATCCTCAGTTTGCTCGTGCCATTGAATTGCACTTTCCTCCTGCCTGCCAGCCTGTGTGTCAGGCCGACTTGCCAACTATTTACACCAATCATATTTGTTGTCACAGTTTTGTTAATAATTAAATGTAAAAAAAATTTGATGGTTATTCTGAATCCTCAGTTTGCTCATGCCATTGAATTGCACTTTCCTCCTGCCTGCCAGCCTGTGTGCCAGGCCATCTTGCCAACTATTTACACCAATCATAATTGTTGTCACCGTATTGTTACTAATTAAAATTAAACATTTTTGGATTGTTGTTCTGAATCCTCAGTTTGCTTGTGCCATTGAATTGCACTTTCCTCCTGCCTGCCAGCCTGTGTGCCAGGCCCAACTAGCCAATTAGTGCCAGCAATCATATATATTTTAACAGTATTGCAAAAATTGTCAATCATCACTGTTTTGACTGTCAATCTGCAGTCTACTAGTGTCCTTGAATTGCATTTTCCTCCTGCCTGCCTGCCAGCCTGTGTGCCAGGCCAACTTGCCAACTAGTTACACCAATCTTATTAGTTGTCACAGTATTGTTAATAATTATAATTAAAAAAATTTGGATTGTTATTCTGAATCCTCAGTTTGCTCGTGCCATTGAATTGCACTTTCCTCCTGCCTGCCAGCCTGTGTGCCAGGCCGACTTGCCAACTATTTACACCAATCATATGTTGTTGTCACAGTATTGTTAATAATTAAAATTAAAAAAATTTTGATGGTTATTCTGAATCCTCAGTTTGCTCGTGCCATTGAATTGCACTTTCCTTCTGCCTGCCAGCCTGTGTGCCAGGCCGACTTGCCAACTAATTACACCAATCATATTTGTTGTCACAGTATTCTTAATAATTAAAATTTAAAAATGTTTGCTTGTTATTCTGAATCCTCAGTTTGCTCGTGCCATTGAATTGCACTTTCCTCCTGCCTGCCAGCCTGTGTGCCAGGCCCAACTAGCCAATTAGTGCCAGCAATCATATTTATTTTAACAGTATTGAAAAAATTGTCAATCATCACTGTTTTGACTGTCAATCTGCAGTCTACTAGTGCCCTTGAATTGCATTTTCCTCCTGCCTGCCTGCCTGCCTGTGTGCCAAACCCAACTAGCCAATTAGTGCCACCAATCATATTTCTTGTAACAGGATTGAAATTTTTGTTAATCATAACTGTTTTAACTGTGAATCTTCAGTCTCCTAGTGCCATTGAATTGCAGTTTCCTTTCTCCCAGCGTGTGTGCCAGACAGGCCCATTTGCCAACTATTGCCAACAATCATATTTGTTGTCACAGTACTTCTAATATTTAAAAAAAATAACAATTTGTGATTTTTAAAACATCTGTCTTTTTTGTTGTTGTCAGTCTCACAGTGTATACTGTGCCCACTTGCACAGTGCCATCACTCATATAATTTGTGTAATAGTAATGTTAGTGTCCATTTAAAAAAAAAATGACAGGCAGAGGCAGGCCACCCCGCAGGTTCCTTGGTCGTGGTGCTGTGATTCCTTTAGACCCTAAAAATATGCACATTGTTCAGACGCCGGGTGCCAGGGGGACGCAAAAAGTTCTGAGGAGGCCCTAGTTGAATGGCTAACACAGGACACCCACTCTTCTACAGCTTCCGCTCCTAGTCCTCCTAACCTTGACGCACCATCTACATCCAGATGTGCTTTGGGCAGGTCTCAAGTGACCAGTGCCACTTGCCCGCCTGTCGCCACCACCAACACTAGCACCACAGCCGCTTCACTTGGTCTGTCACAGGAGTTATTGACACATCAGTTGGAAGAAATGAGTGATGTGCAACCATCATTGACAGAGGATGTAGATAACAGTGATCAGTCTCAGTCAGGCAGCATTACCGACATGGAGGTACGGTGTGAGGATGATGATGTTGTACCCGCTGCTGCTTCCTTTCTTGATGTGTCAGATACAAGTGAAGCGGTTGATGATGATGTGTCGGTGGATGTCACGTGGGTGACTTCTAGAAGAAAAGAAGAAGAGGGGGAAAGTTCAGATGGGGAGACAGAGAGGAGGAGGAGGAGACGAGTTGGAAGCATGGGTAGGTCGTCTCAAGGAGCTAGTGGTACAGTCAGACAGCATGCATCGGAACCCGGGGTCAGCCAGACAGCACGCCGACACCCATCAACGCATGCTGTTGCCACCACCAGAATGCCGTCATTGCAGAGCTCAGCAGTGTGGCATTTTTTTAGTGTGTCTGCCTCTGACAACAGCGATGCCATTTGCAACCTGTGCCAAAAGAAACTGAGTCGTGGGAAGTCCAACACCCACCTAGGTACAACTGCTTTGTGAAGGCACATGGTCTCCCATAACAAACGCCGATGGGAAGAACACATGAGTAGAAGCAGCACACAAACTGAAAGCCGCCCTCCTCCTCCTGCTCCAGCATCTTCAGCCACGTCAACCACTGCTGTCCTCCTTGCCCCCTCTCAAACATCCTCCACTCAGTCTCTCTAACGTAGCAGTTCCTGGTCATCTGCCCACAGTCAGCTGTCTGTCAAGGACATGTTTGAGCGTAAGAAGCCAATTTCTCAAAGTCACCCCCTTGCCTGGCATCTGACAGCTGGCTTGTCTGAACTCTTAGCCCGCCAGCTTTTACCATACAAGCTGGTGGAGTCTGATGCTTTAAAAAAATTTGTATCTATTGGGACACCGCAGTGGAAGGTACCTGGCAGAAATTTATTTTCACAAAAGGCAATCCCAAACCTGTACTCTGTTGTGAGAAAGGAAGTTATGGCATGTCTGGCACACAGCGTTGGGGCAAGGGTCCATATGACCACGGATATCTGGTCTGCAAAGCATGGTCAGGGCGGGTATATCACCTACACTGCGCATTGGGTAAACCTGCTGACGTCTGACAAGCATGGAATGCGTGGCTCTGCAGAAGAGTTGGTGACACCGCCACGACTTGCAGGCAGGCCTGCTGCTACCTCCTCTACTCCTCCTACTCCATCCTCTTCCATAACCTCTTCCATAACCTCTTCCTCGGCTGAGTCCTCTTCTGCTTCTGCATCTTGCTCCACATCAATGGCACTCCACAGCTCCCCAGGTACTATTCCACATCCCGGGTACGGCAGTGTCACGCCGTCTTGGGGTTCACTTGCCTGAAAGCGGAGAGTCACACCGCACCAGCACTCCTGACCGCCCTGAATGCACAGGTGGATCAGTGGCTGACTCTGCACCAACTGGAGATTGGCAAGGTTGTTTCTGACAATGGAAGTAAATTGGTGGCGGCATTGAAATTGGGCAAGTTGACACATGTGCCGTGCATGGCACATGTGTGTAATCTGATTGTACAATGATTTGTCCATAAGTACCCAGGCTTACAGGACGTCCTGAAGCAGGCCAGGAAGGTGTGTGGCCATTTCAGGCGTTCCTACACGGCCATGGCGCACTTGTCCGATATCCAGCGTAGAAACAACCTGCCAGTGAGGCGCTTGATTTGCGACAGCCCAACACGGTGGAATTCAACACTCCTAATGTTTGACCGTCTGCTCCAAAAAGAAAAAGCTGTTAATGAGTATTTGTATGACCGGGGTGCTAGGACAGCCTCTAGGGAGCTGGGGATTTTTTTGCCAAATTACTGGACACACATGCGCAATGCCTGTAGGCTCATGCGTCCTTTTGAGGAGGTGACAAATCTTGTCAGTCGCACCGAAGGCACCATCAGTAACATCATACCATTTGTTTTCTTCCTGGAGCGTGCCCTGCGAAGAATGCTGGATCAGGCCATAGATGAGCGTGAAGAGGAAGAGGAAGAGTTGTGTTGTCCATCACCACCAGAAACAGCCTTATCAGCATCGCTTGCTGGACCTGCGGCAACGCAGGAAGAGGATTTTGAGGAAGAGGAGTCAGAGGAGGAATGTGGCTTTGAGGAGGAGGAGGAAGACCAAGCACAACAGGCATCCCAGGGTCACCTCTCTGGTACCCGTGGTGATGTACGTGGCTGGGGGGAAGAAGATACCCTCAGTTAGATCAGTGAGGACGAGGAACGGGACATGATTAGCTCGGCATCCAACCTTCTGCAAATGGGTTATTTCATGCTGTCGTGCCTGTTGATGGACCCTCATATAAAAAAGCTGAAGGAGAACGACCTGTACTGGGTGTCCACGCTACTAGACCCCCGGTATAAGCATAAAGTGCCTGAAATGTTACCAAATTCCCGCAAGTAGGAAAGGATGGAGCATTTTAAAAATAAATAAAAAAATATGCTTTACACAGCGTATAAGGGTGATGTCACAGCACAACGGGAATGTAACAGGGGAAGAGATAAAAGTAATCCTCCTCCTCCCACGACCATGGCAGCAAGGACAGGATGCTTTCCTGACGTCTTGTTGATGGAAGACATGCAGACCTTTTTAACTCCCATGCATCGCCAGAGCCTTTCAGGATCCAGCCTCAGAGAAAGACTCAACCAACAGGTAGCAGAATACCTAGCATTAACTGTGGATCCCGACACTCTGAGGAGCGATGGACCCCTTGACTACTGGGTGTGCAGGCTTGACCTGTGGCCTGAGCTATCCCAATTTGCAATTGAACTTCTGGCCTTCAAGTGTCCTGTCCGAAAGGACCTTCAATGCAGCAGGAGGTTTTGTCACTGAGAAGAGAAATCATCTAGGTCAAAAAAGTCTTGACTATCTCACCTTTATTAAAATGAATGAGGGATGGATCCTGAAGGGACTGACATTGGGCGATACATTTGAGTAAAAAAGGCCTGATGATGAGATGAGCTGGCTTGGGCTACAACTGGTACACACGCTGGCTTTTTTTTTATAATGCAGGATGACTTGCGTGACTTATCCGCCAACAACTAGTGTTCAAGCCGCAAGCTTTTAGGGCACTTTCTAAATGTTTTACAAACATCAATTTTTCTGGCCGCTGCTATAACAGTGGCTGCAACAATACCCAATTTTTCAGTCATTTGTACATGCCTAATTTTTCTGGCCTCTGCTGCTGCTCTGAGGCTACAAAACTCAAAGCAAAAAAAAAGGCACATAACAGTAATTAAACTGTTAAGAATAGTACAACTTAACACACCACTCATATCTGGTGGACCATTAAATTGCACGCGCAGTGCCCCGAGTTTGAAGGAGGAGGAACGACCAAGCATCTTTATCCGTCTCTTGGTTGCTCTAAATTATCTCCGGGTTCCATCTATGCCATACCTCTAGTTTATTGTGCAAAAGGATGGCATATGTGGTGTTTCATGCTGTTGTGCCTGTTGAGGGTCGTGGCCCATGGTATAAAAAGGCTGAAGGAGAACGACCTGTACTGGGTGTCCAAGCACATTTTTTGTTAAATGTTCCCGGTTCCTCTAAAATGATCTCCGGGTTCCTCAAATCAATGCCATACCTGTACTCGATTTTGCAAAAGGATGGCATATGTGGTGTTTCATGCTGTTGTGCCTGTTGAGGTTCGTGGGCCATCTTATAAAAAGGCTGAAGGAGAACAAAGTGTACTGGTTGTCCAAGAATCTTTTTCCATCTCCCGGTTCCTAAAAATGATCTCCGGGTTTCTAAAATGAATGCCATACCTGTTCTCTATTGTGCAAAAGGATGGCATATGTGGTGTTTCATGCTGTTGTGCCTGTTGAGGGTCCGGGACCCTTGTCTAAAAAGGCTGAAGGACAATAAAGTGTACTGATTGTCCAAGCTTCTTTTTCCATCTCCCGGTTCCTAAAAATTATCTCTGGGTTTCTAAAATGGATGCCATACCTGTACTCTATTGTGCAAAAGGATGGCATATGTGGTGTTTCCTGCAGTTGTTTCTGTTGAAGGTGCTGGACCCTCTTATAAAAAGGCTGAAGGAGAACGACCTGTACTGGGTGTCGAAGCATGGTTTTTTGGCCAATTTCACGGTTCCAAAAAATTATCTACGGGTTTCTAAAATCAATGCCGTACCTGTACTCTATTGTTCAAAAGGATGTAAAATGTCCGCTTTCCAGCTGTTGTTTCTGTTGAGAGTCCTGGACCCTCTTATAAAAAGGCTTTAGTAGAAAGAAGTGTACTGGGTGTCCAATCATTTTTTTGGTTCAATTTCCCGGTTCCAACAAATTATCTCCGGGTTTCTAAAATCAATGCCTTACCTGTAATCTATTGTTCAAAAGGAGGCCATATGTCCTCTTTCCTGCTGTTGTTTTTGTTGAGGGTCCTGGACCCTCTTATAAAAAGGCTGAAGTAGAAAGAAGTGTACTGGGTGTCCAATCAATGTTTTTTTCTATTTCCCGTTTCCTAAAAATTATATCTGGGTTTCTAAATTCAATGCTGTACCTGTACTCTATTGTTCAAAAGGATGCCATATGTCCTCTTTCCTGCTGTTGTTTCTGTTGAGGGTCCTGGACCCTCTTATAAAAAGGCCGAAGGAGAAAGAAGTGTACTGGGTGTCCAATCAATGTTTTTTTCTATTTCCCGTTTCCTAAAAATTATCTCCGGGTTTCTAAAATCAATGCTGTACCTGTACTCTATTGTTCACAAGGATGTAAAATGTCCTCTTTCCTGCTGTTGTTTCTGTTGAGGGTCCTGGACCCTCTTATAAAAAGGCCAAAGGAGAAAGAAGTGTACTGGGTGTCCAATCAATGTTTTTTTCTATTTCCCGTTTCCTAATAATTGTCTCTGGGTTTCTTAAATCAATGCTGTACCTGTACTCTATTGTTCAAAAGGATGCCATATGTCCTCTTTCCGGCTGTTGTTTCTGTTGAGGGTCCTGGACCCTCTTATAAAAAGGCAGAAGAAGTGTACTGGGTGTCCAATCAATGCTTTTTTCTATTTCCTGTTTCCTAAAAATTATCTCTGGGTTTCTAAAATCAATGATGTACCTGTACTCTATTGTTCAAAAGGATACCATATGTCCTCTTTCCTGCTGTTGTTTTTGTTGAGGGTCCTGGACCCTCTTATAAAAAGGCTTTAGTAGAAAGAAGTGTACTGGGTGTCCAATCATTTTTTTTTGTTCAATTTCCCGGTTCCAACAAATTATCTCTGGGTTTCTAAAATCAATACTTACCTATAATCTATTGTTCAAAAGGATGCCATATGTCCTCTTTCCTGCTGTTTTTTTTGTTGAGGGTCCTGGACCCTCTTATAAAAAGGCTGAAGTAGAAAGAAGTGTACTGGGTGTCCAATCATTTTTTTTGGTTCAATTTCTCGGTTCCAACAAATTATCTCTGGGTTTCTAAAATCAATGCCTTACCTGTAATCTATTGTTCAAAAGGATGCCATATGTCCTCTTTCCTGCTGTTGTTTTTGTTGAGGGTCCTGGAACCTCTTATAAAAAGGCTGAAGTAGAAAGAAGTGTACTGGGTGTCCAATCAATGTTTTTTTCTATTTCCCGTTTCCTAAAAATTATTGCCGGGTTTCTAAAATCAATGCCTTACCTGTAATCTATTGTTCAAAAGGATATCATATGTCCTCTTTCCTGCTGTTGTTTTTGTTGAGGGTCCTGGATCCTCTTATAAAAAGGCAGAAGGAGAAAGAAGTGTACTGGGTGTCCAATCAATGTTTTTTTTCTATTTCCCGTTTCCTAAAAATTATCTCCGGGTTTCTAAAATCAATGCTGTACCTGTACTCTATTGTTCAAAAGGATGCCATATGTCCTCTTTCCTGCTGTTGTTTCTGTTAAGGGTCCTGGACCCTCTTATAAAAAGGCCGAAGGAGAAAGAAGTGCACTGGGTGTCCAATCAATGTTTTTTTCTATTTCCCGTTTCCTAAAAATTATCTCTGGGTTTCTTAAATCAATGCTGTACCTGTACTCTATTGTTCAAAAGAATGCCATATGTCCTCTTTCCTGCTGTTGTTTCTGTTGAGGGTCCTGGACCCTCTTATAAAAAGGCCGAAGGAGAAAGAAGTGTACTGGGTGTCCAATCAATGTTTTTTTCTATTTCCCGTTTCCTAAAAATTATCTCTGCGTTTCTAAAATCAATGCTGTACCTGTACTCTATTGTTCAAAAGGATGTAAAATGTCCGCTTTCCAGCTGTTGTTTCTGTTGAGAGTCCTGGACCCTCTTATAAAAAGGCTTTAGTAGAAAGAAGTGTACTGGGTGTCCAATCATTTTTTTGGTTCAATTTCCCGGTTCCAACAAATTATCTCCGGGTTTCTAAAATCAATGCCTTACCTGTAATCTATTGTTCAAAAGGAGGCCATATGTCCTCTTTCCTGCTGTTGTTTTTGTTGAGGGTCCTTGTCCCTCTTATAAAAAGGCTGAAGTAGAAAGAAGTGTACTGGGTGTCCAATCAATGTTTTTTTCTATTTCCCGTTTCCTAAAAATTATCTCTGGGTTTCTAAATTCAATGCTGTACCTGTACTCTATTGTTCAAAAGGATGCCATATGTCCTCTTTCCTGCTGTTGTTTCTGTTGAGGGTCCTGGACCCTCTTATAAAAAGGCCGAAGGAGAAAGAAGTGTACTGGGTGTCCAATCAATGTTTTTTTCTATTTCCCGTTTCCTAAAAATTATCTCTGGGTTTCTAAATTCAATGCTGTACCTGTACTCTATTGTTCAAAAGGATACCATATGTCCTCTTTCCTGCTGTTGTTTTTGTTGAGGGTCCTGGACCCTCTTATAAAAAGGCTTTAGTAGAAAGAAGTGTACTGGGTGTCCAATCATTTTTTTTTGTTCAATTTCCCGGTTCCAACAAATTATCTCTGGGTTTCTAAAATCAATACTTACCTATAATCTATTGTTCAAAAGGATGCCATATGTCCTCTTTCCTGCTGTTTTTTTTGTTGAGGGTCCTGGACCCTCTTATAAAAAGGCTGAAGTAGAAAGAAGTGTACTGGGTGTCCAATCATTTTTTTTGGTTCAATTTCTCGGTTCCAACAAATTATCTCTGGGTTTCTAAAATCAATGCCTTACCTGTAATCTATTGTTCAAAAGGATGCCATATGTCCTCTTTCCTGCTGTTGTTTTTGTTGAGGGTCCTGGAACCTCTTATAAAAAGGCTGAAGTAGAAAGAAGTGTACTGGGTGTCCAATCAATGTTTTTTTCTATTTCCCGTTTCCTAAAAATTATTGCCGGGTTTCTAAAATCAATGCCTTACCTGTAATCTATTGTTCAAAAGGATATCATATGTCCTCTTTCCTGCTGTTGTTTTTGTTGAGGGTCCTGGATCCTCTTATAAAAAGGCAGAAGGAGAAAGAAGTGTACTGGGTGTCCAATCAATGTTTTTTTCTATTTCCCGTTTCCTAAAAATTATCTCCGGGTTTCTAAAATCAATGCTGTACCTGTACTCTATTGTTCAAAAGGATGCCATATGTCCTCTTTCCTGCTGTTGTTTCTGTTAAGGGTCCTGGACCCTCTTATAAAAAGGCCGAAGGAGAAAGAAGTGCACTGGGTGTCCAATCAATGTTTTTTTCTATTTCCCGTTTCCTAAAAATTATCTCTGGGTTTCTTAAATCAATGCTGTACCTGTACTCTATTGTTCAAAAGGATGCCATATGTCCTCTTTCCTGCTGTTGTTTCTGTTGAGGGTCCTGGACCCTCTTATAAAAAGGCCGAAGGAGAAAGAAGTGTACTGGGTGTCCAATCAATGTTTTTTTCTATTTCCCGTTTCCTAAAAATTATCTCTGCGTTTCTAAAATCAATGCTGTACCTGTACTCTATTGTTCAAAAGGATGTAAAATGTCCGCTTTCCAGCTGTTGTTTCTGTTGAGAGTCCTGGACCCTCTTATAAAAAGGCTTTAGTAGAAAGAAGTGTACTGGGTGTCCAATCATTTTTTTGGTTCAATTTCCCGGTTCCAACAAATTATCTCCGGGTTTCTAAAATCAATGCCTTACCTGTAATCTATTGTTCAAAAGGAGGCCATATGTCCTCTTTCCTGCTGTTGTTTTTGTTGAGGGTCCTTGTCCCTCTTATAAAAAGGCTGAAGTAGAAAGAAGTGTACTGGGTGTCCAATCAATGTTTTTTTCTATTTCCCGTTTCCTAATAATTGTCTCTGGGTTTCTTAAATCAATGCTGTACCTGTACTCTATTGTTCAAAAGGATGCCATATGTCCTCTTTCCGGCTGTTGTTTCTGTTGAGGGTCCTGGACCCTCTTATAAAAAGGCAGAAGAAGTGTACTGGGTGTCCAATCAATGCTTTTTTCTATTTCCTGTTTCCTAAAAATTATCTCTGGGTTTCTAAAATCAATGATGTACCTGTACTCTATTGTTCAAAAGGATACCATATGTCCTCTTTCCTGCTGTTGTTTTTGTTGAGGGTCCTGGACCCTCTTATAAAAAGGCTTTAGTAGAAAGAAGTGTACTGGGTGTCCAATCATTTTTTTTTGTTCAATTTCCCGGTTCCAACAAATTATCTCTGGGTTTCTAAAATCAAAACTTACCTATAATCTATTGTTCAAAAGGATGCCATATGTCCTCTTTCCTGCTGTTTTTTTTGTTGAGGGTCCTGGACCCTCTTATAAAAAGGCTGAAGTAGAAAGAAGTGTACTGGGTGTCCAATCAATGTTTTTTTCTATTTCCCGTTTCCTAAAAATTATCTCTGCGTTTCTAAAATCAATGCTGTACCTGTACTCTATTGTTCAAAAGGATGCCATATGTCCACTTTCCTGCTGTTGTTTTTGTTGAGGGTCCTGGACCCTCTTATAAAAAGGCTGAAGTAGAAAGAAGTGTACTGGGTGTCCAATCATTTTTTTGGTTCAATTTCCCGGTTCCAACAAATTATCTCCGGGTTTCTAAAATCAATGCCTTACCTGTAATCTATTGTTCAAAAGGATGCCATATGTCCTCTTTCCTGCTGTTGTTTTTGTTGAGGGTCCTGGACCCTCTTATAAAAAAGGCTGAAGTAGAAAGGAGTGTACTGGGTGTCCAACCATTTTTTTGGTTCAATTTCACGGTTCCAACAAATTATCTTCGGGTTTCTAAAATCAATGCCTTACCTGTAATCTATTGTTCAAAAGGATGCCATATGTCCTCTTTCCTGCTGTTTTTTTTGTTGAGGGTCCTGGACCCTCTTATAAAAAGGCCGAAGGAGAAAGAAGTGTACTGGGTGTCCAATCAATGTTTTTTTCTATTTCCTGTTTCCTAAAAATTATCTCTGGATTTCTAAAATCAATGCTGTACCTGTACTCTATTGTTCAAAAGGATGCCATATGTCCTCTTTCCTGCTGTTGTTTCTGTTGAGGGTCCTGGAGCCTCTTATAAAAAGGCTGAAGGAGAAAGAAGTGTACTGGGTGTCCAATCAATGTTTTTTTCTATTTCCCGTTTCCTAAAAATTATCTCTGGATTTCTAAAATCAATGCCTTAACTGTACTCTATTGTTCAAAAGGATGCCATATGTCCTCTTTCCTGTTGTTGTTTCTTTTGAGGGTCCTGGACCCTCTTATAAAAAGGCTGAATTAGAAAGAAGTGTACTGGGTGTCCATCCAATCATTTTTTTGGTTCAATTTCCCGGTTCCAACAAATTATCTCTGGGTTTCTAAAATCAATGCCTTACCTGTACTCTATTGTTCAAAAGGATGCCATATGTCCTCTTTCCTGCTGTTTTTTTTGTTGAGGGTCCGGGACACTCTTATAAAAAGGCCGAAGGAGAACGACCTGTACTGTACTGGGTGTCCAAGCATGGTTTTTTGTTCAATTTCACGGTTCCTAAAAATTATCTCTGTGTTCCTAAAATCAATGCCATACCTGTACTCTATTGTTCAAAAGGATGGCATATGTGGTGTTTCATTCTGTTGTGGCTGTTGAGGGTCGTGGGCCATCGTATAAAACGGCTGAAGGAGAACGACCTGTACTGCCTTGCTGCTCCTTTTAGGCAGGCCAGCTCTTTGCATACATGCCCACAGGCTCTGTAACGGATGCCTCTTTTAGGGAGAGGTGCAGCCATAATGCAGGGTCAGAACCTCTGCCTGCAACTGGTATACTCGATTTTGCGAAAGGAAGTAACCTTACCATGGTTCCCTGACCGCACGTCTTGTTGTTATATTTTGTTGAGGGTAATCATGATGGCCATGTAGACCACCCCCGAGAGGCCTGTAAGTAACAAGGATGAAAGTGCTAAGAATAGTACTACTTTAAACAACCGAGTTATCCATGGGTCTTAGTCCAAGACAGCATGGCTTTTTTTTTGGTTGGGTGCGGCTAATCATGTAGGCCATATAGACCTCCCACCATTCGGTGTTGTATCAGTTATTAAACTAATAAGAACAGTATTACCAAAATACAGCCAATTAACGGGCTATCAAGAGCCAAGGTTTTATTGTTGTATTTTGTTAGGATAATCATGATGGCCATGTAGACCACCCCCGAGAGGCCTGGAAGTAACAGGGATGAAAGTGCTAAGAATAGTACTACTTTAAACAACCGAGTTAGCCATGGGTCTTAGTCCAAGACCACATGGCTTTTTTTTTGGTTGGGTGCGGCTAATCATGCAGGCCATATAGACCTCCCACCATTCGGTGTTGTATCAGGTATTAAACTAATAAGAACAGTACTACCAAAATACAGCCAATTAACGGGCTATCAAGAGCCAAGGTTTTATTGTTGTATTTTGTTAGGATAATCATGATGGCCATGTAGACCACCCCCGAGAGGCCTTAAAGTAACAGGGATGAAAGTGCTAAGAATAGTACTACTTTAAACAACCGAGATTGCCATGGGTCTTAGTCCAAGACCGCATGGCTTTTTTTTTGGTTGGGTGCGGCTAATCATGCAGGCCATATAGACCTCCCACCATTCTGTGTTGTATCAGGTATTAAACTAATAAGAACAGTACTACCAAAATACAGCCAATTAACGGGCTATCAAGAGCCAAGATTTTATTGTTGTATTTTGTTGAGGGTAATCATGATGGCCATGTGGACCACCCTCGAGAGGCCTTAAAGTAACAGGGATGAAAGTGCTAAGAATAGTATTACTTTAAACAACCGAGTTTGCCATGGGTCTTAGTCCAAGACCGCATGGCTTTTTTTTTGGTTGGGTGCGGCTAATCATGCAGGCCATATAGACCTCCCACCATTCGGTGTTGTATCAGGTATTAAACTAATAAGAACAGTACTACCAAAATACAGCCAATTAACGGGCTATCAAGAGCCAAGGTTTTATTGTTGTATTTTGTTAGGATAATCATGATGGCCATGTAGACCACCCCCAAGAGGTGGCAGTAACAGGTATGAAAGTGCTAAGAATAGTACTACTTTAAACAACCAAGTTAGCCATGGGTCTTAGTCCAAGACCATATGGCTTTTTTTTTGGTTGGGTGCGGCTAATCATGCAGGCCATATAGACGTCCCACCATTCGGTGTTGTATCAGGTATTAAACTAATAAGAACAGTACTACCAAAATACAGCCAATTAACGGGCAATCAAGAGCCAAGGTTTTATTGTTGTACTTTGTTAGGCTAATCATGATGGCCATGTAGACCTCCCCCGAGAGGTGGCAGTAACAGGGATGAAAGTGCTAAGAATAGTACTACTTTACACAACCAAGTTAGCCATGGGTCCCAGTCCAAGACTGCATGTCTTGTTGTTTTGTTTGGTCCGGCTAATCATGCAGGCCATATAGACCTCCCACCATTAGGGGTTGTAACAGGTATTAAACTAATAAGAACTGTACTACTTAACACAACCTAGTTAACATGGGTCCCAGAACGCATGTTTTGTTGTTGTACTTTGTTAGGATAATCATGATGGCCATGTAGACCTCCCCCGAGAGGTCTGGAAGTAACAGGGATGAAAGTGCTAAGAATAGTACTACTTTACACAACCGAGTTAGCCATGGGTCTTAGTCCAAGACCGCATGCCTTTTTTTTGGTTGGGTGAGGCTAATCATGCAGGCCATATAGACCTCCCAACATTCGGTGTTGTAACAGGTATTAAACTAATAAGAACAGTACTACTTAACACAACCTAGTTACCATGAGTCCCAGACCGCATGTTTTGTTGTTGTACTTTGTTAGGATAATCATGCAGGCCATATAGACCTCCCCCGATAGGGTGAGTAACAGGTATTAAAATGCTAAGAACAGTACTACTTAACACAAACTTACCATGGGTCCCAGAGCATATGTCTTATTATTATATTTTGTTAGGGCAATCATGCAGGCCATATAGACCTCCCCCGATAGGGTGAGTAACAGGTATTAAAATGCTAAGAACAGTACTACTTAACATAACCTAGTTACCATGGGTCCCAGACCACATGTCTTGTGATTATATTTTGTAAGGGTAATCATGCAGGCCATATAGACCTCCACCGATAGGGTGAGTAACAGGTATTAAAATTCTAAGGACAGTACTACTTAACATAACCTAGTTAACATGGGTCCCAGACCGCATGTCTTGTTATTATATTTTGTAAGGGTAATCATGAAGGCCATATAGACCTCCCCCGATAGGGTGAGTAACAGGTATTAAAATGCTAAGAACAGTATTACTTAACACAACCTTACCATGGGTCCCAGAGCATATGTCTTATTATTATATTTTGTTAGGGTAATCATGAAGGCCATATAGACCTCCCCCGATAGGGTGAGTAACAGGTATTAAAATGCTAAGAACAGTACTACTTAACACAAACTTACCATGGGTCCCAGAGCATATGTCTTATTATTATATTTTGTTAGGGTAATCATGCAGGCCATATAGACCTCCCCCGATAGGGTGAGTAACAGGTATTAAAATGCTGAGAACAGTACTACTTAACACAACCTTACCATGGGTCCCAGACCCAGAGCAGATGTCTTATTATTATATTTTGTAAGGGTAATCATGCAGGCCGTATAGACCTCCCCCTACAGGGGGAGTTACAGAGATTAAAGTGCTAAGAATAGTACTACTTAAAACACAACCTAGTTACCATGGGTCCCAGACCACATGTCTTATTATTATATTTTGTCAGGGTAATCAGGCAGGCCATATAGACCACCCCCGATAGGGGGAGTAACAGGGATTAAAGTGCTGAGAAAAGTACTAATTAACACAAGCTAGTTACCATGGGTCCAACACCGCATGTCTTGTTGTTATACTTTGTCAGGGTAATCATGCAGGCCATATAGACCTCCCACGATAGGGGGAGTTACAGGGCTGAAAGTGCTAAGAATAGTACTACTTAACACAACCTAGTTACCATGGGTCCCAGAGCGCATGTTTAATTATTATACTTTGTCAGGGTAATTATATATCTAACAAATCTATCTATTTCTCTTCTATCGATTCTATCTATCAATCTATGTATATCTATCTATCCTATCTATCTTCTGTCCAGACTGTTTTGAGACAGCCACTTGTGTTTTGGACAAATTTGAAGTAGGAGGACAGACCAATCACAGGGATTAAACTGGGAAGAATAGTAATACTTAAGAAAACCTAGGTATACCAGAACCACCATGGGTCCCAGACCGCATGTTTTTTTATTATAGTTTGTCAGGGTAATCATGCAGGCCATATAGACCTCCCCCGATTGGGGGAGTAACAGGGATTAAAGTGCTTCAAAAAGTACCACTTAACACAACCTAGTTACCATGGGTCCCAGACCGCGTGTCTTGTTGTTATACTTTGTCAGGGTAATAATTCAGGACATATAGACCTCCCCCGATAGGAGGAGTTACAGGTATGAAAGTGCTAAGAATAGTATTACTTTACACAACCTAGTTACCATGGGTCACAGACCACATGTTTAATTATTATACTTTGTCAGGGTAGTTATATATTTAACAAATCGATCTATTTCTCTTCTATCGATTCTATCTAACTATCAATCGATGTATATCTATCTATCCTATCTATCTTCTGTCCAGACTGTTTTGAGACAGCCACTTGTGTTTTGGACAAATTTGAAGTAGGAGGACAGACCAATCACAGGGATTAAACTGCAAAGAATAGTAATACTTAAGAAAACCGAGTTATAACAGTACCACCATGGGTCCCAGACTGCATGTTTTGTTGTTATACTTTGTAAGGGTAATCATACAGGCCATATAGACCTCCCTTGATAGGGGAAGTAACAGGGATTAAAGTACAAAGAATAGTACAACTTAACACAACCTAGTTAACATTAACAATGGTTCCCAGACCGCATGTCTTGTTATTAGATTTTGCCAAGATAATCAGCCAGGCCATATAGACCGCCCCCGATAGGGGGAGTAACAGGGATTAAAGTGCTAAGAATAGTAAAAATTAACACAACCTAGTTAACAGTGGTTCCCAGACTGCATGTCTTGTTGTTATATTTTGCCAGGATAATCAGGCACGCCATATAGACCTCCCCCAATAGGGGGAGTAACAGGGATTAAAGTGCTAAGAATAGTACTACTTAACACAACCTAGTTACCATGGGTCCATGACCGCATGTTTTATTATTATACTTTGTCAGGGTAATCATGCAGGCCATATAGACCTCCCTTGTTAGGGGGAGTAACAGGGATTACAGTTCTAAGTATAGTACTACTTAACACAACCTAGTTACCATGGGTCCCAGACCACATGTTTAATTATTATATTTTGTCAGGGTAATCATGCAGACCATATAGAACTCCACCGAAAGGGGGAGTAAGAGGGATTAAAGTGCTAAGAAAAGTTTTACTTAACACAACCTAATTACCATGGGTCCCAGACCGCATATCTTGTTGTTATTCTTTGTCAGGGTAATCATACACGCCATATAGACCTCCAACGATAGGAGGAGTTACAGGGCTGAAAGTGCTAAGAATAGTACTACTTGACAAAACCTAGTTACCATGGATCCCAGACCGCATGTTTAATTATTATACTTTGTCAGGGTAATTATATATCTAACAAATCTATCTATTTCTCTTCTATCAATTCTATCTAACTATCAATCTATGTATATCTATCTATCCTATCTATCTATCTATCTATCTATCTATCTATCTTGTGTCCGGACTGTTTTGAGACAGCCACTTGTGTTTTTGACAAATTTGAAGTAGGAGGACAGACCAATCATCTTCTTCCATCTCACAGTTCCAAAAATGCAGGCCATATAGACCTGGGAGTAACAGGTTGTAGTAAACTGCTAAGAATAGTACTACTTAACACACCACGGGTCACAGACCGCATGTCTTATTGTTATACTCTGTCAGGGAAATTATATATATTTCAAATCTATCTATTTATCTATCAAATCGACCTAACTATCAAATGTATCTATCAAATGGATATTGCATCTATTGATCGATGTAATTCGTATCTATTAAATGTATATTGCATCTATTGATCTATGTAATTTGTATCGATCATATGTATATTGCATCAATTGAGCTATGTAATCTATGTATCTATCTATCTATCAAATCTATCTATCTCGTGGTTGTGCAAATGGACTGTTTGCGGTTGTTTGCGGTGCGTTACACTTGGAGTTTGCTCAGTCACTGTGAAGCGGCCGTAACACTTACACTACCTGATAGATACGACATCATAACTGATGTTTTAAAGCACGTTATTGCAAACAATTTGGGAATGTTAGGTGATTTAGGCCCTTTATGGGTTAAAAGCAGACTCTGCATCAACTATGTAATTTTCCATGGGAGTTTTGACATGGATCCCCCTCCAGCCTGCCACAGTCCCGGTGTTAGTCCCCTTGAAACAACTTTTCCATCACTATTGTGGCCAGAAAGAGTCCTTGTAGATTTTAAAGTTCGCCTGCCTATTGAAGTCAATGGCGATTTGCGCGGTTCGCGAACAATACCGGAAGTTCGAGTCCGCCGTTCGCGAACCAAAATTTTTAAGTTCGTGACATCACTACATATGAGTGCTGCCAGCATTGCTGCAGAGGTTGAAGGGGTGGGCACTGCATCAAATTGGTCTGCATGGCTGTCATCCCAGAAGGAAGCCTCTTTAAAAAATGTACAAGAAAGCCCCCCACTTTGCTGAAGACAAGCAGACTAAGGACATGCATTATTGGAACCGTGTCAAGCATGTGTGGCGGCAACCAGGTGAGGAGTACAAAGACAACTGTGTCTTGCCTACAGTAAAGCATAGTGGTGGGAGTGTCATGGTCTGGGCCTGTATGAGTGCTGCCGGCACTGGGGTGCTACAGTTCGTTGAGGGAACCATGAATGTCAACATGTACTGTGACATACTAAAGCAGAGCATGATCCCCTCCCTTCGGAGACTGGGCCGCAGGGCAGTATTCCAACATGATAATGACATCAAACAGACCTCTAAAATGACCACTGCCTTGCTAAAGAAGCTGAGGGTAAAGGTGATGGACTGGCCAAGTATGTCTCCAGACCTAAACCCTATGAGCAAACTGTGGGGCATCTCAAATGGAAGGGTGGGGGAGCGCAAGGTCTCCAACATCCACCAGCTCTGTGATGTTGTCATGGAGGAGTGGAAGAGGACTTCAGTGGCAAACTGTGAAGCTCTGGTGAACTCCATGCCCAAGAGGGTTAAGTACTGGAAAATAATGGTGGCCACACAAAATATTGACACTTTGGGCCCAATTTGAACATTTCCACTTAGGGGTGTACTCACTTTGTTGCCAACAGTTTAGAATTAATGGCTGTGTGTTGAGGTATTTTAAGGGGACAGCAAATTTACACTGTTATACAGGCTGTACACTCACTACTTTACATTATAGCAAAGTGTAATTTCTTCAGTGTTGTCACATGAAAATATATAATAAAATATTTACAAAAATGTGAGGGGTGTACTCACTTTTGTGAGCTACTGTATGTCTAAAGATGGCAAAAACAGTAACAATTAAGAGTGGAAAAGAGTAAATAACCCTAACGTCAGAACAACTTAATTTTTCACCAATCCGATTATGATAAAATGATCGACAGCACCAATGACCAATGATAATCCCTCAACTTTTGAGTGATAGAATCAACAGCCAATCAGAATCCAATAAAGGGTATATAAATCTCAAGAGAACTCAGAGAGATTGCCCTTTGATACAGCCACAACGACGAAATGCATCCGTGGCGTCTCAGCTAGTTTTAATCAGCAAATTGGTAGAGGCAATTTGATTTAATTAATACCGGATCCGCTGTTTTACAGCCAAATATAAGTTGATGGCTACATATGTGCACAATTGCAGGATTCTGGCTGTGGCATAATGTGGTTTTGCCTCTTTAAGAATACATATTAAAGTTGGAGAGACAGCATTTGTGTTTTTTAAGTTTTCTTTTTCTTAATATATACCCCAATAGAAATTAAGTTTTATTTGATCTAGTGGAAACACTTTGTATCATTATCCTTTAGGATACCTGAGTGCTAACTTTGTACTTTGTTTTCCAGCTCTTATGCTCGATTAGTTGATGAACCTTTTTTAGTACATAGCACCTATTTCCCAGATATAACCAAAACACATACATATATTAGTGGGAAGTGTCTACATTAACCAGAGTAGTGTCATTGGTATATCTTATGAAACATTATTAGGGGGTATCTGTAATTTGCTGGTAAGTTTTGTTGATTGCTTTTTGATCTTCATTCTGTACTGCATATAATAATGGTCTGAATACAAATGTCATTTATACAGAAGTTTGACTTAGCTAAACATACAATCTGCAAACGTTTTCTCGATTGTATCTATAAACACTATGCAATCTCTATGTGTGTCCAATATGATAGATATTTCCATATTGAGCTATCAAAAAAAATGTTTAAAGCCCCGGAGAATTGAATACCCCCTAACAATTGCAGTGCAACAGGGTTTCCTATATGATAACCAGGACTACATGGGCCTCTAACAGAGCTGGATACATACACAAATAAAAATATAAAATACTGCACAATTAGTGAGGGCCTTTAAGGGTTAATATCCAAGCTGTGTTTGTACAATTGTGGAATAATCATTTAATTATTGGACCACCAATATTAGGAGGGCTAGTCCTCTTTATATAGAATGGGTATTTAACTGACAGATAGCAGCTTTTGAGTACGGCTACCAGCCAAAAACGTGTCAGCTGTGTCTTGCTGACTTCTCCATTACTTGTAACCATTTTGTGCTGAAATATGTGCAAATGTTATTGTTTATTGTTTTGAATAAAATACTTTTTTTTTTTTATCTACCACAATTTCCGAGTTGGTGCTCCTATCCTTTTTGCAATTGTGTATCTGGACCCACAAGTGCAGCACAACTTTACGTTTAAAATTGTTAACCCTGTTACTGGGTCTACATTCTGTATAATGGATCAGCCTAGTTCTGGACTAGCCATTGACGTCATCATTGTCATCTGTCTTGCCGCTCCTGCAACTACGCCCCTGTGACGGCTGAAAGAGGGTGGAGGCAACATTATGCATACAGAGGTGCACGTTGGGCGGAAGAAACCTGTATGCAACCGGCACACGTGGACTCTCAGAGGAGGACAATTCTGACCCAATCGCCCATCATCACCTTAGGATCGGTCAGCTCACGGGGAGGTGGTGGTAAGCATTATATCTGCTTATATCGCTTTTCTGATTAGTATTGTACCACAAGGCCTGAATTGAACTAACAATCCGTTTAGGATACCTGAATCTCATAATCCAGTGTGTATGAGTTTTTATGGTTATTACTGAACTGGCAAAGACAAGCCAGGGACTGACAAAGACAAGCCAGGGACTGACAAAAACAAGCCAGGGACTTACAAAGACAAGTCAGTGACTGACAAAGACAAGCCAGGCACTGACAAAGACAAGCCAGGCACTGAGAAAGATAAGTGAGACACGGACAAGCTTTCATGGAAAACTTATTAGAGGAAAATATGTTTCAAACAAATTTAAATGCTAAAATAAAAAATAATAGAGGAAAGCTTATACCTCAAGACTACTTAGAAACTTGAATACCTCATCTTTCTCCATGTTAAAAGGGATATTGTAAAGCAATTTTAAAATGTTCTAGTTTGATTCAGCTTTCTATTATTTAACAAATACTCTTTGTGTATTTTACCAGGTGTGTTCCTTTGCTGACCCAAAGCATGCACTGTGCACATATAAGTATATTCCAAACAATCGCCTAGATTACGAGTTTTGCGTTATGAGCTGTTGCGGTGCTACCTTGCAGTTTTTTCTCACTGCTCACTTACCTGCAGCGCTGGTATTACGAGTTTATCGGCGTTAAAAGGCAAGAAGTGAGCATAGAGCAAACTTGTGCACCATACCGCACTCCAAAACCCAGCGCTGCTTAAGTCAGCGGTGAGCTGGTCATACGTGCTCGTGCATGATTTCCCCATAGACATCGGGAGAGCCGGCTGAGAAAAAGTCTAACACCTGCCAATAAAGCAGCATAAAACTCAGTAACGCCAGCCCCATTGATTCCTATGGGGGAAACAATTTTATGTTTACACCTAAACACCCTAACATGACCCCCAAGTCTAAACACCCCCTTATCTTACACTTATTAAACCCCCAATCTGCATCCCAGACATCGTCGACACCCTACATTATATTTATTAAAGCCTAATCTGCCGCTCCGGACATCGCCGCCACCTACATTATACTTATTAACCCCTAATCTGCTGCCCCCAACATCGCCGCCACCTACATGATATTTATTATCCCCTAATCTCCCGCCCCCCAATGTCGCAGTAACCTACCTACACTTATTAACTCCTAATCCCAGCGTCGCCGTCACTATTTTAAATGTATTAACCCCTAAATCTAAGTCTAGCCCTAACACCCCCTAACTTAAATATAATTTAAATATATCTAAATAAATTACTATCATCAACTAAATAATTCCTATTAAAAACTAAATACTTACCTATTAAAATAAACCCTAAGCTAGCTACAATATAACCTAATAGTTACATTATATCTAGCGTAGGGTTTATTTTTATTTTACAGGCAAGTTTGTATTTATTTTAACTAGGTAGAATAGTTCTAAATAGTTATTAAACTATTGAATAACTACCTAGCTAAATTTAATACACATTGACCTGTAAAAAAAAACCTAAACTAAGTTACAATAACACCTAACACTACACTACAATTAAATCGATTCCCTACATTAAATACAATTAAATAAATTTAATTAAATTAGCTAAATCACGGGGGGCGGAGCTAACCGCCCAGCAAGATAGCAGCATTAGTGAGGAGCTCCTACAAACCCTGTAATATAAAGTTTATATAACTGCTCAAACCTCACCAAACTCTATACTAAACTCACTCCTGGTATAGTCTGAGACGGGTGAGCATTCTCTGAAGTGTGCTAGACTTTGAACTTTGGCACTTTTAGCCCATACTGAAGCTGAGAAGCCGGAGGCCAGCCATCTTATAGCGAAGCCCTTCCCGCTACCTAATCGCCACAACAGCTGCAACCTCAGAGGGTCGGGGCTCCGCTCTGAGGTGCCCGTGAATCCCTGAAGCGGTGACTAAGATCCGGACTCTGCCATAGTATACAGCGTCTACTACCGCTCCATAAGAAGCGTGTCAGCGGTGACAAGGAGTTCCGACAGGCCGTTCAAAGGCCTCTAGAAAAGCCTGCGCGCCACACGGATCTAGGTGCCCTAGCCACCGGGACCGGACTACTAAGAACTCTACACCCCCGCTGGAAATAGAAAAGACCTGCATCTCCCACTTCTGCTGCCCGGAGGGTCGGGCTCCGCTCCGGTGCAGCAGCACGCAACCGGCCACATTCTGCTGCAGGCTATCCGAGAGATCGCACACCTCGGGTATCATTCCCTTACACCGGATCTGTGTGGGTGTCGCTGCCCACTGGTCAAGGAAGCTGCCCTGGACAAGAGGGTGAGAAGCGCCTTGAAATCTCTGAGTGCGCCACACTTGTAGTGGCGTAAAAACACGCCATTTTGCTTTCCCTGTGATATTCAGTGGCAGAGAGTCGCATCATCTGGGCAGCAAGGGTAAGACCTAACTTCTCAATACAAAGTAAAGTAAATGCATGCCCTTTGACAGGTACTATTGCCACGCCTCCCCTTTGATATACCACACAGTTTCCAGGGGCACTAGCTCAGAAATCTCACCTTAGTCTGCAGCAGAGAGACACTCTAGAGGCCTTGTACGCTTAGTCCTTGTGCATAACAGCGAGTGGCATTAAAATATTCCTGTTCCTGTACCTCTCCCCAAGGTAGCTCCTCAAACATATTGACTGAACAAAGTAAAAAAAAAAAAAAAACCCAAAAGAAAAGAAAAAGTTAACAGAGAGATCAACACCTGCAGGGGGCCAGGAACACTCCCCTGTTCATTAATTTCTCAGTGATTATATGGTCATCTCAGACCCCTTTGGGGACATTTACACCCTACCTACTTTGAAATTGTTTATGGTCCTGAGAGCATTACTTGAAGTGCGGGTGGTGAAAGGCTCCCCAGTGTACCATCCAGGCGAGGGTTCGTCTATTTCCATATATCCCCCCATTGGTAACTCTCAGGGACATCACCTGTCACTTTTGCTTATATTACTACACCCTATGGTGCTGCCCTCTTTAAGTGGATATGTGCATGTAGCATATCCTCAGTTAGACTGCGGACATTACACTATCACAACAGCCTGCATTACTACTGTGTGAAGTTATAGCTGCTGCGTCAGCCTATGTATCTTTGGGCTCTCAGCCCAAAGTGGAGTGTAATTTACAATATTTGCCTAACGTTTACTTTTATCTACAGGTTCTTCCTACTATAACAATTTCCCTATCTGCAATCTGCAGGTTGGACAACTAAAAGTCCGCACTTATTTGATTTTATGTACCAGATTCAAAGTGAAGTAATATTCTTGTATAATTTGTGCTCACTAATATCCACTTCTCTCTCTACAGCACTGTACCCCAAGAACTTTCCAAACTTGTAATTGTTGTACAGACGAATACTATTGGGTTACACTCCTTAGTTGCAATGCTCACTGTGTAAACTAATCTTGACCTTTCCTCTGCAGGTTTTTTCCTTTTGGTGTAACTGTCTGCATACATAAATTAAAAGTGCAACTGAGCTACCCAATTTTTAGGATATCACAGTGACACATACTCCTAGATACGCTGTTACCCAGCAGATGCTACAGGCCAGAACCTAATCCTTCTGATAATCTTTGACACCTCCTCCATCCATTTCCTGCTGTACGAAGCTACAGCAGGTCATATCCTCTTTCCTTTTCCCATCCTGGCCAAGTGAGGGCAAATCCCCTGGAGGGGGTGTTTATTGAGAATCTCACCTTACCCACCCTCGGGGAAGCCTAGCCAAGATTTGATACTACCCAGGGTAGGGCTGTCGAATTTCACTCTGACCACCAGAACACTGCTGAATATGGCTACCTAAACCAAGATTGACGTCAGGGTCTAAACCGTCTCACCCGCCTGGAAAAACAGTCGCAGATCATTTTAAAAACCACCATACTGGAAAATCCCAATTGTATAGGGAATCCACATCTGCATTGGAGGGCAGTGAGTCTGAAGGCAGCATAGACTCTCAATCTCCTATACCAGATAACCTTTCGCAAACATCGTAGATGTTCTAACCAGACGAATGAACCTCCTTCAAGAGACACTGACAAAGGAAATTAAAGGTTCCACAGCTGAGCTCCGCAGAGAAATTGGTGCATTGGGAGAATGCACCAAAACTTTGAGCGTAAACAAGAGACCTAGCTGTAGATCATGCTCACTTACAAGCTTATTCCCAAAATCTAGCAATCCAGATATCTGATTTAGAACTAAAATTAGCCGACATGGAATATCGCTCCCGGCGGAATAATCTGAGATTCCGCGGAATACCTGAAGAGGTTGGCCCTCAGGAACTGGAGTCTTATGTTCTGGAGTTTTGTAATATCTTATTGTCCTCTTCGGAGACACCCGGTCTCTTACTTGACAGAGTCCATAGAGTAGCACGACCTAGATCTGTCTCCCAAGAAAAGCCTAGAGATGTCCTGGCTAGGATCCATTTCTTTACCCACAAAGAGAAGATAATGAGAGAGCTGGTCAACAAACCTCAACTTCCTGATAAGTTTCAGCAAATCCTGGTGTTTCCGGATATCTCCAGCTACACTCTACAAAAGAGGAGATCCTTTAGAACCATCACTCAAATTCTCAGGACAGAAAATATCAGATACAGATGGGGATACCCGACAAGGCTTATAGTTTCTAAGAATAGCGAGACTTACACAATTTTTACTCCTAAAGAAGGATTTGACCTACTACAAGACTGGGGATTGGCTTCAACTAAACCCCGGAAGGATACAGATTCTTTGCCCTCTAGAGATTGGTCAGATGCTAAGGGCATGACTCCATCACTACATAGTTCTCATGGAAAGGACACTCCTCCTGCCACCGAAATCCGGGCTGGCGCCCCAGATTTTACCCCCAGGCTACTAAAGCCCACCAAAGGATAAATAAAGAGCTCTGGTCTGCAGCTAGTAAACATGTATATATTGTTAGATGTATTTACTATATGTTAGTTACTTATTGCATGGAGGAAATGGAGAGACCTAGGACCTCCCATAGGAGAATGGGCATTTGCCCAGCGGTACCCGCTTTATTCCCTAATTAATCATCTTTTTGTGCTGGGACTTATGGGACCTCCCCTTTCCTCTTAGCTCTCTAGGTTGCTTGATCTCCCTCAGGCACCTACATGATGTTGAACTAAACTGTTTTGAGAGTTAATAGAATTTACAGCGTACTTTTTACCACTAACGTTACCTACTTATTTGCTCGTAGAAATGTGGAAGTATAATTTAGTTTAAGGGAAATACACTGGTATATAGCCCACCAAATGATAATTAAATAGCTTTGGTCTGTAGCCCGTAAACATGTATATATTGTTTGATGTATCTACCATGTGTTAGGTGCTTATTACATGAGGGAAATGGGGAGACATCTAACTTCCCATGGGAAAATGGGCGCTTGCCCAGCAGTACCTGCTCTATTCCCTAAGTAACCATTTGTTTTCATTGGGATTCACAGAGTCTCCCCATTCCTTTCTGTCTTACAGGTTGTTTAATTTTCATCAGGTACCTATATGTCGTTGCCCTAAACTGTTTCAAGAGATAATAGAGTCTACAGCATATCTTGTATCACTAACTTCACATGTTACTATGCTCGTAGAAATATGATGTATTATTTAGCTTAATAGATAGACACTGGTATATTCCTTTTATTCACACTCCCCCAATGACAGTCAATCTCTACATACAAGTTAAATACTTGTACTACCTCCCCCCCCCCATACATGCAAATTCAATTTGTGTTATCCCCTTCTACGGGGACTGGAGAAGTCAGTTTCGTATTTAGACACACTTCTCCTTTTGGTGATCCAGCGGTTCACCATATCTGATAGAATAAAACCTCACTTAACTAACACTGCTACACTTGGTTCATACTTATAAGGCACCCATTGTATCGTTTGAGCTGAATAGTTGTTTTTTTTGGTGTTTTATCCTGCTTTTTATCTGTTTATCGGTTCTCTCTCTTCATCATCCTCTAGGTGAAAATCGAAATCCTATAGGAAGTATTCCCAAGTGGCATTTTTTAACTGCTAATACGAATAACAGGCTTTGTACCTGACGAGGGCCACACTCGGGTGCGCATTTCTGGACGGGGTGAGTCTACTTCCTGAACCCTTCCCTTTAACTTTCCTTTCCCTATCCACCCCCCCCCCCCTCACAGGAAAAGAGAAGTATGCTTACCAATACCATGAAGTCTCTGAAAATACAAGTCATGTTTTTACAAGAGACACATTGGTTAGCGTCAACCCAGACTCCATACAGGACCCCAGAATACCCTGTAGTGGTCCTAGCTTCTCATACTGAGAAATCTAGAGGTGTGGCGATTGCCATACATAGATCTTTACATTTTGAGCATATCCATGCAGAGAAAGATAGTCAAGGGTGATTCCTATTGCTCAACTGTAAACTAAATGGTATACTATTCACTCTGGTTAACATCTATGCCCCAAACCAATTGCAATCTAAGTTCCTGAAAGGTGCACTGTCTAACATTGAGAAACACAAAACTGGGACGATAATCCTAGGGGGGGACTTTAATATGATATGGGACCCCCTACTTGACAAGAAGGTTCAGAGTGGGAAAACAATAGACCGCATACTCCTATAACTACTGCCAATAAGTTCCGGCAACACATTGTCCAACACAATCTGTATGATATCTGGAGGGCACTACATCACAATGACAGGGACTATACATACTTCTCTAGACCCCATAATTCCTACTCGAGGCTCGACCACTTCTTCACCGACTCATGGACACTCAATAGAGTCCTAACGTCACATATTAAGGTCTGCCTATGGTCAGATCACGATATTCTGATTTTCACTCTCTCTACTGACCTAACCACAGAGTCTAGACCTAGCTGGAAATTCCCAAAACAAATGCTCCAAGATAAAGCTTTCAAAACCTCCCTCCAGGCCTCTATTGTAGAGTTCCTGAGAATAAATGACACCCCAGCTGTGTCCTCCCAAACAATATGGGCCGCTTTGAAGGCATACATAAGAGGGATATGCATTCGGAGAAAGGCAATGCTACGGCGTCAAGAAGGTCTACCCTTGGGCCTTCTCATGGCCGAGCTGCGCTCTGCAGAACAGGAGAATAAAGACTCTCCAACTACAAGCCTAGCTGACAAAATTAAGGAACTAAGAGCACAATTGGTGGATAGAGAACTGCAAAGAGTTAAAGATTCCTATGCCAGATTCAGGAAGCTGATGTACTGTCAAGGCAATAAGGCCTCCACCCTCCTTGCCCATAAACTAAGGAACAGAACAGCGGCTGCTAGAATCTTGTCTCTCCAAAGAGATAACATCTCGGTCTCCTCACCCAAGGAAATTGGAGAGACATTTGCGGCCTATTACTCTGACCTGTATAGTCTTAAGTCCTCGATGGCTACCAAAGAGTCCTCTCCACAGGAAGTAGTAGACTTTTTAAGGACGCTAGGCTTACCAACCCTCCCAGACAAAGATAGAGAAGCACTTAAAGCGCCATTTTCCTCAAATGAGCTTGGTCTAGCCATTAAACATACCCATAATAACAAGGCTCCAGGTCCTGATGGATACCCGACAGCCTTCTATAAACTGTTTAAAACAAAATTAAACAGGATCCTCCTCAGGGTCTTTGCTGAAGCTTGAGAGGTAGGTTCATTCCACAAAGAATTTTTACAAGCAGTCATTCTGCCCATTCCTAAGCCAAACAAGGATCCCTCACAATGTACAAGCTACAGACCAATTTCCTTGATAAATGGTGATGTAAAGCTATATGCCAAACTATGGGCTAATCACCTCAATAGCCTGCTCCCGAAGGTGATAAATACTGACCAGGTCGACTTCACGTTTGGCAGAGAAGGCCCAGACAATTCCCGAAAAGTATTAAACATACTTACAGAAACTTCTCGTCTGAAACTCCCCATGCTGGCCCTGTCATTGGACACAGAAAAAGCGCTTGACAGGGTCAGATGGGAATACGTATGGCACACTCTTGCCCAATTTGGCATACCAGAGGACATGATTGTGGCAATTCGAGCCATGTATTCCTGTCCCTCTGCAGTAGTTAAGGGTCTGGGTTTCGCCTCTTCGGAAATACGTATCACCAACGGCACCAGACAAGGTTGCCCCCTGTCACCTCTAATTTTTTCCATGGCCATTGAACCTCTAGCCCAGGCTATCAGGCAATCACAAATAGTACGAGGTGTCCAGCTTGGCGGCACGACTACAAAGATTGCACTGTACGCGGACGATGTTACGCTGTTTTTAACAAACCCAATAGGATCCTTGCCAGCACTCTTTGATATAATTACTGAGTTCGGAGCTCATAGTTACTACAAAGTAAATGTCACCAAAACGGAGGCTTTATCAGTATGCATCCCAGCATTTGAATTAGATATATTGCAAGCATCGTACTCTTTTCAATGGTCGCGAACCACCATTCGGCATCTGGGGGTACAACTTGGCCCAGACCCGAAATTAGTTATTACCGTTAACTATACAAACCTTCTTAAAGAGGTTACTGAGCTTACCTCCTCTTGGAGTCTTAAAGAGATCTCATGGCTAGGCCGCATTACATCTTTCAAAATGACGATCTTGCCTAAAATTCTGTACTATTTTCGCTGTATTCCTCTTAATGTTCCCAACGCTTTAATAGATAAGCTCCAATCTCTTGGACAACAATATATTTGGAACAAGTCTAGGCCCCGGATTGCAGCGAAAATACTCCAAAAAAGACATGAACAGGGAGGTGTTGCAATGCCTAGCATACGCGGGTACTATGAGGCAGATAGGCTCTCTCACATCACAACGTGGGCGGACAAAGGGGAACTACAGGGTTGGAAAACCATAGAAGCATTAGCCCTTCCTCTGGGCTTAAAATTGGCTGACTTACCCTGGATCCCTAGTCACAGCATTGACAGCTTGAGACTAGAAAATGTCATTATTAGAGATACAACTGAAGGTTTTGGTATAGCCTTAGAAATTTGCGAGACATTGCCCCACACCCGTCTCCCATTCATTCCATACCAGCCTTACTGGCGGCTCTCCCCGATACACACATACAACAGTGGAGTGAATGGGACCTGAAAGTGGTCTCCCGCCTGTACCCCTCAGGCACTCTACTCACCCCCCATGACATAAGAACAATTATCCCAGAGCCCCCCCCGTGGGCCTCTTTTGAATACTTGAGACTTTATGCTTTTATGACATCATGGGGATTCACCAAGGCTCTTAACAGACCCTTGACTAACTGGGAAAAACTATGGCAGCTTCCTATTAAGACTCCTAGGCTCATATCGTTCCACTATAATCTTCTACAGTCGTCCACTAATAGAGACAGACCCTGGCAGTTGAGGGCATGGGAGGGAGACCTATCCAGACCTATCTCAGATAAAGACCTATGTATGGCTATGACGCTAACTAAAAAGACAGTACACTGTGCAAATACCTTGGAGGCCTATATGAAATTATTCCTAAAATTGTACTATACTCCCACGAGGCTGTCGCAGATGTTCCTTACAACGTCTCCTTTATGCTGGAGAGATTGTATGCAAAGAGGCTCAGATATACATGTTTGGTGGGATTGCCCAAAACTGGCACCTCTCTGGAATCAAGTAAAAACTCTCTGTGCTTACCTTGGGCTTTCTATTCCACTCACTCCTGCAATTGCTCTCCTACACATCTTCCCGAGGAATGTCCCAACCCATGTTTCTAAATTGATCATTTTTGTCCTAGCGGCCACGAAACTGGCGATAGCAAGGGCCTGGAAGCAAGCCCAACCCCCAGATGTTACAGCTATTACATCCATAATGCAGATGTATGCCAAAATGGAACAAAGTTTCTATTCTAACATGGATAAGGAAGAGCTATATTGGCAGATTTGGGAGACCTGGTTTAACTATCAGGGAGACCACAGCTAAATACGTAGTCATAGTAAAGCTTCTGACCACTCCCATTATCATAATTAAACGTTCATACCCAGTTAAAAATGTGATATTTAGCCAATAGCACCTGCTTCCTGAAACTCCCTATCCAAAACTGATCGCCCCCCCCTCCCCTCCCTCCTCCCTTTCTCCCCCCCCCTTTCCCCTTCCTTTTTCCATAAAGGGCCTCCCCCGCCCTGGAGATGCGCACTGAGATTACTAGATGAAGTGTATGGACAGATATTCCTAAGCTGACTTTAAGAAGTCCCTAGAAAGCTTGAGTTAATATATAGGACCCGAAGTATTACTTGGTCCCTGAGTTTAAAATCTATTTTCATTATTTAAAAATGAGGTTTTCATAGTTGATATTTTTATTCATATTAATCAAAAAAGAGGTCTATATGGCAGGCATTTTATTTCACACTTGACATGCTTGATTTATAAGCTCTGCATTCCCACCAAGAGCTATATGTACTGTATTATTATAACAACATAATGTTTACATATATGTGTACTGATTAGTCACCTGCGCTGTGACACATGTTGTAATGCTTAATCCTCAATAAAAATATTTAAAAAAAAAAAAAAAATTAGCTAAATCACAAAAAACAAAACACTAAATCACAGAAAATAAAAAACAAATTGCAGATCTTTAAACTAATTACATCTAATCTAAGAGCCCTATCAAAATAAAAAAAGCCCACCCAAAATAAAAAAAAAAACCTAGCCTAAACTAAACTACCAATAGCCCTTAAAAGGGCCTTTTGCGGGGCATTGCCCAAAAGAAATCAGCAAAATAAAATACAAATTTAAAAAAAAATAAACCCACCCAATACACCCTTAAAAAATCCTAACACTAACCCCTGAAGATCCACTTACTGTGAGAAGTCTTTATCCAAACGGCAAGATGTCCTCAACGAAGCCGGCAGAAGTGGTCCTCCAGACGGGCAGAAGTGGTCCTCCAGATGGGCAGAAGTCTTCATCCAGATGGCATCTTCTATCTTCATCTTTCCAATGCGGAGCGGCTCCGTCTTCAAGACATTCGTCGTGGGCATCCTCTTAAAACGACATCTTCTTCGGAATGAATATCTCTTTAAGTGATGTAGAATTCTATCAGCCAATCGGAATTAAGGTAAAAAAATTCCTATTGGCTGATGCAGTCAGCCAATAGGATTGAACTGGCATTCTATTGGCTGATTGGAACAGCCAGTGGAATGCCAGCTCAATCCTATTGGCTGATTGGATCAGCCAGACAGCCAATAGAATGCCAGTTCAATCCTATTGGCTGATTGCATCAGCCAATAGGATTTTTTCTACCTTAATTCCGATGGGCTGATCGAATTCTATCAGCCAATCGGAATTGAAGGGACGCTATCTTGGATGACGTCATTTAAAGAAACCTTCATTCAGTCATCGGCCGTGGACAGAAGAGGATGCTCCGCGTCGGATGTCTTGAAGATGGACCCGCTCCATGCCGGATGGATGAAGATAGAAGATGCCATCTGGATGAAGACTTCTGCCCATCTGGAGGACCACTTCTGCCTGGTTGGATGAAGACTTCCTGCCCGTCTGGAGGACCACTTCTGCCCGGTTGGGTGAAGACGTCTCACGGTAGGGTGATCTTCAAAGGGTTAGTGTTGGGTTTTTTTTTAAGGAGGGATTGGGTGGGTTTTAGAGTAGGGTTGGTTGTGTGGGTGGTGGGTTTTAATGTTGGGGGGGTATTTGTACTTTTTTTTTACAGGTAAAAGAGCTGATTATTTTGGGGCAATGCCCAGCAAAAGGCCCTTTTAAGGGCTATTTGTAATTTAGTGTAAGGTAGGTCTTTTTTTTATTTTGAGGGGCTTTTTTATTTTGTTAGGGGGATTAGAGTAAGTGTAATTAGTTTAAAAATCTTCTAATTTCTTTATTATTTTCTGTAATTTAGTGTTGTTTTTTTTTCGTACTTTAGATAATTTTATTTAATTGTAATTAATTGTATTTAATTTAGGTAATTAATTTAATTATAGTGTAGTGTTAGGTGTAATTGTAACTTAGGTTAGGTTTTATTTTACAGTTAAATTTGTCTTTATTTTAACTAGGTAGTTATTAAATAGTTAATAACTATTTAAGAACTATTGTACCTAGTTAAAATAAATACAAAGTTGCCTGTAAAATAAAAAATAAACCCTAAGCTAGCTACAATGTAACTATTAGTTATATTGTAGCTAGTTTAGGGTTTATTTTATAGGTATTTAGTTTTAAATAGGAATTATTTAGTTAATTATAGTAATTTTAATTAGATTTATTGTAATTATATTTAAATTAGGGGGGGTTAGGGTTAGGGTTAGACTTAGGTTTAGGGGTTAATACATTTAATATAGTGTCAGCGACGTTGGGGGCAACAGATTAGGGGTTAATAATTGTAGGTAGGTGGTGGCGATGTTAGGGACGGCAGATTAGGGGTTAATAATATTTAAATAATGTTTGCGAGGCGAGAGTGCGGCGGTTTAGGGCTTAATATGTTTATTATAGTGGCGGCGATGTTCGGTTCGACAGATTAGGGGTTAAAAATTGTATTTTAGTGTTTTCAATGTGGGGGGGCCTCGGTTTAGGGGTTAATAGGTAGTTTATGGGTGTTAGTGTACTTTTTAGCACTTTAGTTAAGAGTTTTATGCTACGGCGTTGTAGTGTAAAACTCTTACTACTGACTTTAAAATGCGGGTACCAGTCTTGACAGGAGAGGGTGTACCGCTCACTTTTTGGCAGACTCGTAATACCGGTGCTATGCAAGTCCCATTGAAAATATAGGATACGCAATTGACGTAAGTGGATTTGTGGTATTTCGGAGTCTGGCCAAAAAAGTGAGAGGTACACCTGTACCTGCAAGACTCGTAATACCAGCGGCCGTTAAAAAGCAGCGTTAGGACCTCTTAATGCTGCTTTTTAACCCTAACGCACAACTCGTAATCTAGGCCATTGTGTTCCATTTATCAATGAGTGGGCAGAAAGGCTCCCAGTTAGGGCAGTTAGCCGCTCATGCAACGCGGCCACCTGCTGTTGCACAAAAAATCAAGAGCGGGGACAGTCAATCACCCCTGTTGAATTAGCCTTTGATAACAAAAAATGTAACCACTGAGTCACAGCTGCTTCTTAAAGGGACATGAAACCCCCCAAAAAATATTTCATGATTCAGATAGAGAATACAATTTAAAACAACTTTCCAATTTACTTCTATTATTTAATTTGCTTCCTTCTCTTGTTATCACTTGCTGAAAGCTTTATCTAGGCAAGTTCATGAGCAGCAGAGAACCTAGGTTCTAGCTGTTGATTGGTGGTTGCATATATATATATTGAATGTGATTGGCTCACCCATGTGTTCAGTTAGAAACTAGTAGTGCATTGCTGCTCCTTAAACAAACAATACCAAGAGAATGAAACAGATTAGATAATAGAAGTAAATTAGAAAGTTGTTTAAAATTGTATTCTCTATCTGAATCATGAAATAAAATTTTTGGGTTTCATGTACCTTTAACTATCAGCTGCAGAGTCCTTTGTGTGAACCTGCACTGCCAGTACCTACAAAGCTGCACCTGCAGCTTCATAAATGGAGCCCATTGGATTTATTGAAACACATTTTTTTTATGCGACATTTCTTGGATTTTAAGAACAATACTCAAAATAATTATAAAAAATAAAGGGGACTCAGTCCACTTAAAAACTCAGTAAAAGTTATTGGTTAAAAGATAATACTCAGATGAATAATTCAGCACCATGTTTTACTTCTTAGCTGGTGAGAGTCCATAGCTTCATAACATAAGGGAAAAATTCCAGCCTATCAGTAGGCGGTCAAAAGAGTTTATTGTTTTCTCATATGATTTTTGGCTTAGACCTGACTTGGGATCCTGTAGCCCTAGGCAACTATACTCCAAGAAGATTTAAGAAGACTATGAGTGAAACAGGGGTATGGATTACCTCTCTTATGTGCTTTCCATTACCCTAGTGGGTAAGCTAACAGCAATAAATATCCTCTGCAGTAAATTTACTTGCACTGGATGCTCTCTACTGGTGGGATAAGCAAACTTTGAGGGAGAAAGGCCTCAGCCTGCTGGTAAGACACAGTGGAGGGGTGCTTCAGTCCAGGTAAGTGACTCAGGCACTACACAGCCCAGGAGCTATCCAATAGTACTCTCCTTACAGGTACTACATAGCTGGGGGTCACAGTCTTACACCTGAGAAGCTTTACTGATGTGTTTAACATATACATTTGGGGGAATGAGGCACAATATTGTCCTTATCTAGCATTATTAGAGCTCCTTAGCAGCTTAAATTACCCTTTTTACCTTAAAAAATGTATTTTTGCATTTTTCTAAAAAATTGGCACTTTCTCTTTAAGAGAGCCAGTAACTGCCTTGTGCAGTGATCAGTTAGATCTCAAAAATCAGTGTGTGATATCTCATTAAGGCATACCTTGGTATACCTGTGTGATATCCCTTTAATTTTTACCTGGGTCTCTGTGATGTCACCTATTTAGTGCTCCCTCCAGCTTTCCAAAGGTGCTTGCATATTAGTCAATCTGTGTACCTCACCGGTTTGTATCCATTGTGAGTAAATGTCCCATATCCGTTCCTGAGGTTCTGTCCTACTCCTATCAGATTGCTTCACTTCTTCTGAATTCTGAACTCTGCAAGCTATTTTTTATTCTTTACTATTCCATTTCTGTCACAGTATAAAGTTTCCATACTCATCTGTTTTCTTAATAAATTGCACACATTTGTTCATTGTCGCTAATATTAATACTTTACATACTTGCAAGTGGGTTCACACAAGTACTCCTTAGCACTTGCAGTTTCCTCAGGCATAAGAAAATACAATTATTTTCTTATGCCTGAGGAAACCGCTGTACTAGCGGAGAAACGCGTTGCATTTTATTGGGGTTTCTGAATGAATGTTTCAACCCTCCATTTAAAAAAAAATAGTTTTATCCCTAAAACAGTTTTATATTAAAAATTATTTTGATGCTTTAACCTCCCTTCTGGTCTACATGTACTAAATGTTGCCTACTTGACCCTTCCGGAAGGGGCTGGTCATCACTGTGCAGTAAGCTGGAGCACTGAGAGTCTCTAGAACGCGCCTATCAGCACAACAGAGTGCTGCTTGCATATAAAAAGCTTACTGTAGAGACTCAAAACAGCACTTCAGTTATAGCACAGCTGATCAACTTTACCGATTTTCCTGATTCACTACACTTCAGACCTGGATTTTTCAGCCATTACAGGTGTTTTCTATGAATGGTGACTACTTACCTCATACAGATTGAGATTTTTAAAAGTAAGTGTATGAGGATAGGGGATTTGTGGACCCCACTCTCTTTTTGTTATATCTGTTTACACCATGGAAGGAATGCCTGTTTTTATACCTTTTTTATATCTTCTTTACAACTGATTTAAAAACAAATTATGATGCTGTTTTTCATTCAATATTAGTTTTTAGAGGCTACCCTGTGTTTTCCATGTAATTATACCCTGGTGTTATACAGCGGCAGCTGAGTAAATAAGAGTAGACTCAAATCTGGAGATCTCACTACTGTAACTGACATGTAGATACCCTTTGATTACTACATAATCAATTTATTTATCAGATACAGTAATTTACTCAAAACCATGGTATGCTCATATTTTCTTGCATTGACATCAGTCCTCTCAGCCTTTCACAGCTACTGTTCATTCATTCCTTTTAAGAACTTTGTTTAGCTATCAGTTTAAAACTATAGGTTGTATATACAAAATCATTCCTCTGGGCTAGTATATTTGGGATTCATCTATATAATAGTTATGTAACCCTAATTTGAATGGCATTGTAGTTTAACAGTCAATATTCTAATTCAGTGCAATTGGGCATGCATACATGTACCAAATCTGCAAATATAATCATTATGTAGACATGTTTTCTATTGAATTATATAGCTTTGTATTACCAGTACGAATGTTTACAGCTCAGCATATGTACTGTGGTGCTTTCCCACTTTCTTTATCAGTTACACAACAATGATACTGTTTTGATAGGACAAGATACTTTTATGCGCCAACATTTTCAATCCATACACTTTTATGTATGCTTTGTGGTTTGATTACTACTGACCTCACTAATATCATGTATTTTGACTATTTAGCTAATCTCATTATTTGGAGTAGTATAGAGTCTATTTATTTGAAAGACCATGCAAATTACTTGTACTAGATACTAAATTGTATGTTCAGCTACTTACAGACATGGATCTATAAAAAATAATACTTGCATCAACACGCATTGCTAGTTTCAATATTATCAGCTATTTGTAGAGTGCCAACAGGTTCCAAAGCGCTGAAGACATGGGTCTTATATGCCAGGTGATAGTTATGAGAGAGAAAGGGATAGAAGGCCCTGCCAAGAGTTTCACTGTTGTAAATCATCTCTCATGAAAGTGATCTACAAAGCAGCTAGGTTTGTAGGCTTACATGCTAAGGTGGCTCATGGGGATAACTAAAGAAAGAGAGGAACTAAGATAGAAAGATGTTAGTGTATATTATATGCATCCCTAAACAATGAACGTGATGGTGAGTATCTGGAGACTAGGTCAGAGATATAGGGTGGAGCAGTGTTATTGAGAGCTTTAAAAGTTAAAGTCAGGATTTTATGTTTTATTCTGGAGGTAAGAGGAAGCCAGTGAAGGGACTGGCAGAGAGGTGCATCAGATGAGGAGCAACGTGTAAGGAAGATCAGCCTGGCAGAAGCATTTATTATGGATTGTAATGGAGATAGATGGCAGCTAGGGAGGCAGGAGAGGATGGAGTTGCAATAGTCAAAGCGGGAAATGATTAGAGAGTGGATTAAAGTCTTAGTTGTGTCTTGTGTGAGGAAGTTGCACATTTTGGAGATATTTTTAAGGTAGAGGCAGCAAGAATGGGCCAAAGACTGGATATGGGGAGTGAAAGGGAGATCTGAGTAAAGAGTGACCCCAATACATCGGGCATACAGGGATGGGGTAATGATGTTATTATCAACAGTTAAAAGTTGGGGGATAGGGATTTTGGATGAAGGGGGAAAATAAGGAGCTCAGTTTTTGAGAGGTTTAGCTTAAGGTAGTGAGAGGACATCCAGGATAAAATATTAGAAAGACAGTTAATGACACGGGTTAGTAAGGAAGAGAATAGGTCTGGTGCAGAGATGTAGATTTGGGTATTATTAGCATAAAAATGGTATGGGACTGTATTAAGGAACCTAAGGATAATGTATAAATTGAGAAGAGGAAACCAAGGACAGAGCAAGAGGAGACCAAGGACAGAGCATTGTGGTACCTCAACAGAAAGTTGTAAAGGGTCAGAGGATGTTCAAGAGAAGGTAACACTAAAGGTCCGGCTAAGCAGGTAAGAAGAGAGCCACAAGAGAGCTGTGTCACCGATGCCGAAGGTTTGGAGGGTTTAGAGTAAGAGAGTCTAGTCGCCCATGTCAAAGAATGCAGACAGATCAAGAAGGATTAACAAAGAAAAGTGGCCTTCAGATTTTACTGTAATTAAGTCATTAGTAAACTTAATGATTGCAGTTTCTTTGGAGTGTTGTGGGCAATATCCAGATTGCAATGGATCAAGGAGGGAGTTTAATGTGAGGAAATATGAAAAAAATTATGTCTATATGAGCCTTTCCAGAAGTTTTAAAGTGAGGGGGAGTAGGGTAATAGGGCGGTATTTGGATGGGGAGGATGGATCAAGAGAAGATTTTTTGAGGATAGGTGTAATTAGTGCATGTTTAAGGGATGAGGGAAATATACCAGTGCTGAGGGAGAGATTAAAAATATGAGTAAGAGTAGGAGAGAGGGTGGGCAGTAATTAAAAGGGGGTGGGATTAAGAGGACAGGTAGTGAGGTGAGAGGAGGATATAAGGGCAGAAACTTCTTCCTCAGTAGTGGGAGAAAAAAAGCTGAGTCTGTGGCTTTGCTGGTTTTGGACATTGGTTATTGGCTGAGGGGGTTGGAGACTTGTAGTGTGTTGGGAGATGATTTCATTTCTGATGGAGTCTATTTTGTTGGTGAAGTGGTTGGCAAATTCTTGATCTGAGAGAGAAGTGGAAATAGGAGGTAAGGGTGGGCGGAGAAGGGTGTTAAAAGTGGGAAACAGATGTTTTCAGTTGAAGAAAGAGTAGAGAAGTAATCCTGCTTGAAGAGGTTAAGGACAGAATAGTAGGAGTTTAAGATGAACTTGTAATGAAGGAAGTCAGCTGAACAACGGAATTTTCTCCAATGTCGCTCATCAGTGCGGGAACATCTACTTAGGTAGTGTGTCATAGGAGTATGCAAGGCCTAAGGATGCGTACGTGACTTTTTGAGCATGGTAGGAGGTGCCAAATTGTCAAGGACCGCTGTAAGAGTGGAATTATAAAGATAGATAGGGCAGGAAAAAGGAGGCGATGGAAGAAAGCAGAGGTTTGAGAGTGTTTGAAAGATGTCACCGATCTTGTGACTTAACGCTCCTGTGGAATTTGTGTGAGGACTTGAAGGATGGAGGGCAGTAGGAAGTGCTGTGATATTACAAGTGCACACACTATCTATGTCAAGCTTAGTGTTAACATACCTAGTATCAAAAATAAAGAATCTAAAGTTTGATTAGATCTGTGGATGCTGTTTTCCTCTTTACAGTTACCTTTTATATGTGTGTTTAACATATTTTTTTTTTATTATACAGAGAGTTTTTATGCAAGTTTTTTCCTCAGCCCTCCTGTGCTTCAAGGACAAAGCAAAGGCTGCAAACAAGAAATCACAGACTCCTTTTGGGTGCAGGTGTGATGAGGTGCTATACTTATTTCACTACCTAGAAAATGTGGAAGGTAAGCCTTAATGCTCAAGCAGCTTTTACAGTGTCTTTCCAAGTTTCCTATTGTTCGTACTACTATCTCAAATGTACTTTGTTTCCTTTCTCTATTACATTTATGCATCCTTTTTGTATTCCTTTATTTGTTTTCAGTGCTCACATAAGCATTCACCTGGGCCAGTGCACTATTTGGAGGTTTCAAGGGATGCAAGGAGTTTGCTTCTCTCTGGTGGCGAGGTTACCATTCGACATTCTGGATCTCCAAGTGTTTCTTAGAGCTCTTAAGACCATGGTCCCTTCTCATCTAAGATCTATCTCCATTTCTGATTAGACATTTTAGCAGTTGCTTGTCAAGGGGGGACTCACATCTCCCTAATCATGCAAGAAGTGTCTCTCATGCGATTCTCTATAAACTTCATATTCAAGGAGTGAACAATTGGGAAGCAGACCATTTTAATCTGTTTAGTCAAGAGAAAAATGTTTTTCATCAAGACATATTCAACCAGCTTATTCTAAACTAGGTTCTACCATGCATAGATCTAATGGTATACAAGCTAAATCACAGCTTCAAGTAAATAAGTATATATAGTATAGAGTCTTCAGTATTCTATGATAGATGCTTTAGTTTGTCCCTGAATATTTTATTTAGCATTCCTGTTTTCCAATTTGTTCTTCTTTTAAAAGTCATAGCTCTGGAGTGGGCCTGCAGAACTTGGTATACAGATCTAATTCAGATGTCTTCTCTTCCTACTTGGACCCTACCCTAAGGAAGGATCTTTTGTCTCAAGGACCTCTGTTTCACCCAGATCTCAATTGTCTGTATATGAAGGTTAAACACATAGACCTCAAGTTCAGGGGTTTCTCTGACTCGGTTATCTATACTTTGCTTGATGAAGTTGGTGAAGCAAAGAATATATCTTAACATCTGGAAAGCTTAATTTCTTCTTGAAGTTTTTTATTGGAAATCCTTTAAAATTCCCAGAATACTTCAATCCCTTCAGGATGGACTAGATAGGGGCCTATCGGATAGTTCTTTAAAGGGTCAGATATCTCACAAAAAGTTGGCTAAGTTCAAACTTAGACCAATTTCTCCTCCTTGGAACTTGAATTTAGTTCTCTCTGTTCTGCAACTGCCACCGAAAAGAGTAACAGCTCCTTCTACAAGATCAGTATCTACTTCCTGTGCTTTCAAGGGTTTGTTCGGCTATATGTTAATGGAAGAGAAAGTGGGAGGGGCTCACTCAGGGTTCTTGACCTCCTCCTGATAGGCTGGAATATATCCCAGATGTTAAAAAGCTATAAACTCTCATCAGCCTTCAGGAAATACATTTATTGGTAAGTATAAATTCATTGTTTTCTCTGTTATTTATGATATTCTTTAAAGGGTCATTGAGAATTGATTTGCTAATTAAAATCTATTTGTCTGCTATTTCTGATTCTGAGTAGAGGAGCAGCTGTACAGCAGCTTACACAAAAATTAAAATCTAGTGTTCCTGCTACAAGCCAGCAAAAGCAAAAAATTCTTCCTTTTTTTTTTAACAGGGGTAATGACTGCCCAACAACAAAAGTGAAATGTACTTATTAGCTAAAACCAGAATCATCTATCATAAGACTTGGAATAAAAAGCAGCCCTGGAAAAATTGAAGACCACCCCTATATTTTGCACACATGAAAAGAGAGAAACCAGACGTTTTAATCCTTGCCAAATGTGCTTAGAGGAACATGGCTGCACCTCAGTGACGAGGCTCACAGAAGGCCGAAATGATCATCTGGGTTTTCATGTTCCTTGTTCAGAGGAGAATTGTCTAGTATGTTGGGACTGAACTGACCTTACTCAACAGGATCAGACTTATATACTTCAGGAAAGTTTACCTCTGTGAAAAGCATAACTGGGCTAAAAAAGTTTGCTCTTAGATGGTAACTTGCCATAGAACAATCTACTGAGCTGTAGTTCGTTCCTGGTAGAGCGCTTCTCTCTTTGTTTGCATTTGTATTGCGACCCTGGGGAGGTCTCCTTTAAGGGTGATGGGGTAAACCAGATGTAGACTCCTTGCCCAGTGTGCTTAGAGGACTATGGCCGCACCTTACTGACGAGGCCCACTGAAGGCCGAAATGATCATCTGGGGTTGTCATGTTCCTTGTTCAGACTGACCTTACTCCGCAGGATCAGACTGATATACTTAGGGAAAGTTTACCACTGTGAAAAGTACAACTGGGCTTAAAGAGGCTGCTCCTAGTTGGTAACTAGCCATAGAACAAGCTACAGAGTTATTGTTTGTACCTGGTAGAGTGCTTCTCTGTTTGTATGCACAACGCTAACTATTATCGGGGTTACAGAAAAACAATTATCCTTCAAGTGTGTAGTCAAAACACAGATGTCCAACGTTCCCTTTTGGGTGTCCATTTATTTGTAGCAACCTCAATCCATATGAGGTAAGTGTAAAGTATCAGTACAAACCTCTTAGAATCGTAATGGAGAATTTGATAGGCTGAACTTAGGGACATATCCCTAAGGGTCTTTATATTGATCTGGAGCGCTGTGTGATATTGGCCTTATCTGGGATTTTCTAGATATTCTACTTGTTCTCTTTCAATATATATATATATATATATATATATATATATATATATATATATATATATATATATATATATATATATATATAAATATTGCTGCTTTTTATCTTAGTTGAGAGCTTGTGAGTGAGTGCTGGACTTTTTCTGTGTGTTTATATTAAAATATATTTTTCTTTTTATTTTCCCTGTTGGGCCTTGCACCCAGGCCTGACTGGGGTTAACTGCCTGTGACTCTGGTGACAGTGCAGCTTCCTGAGAGTGCTGGTTTGCACCCAGGGCTGTGCATGTTGCAGGGTCATAGGATGTGTTCCAGGTCCAGCCTGAGAGTGCTGACCCCACCCGTGTTTTGTATATGTTTGGGGAAATTACATAAGCCTGTGCACCCTCCATTTTTACATAGTTGCTTTTTTTCACAGTTGTTTGATTGTGAGCCTGCATTGTGTGGCTGTTTAGGGACCCAGGTTTATTTGGAAGAAACCTTGACGAGGTACCTGGGCTTTTTCCATTTGGCCAGATGCGGTAACTAATTCTTCCATTGCTGCTTTTTATCTTAGTTGAGAGCTTGTGAGTGAGTGCTGGACTTTTTCTGAGTGTTTATATTAAAATATATTTTTTTGTAATTTTCCCTGTTGGGCCTTGCACCCAGGCCTGACTGGGGTTAACTGCCTGTGACTCTGGTGACAGTGCAGCTTCCTGAGAGTGCTGGTTTGCACCCAGGGCTGTGCATGTTGCAAGGTCATAGGATGTGTACCCGGTCCGGCCTGAGAGTGCTGACTCCACCCGTGTTTTGTATATATATATATATTTATTTTTTTGTTTGTTTTTTTTAAAATGTTAAATGTTTTGCTGCTGTGTCTTTCCCCTTAACCTGTTAGTTTGTCAACTAATGAGGAGTCGTTGGCTTTAAATGATGTGATTACATGTGTTTAGTGATTTAGCTCAATTTTTGAACATTTTTATACTGACTCTTGATAAAGGCGGATGTGACCGCTGCTTCATAACTGCTGTTTCTGGCGAGTCTCATGACTCGCCAGAAACATGGGGCATCAAGCTCCATACAGAGCTTGATACATATGCCCCATTATCTCTTTGTTTAAAACTTAAGTTGAATGGTTTAGCGTTCCTAGGCTTCTTTGACACTAACTAGCCATTTTTTCACCCAAATGCATGTGAGAAAAAGTGCATAATTAATGTAGATTGCAAATAACCTGTGATTTTTTTTTTTGTGTTATTTCACTGACAATTGCCAGGCATGATATTGTTCACATACATTATATAAGTTCTTATTCATAATGTCCCAGCACCCCTATACACAGTTGTTCTTTGGGAGTAATGCAGGCAAGTAAGCAGGCCAGGCCATTCCCCTGCACAGCCTGCACTGAGCATTAAGAGTGTCTGATGTGTACTCTGAGGAGCAGTGTCAGATATATTCTATCAGTTCTGCCAACCTGTCAGTGCCAATGAAGAGAGCAGAGTTTCAATTTTCCCATCCACAAAGACCCCTTAGAGGCACTAGTACTTACAGTGGGCTCCATGTATCAAACAGTGGTTGCTGCTTCGGGGGCCTATCGTTTCTGACTGCCTGAAATTAAAGTTAAGAACAGCAGTTGTAAGACTTAAAAGGTGGCGAATTGAAATCATCCCAATCCGATACAATCAGGATGATTGACAGCAGTGTGCTAGCGGCCAATTGGCTGCCAGTAAGCAGGGGGTGGCATTGCACAAGCATTTCTGTAGAAATGCTTGTGCTATGATAAATGTGGACAGTGTTTGTCCAGATCCCTGGTCAACCAAGAAATGTCAAGGTGCTCTGGTTGGCCAGTCCAGCCCTGGAATCATCGGAATCAACCAACTGGCAAGGAATAGTGTATTTTGATCTTTTGAAGACTTATTTTCCCAAATAAAGTGTTAATCTGAACATTTTAAAGCTTATCCTGCCTGCAGAATAGCCTCTCACTCTCAAAAAAGACTTTGCCATCTTTATTCTTTTTTTATTGCATGCGCATGCATTTAGTTTGTTCCTTTTTTGTTAAAGGGCTGTTTATTGTTTTTACACAAATATATTTAAACTGTTGTTTTTTTAAATTCATCCTGAAACAGATACTCATATGTAATATACTGTAATGTACTGCAGATAAACAATGGTAATGGTTGATTGGGATTGCATAAATATCAAAAACGACTCTTCAGCAGCAGTTAACATGCAGATCATTTTCAAACCATCGATTGTGATCAACCTCATTGTTATATCCAATCAGTAGTGAAATAATAAAATGCTTTAACACATTAGGGCAGTTTCTTTTTTGCACTATTATGCCACTTTATTCATGCTCACAATTTCAATCACTCCCCATTAAAAAGAGTCTGGTGTATGAAAGCTCTGAAAAAAAAGAGAAAACAGAACTCTACAGTTCCATGACTGTTTTAAGGAGCATCTAATAGTGCTGCACGCCTTAGCAAACCTCTGATTCCTTCATAGTGCTTTATTGCACCTGTCGCCATTTCAGTTTACAGCTCCGGTGCACACTTATGAAACATCTCTATTGCTAGAAGACAGTCAGGCCATGCTTGCTGGAGGAGCTATGAATCCTTCATGGATACCTTTTGGATAGCAGGAAGGCTGTAAAACATCCCTCCTAATGTGCCTCAGATGAATGTGTGAGCATTTTTCATTTCTACAGCTGTGTAGCCGGATCTAACATGATGCTGTAAAAGGCAAGAATCTATTTATTTATTTATTTATTTATTTATTGCATTTTTGTTTAAATCAAAAAGTTTTAAAAAAGAAATATTTCAAATTGTAGTTGGAATGACAGTTATTTATTCTGCTTAAAGGATTACTTTCTGTTATAATTTTTAAGCTAAACAACTAACATATTAAAGTTAATAAACATTAATTAAAACCTACTGACCTATATTTTCTCCAAAAGGAAGTTTCATAACGTTCTAAAAGTTATATCTTTTATTCGCCGATGATGTCACGTTATCCTGCCCACTATTTTCAGCACTGCATGTTCAAAATACTTAAACCAATAACTTTGTGTTTAAAGCGCCATTTTGAAACCTAGGTATTGTAAACGGATTGGTACAGAGCAAAGGATACCCACGGAGTGGGTTTGGAAAACAATTAAATTTGCAGACAAGATTTCTGATATACAGTAGAGATATGTTAATGAAATGCTATTGATAAAAAGCGTATTTGGGGTAGTTAGTTAGTAACAGGCATAGAAAATATTTACTTACAGTGGCCCTTTAAATAAACAGTGATTCTTTTTAAATAATATGTAACAAATGAGACTGCCAGATCTGCACATTTTTTTCCAAAGCAAAATGATAGGTAATGAAGAAGCATACATAAACAAAAAAACAACAAAATGTTCCATATGGATATTATTATATATTTATAAAATATATGGCAAAATGCAGTCAGATTATAAAGGCCTAGATTACAAATGGAGCGCAGTATTAGGCTTCCGCAAGTGTGACATTTGCGCTCCACGCATAAATGTGAAGTAGCATTTGCATTGCCTGGAAGCCTTGCGTTCATGAGAGTGCGCATCCATAGTCTCCAATGGGAGCCTCATTCTTATAGCGTGAGACATGGCAAAGCACCTAGCACAGCGCAGGGGGGAATTTGTGCAACGATGGGCAGCAAATTAAACATATATATCTATATAAATATATACTTATATATTTATCTGTTTATATACACATAATAACACATAAATAAATATTTATATAAGCATATACATATATGTTTCCAGAAAAAAAGTCCCCATTCAGGTCAATGTAAAGGCACTTTCAGTGCTGTTTTTTTCATACACGCCACATCCCCTCACTTAAACTCCTTATAACTGATTTGTGCAGTTTTTTTTTTTTTTTTTTAAGATGCTCATCTTTTTATTTTGTGTTAAAGAACTGTCCTCTTTATTTGGGGGACAATTGGGACAAGCACAAAGTAAAACCGCAAGGTCGCAGGAACATTAACCAAGCACTTGTATGGCTGGTCATTTAACGTGCGCCCGTAAACAGGAAAATATGCCCCTTTACGAGCGCATGTTACAATAGCGATCCACTCATAATCTAGCCCAGTATGTTTCAAAAGAAAAATGGAGGATATTATATTTGCATTATTATGTAATTTGCATTTATTTAATAGATCCTAAAATATATTTAATTAGATTACAAATTGATTGTAATTGATACTGCATGGTGTGTGATCTTCCTCTCGGACTTGTGCAAAGAATAGATCACAATCTGACATTACAAGTGGATGGTTAAAATTGTTAAAGGAACAGTCTACACCATAATTGTTATTGTTTAAAAAGATAGATAATCCCTTTATTACCCATTCCCTAGTTTTGCATATTCAACACAGTTATATAAATACACTTTTTACCTCTGTGATTACCTTGTATCTAAGCCTCTGCAAACTTCCCCCTTATTTCAGTTCTTTTGACAGACATTCATTTTAGCCAATCAGAGCTAGCACACCTGAACTCCACATGTGTGAGCACAGAGTTATCTATGACACACATGAACTAGCACCCTCTAGTGGTAAAGAACTGTCAAAATACCCTGAGAGAAGAGGTGGCATTCAAGGGCTTAGACATTAGCAAATGAACCTCCTAGGTTTAGCTTTCAACTAAGAATACCAAGAGAACAAAGCAAAATTGGTGATTAAAGTAAATTAGAAAATTGTTTAAAAATTACATTCTCTATCTGAATCATGAAAGTTTATTTTGGACTAGACTGTCCCTTTAAACAAAAACATTGTAACTTTAATGCGCCTTATAGTTTTAATGGGTAGCACAGAGTGCACTGCTAGCACTTATATTACAAATGGTAAGTGAAGTGTTTTGCTTGTACATTATTCAAAATACTGCATTATGATTTAGCAATTTTGGAGATCTGAAGTAAAAGATTATTGCTTGCTAGTTTGCACATGAAAATGCTATGGAAATAAAGAATTCTAGCTATATGTTCACATGTATACTTAGGAGAAAAAAGGTTTTATAATGAAAAGAATTTTATGTGGCAAAATTAAAGCTATATGTATATGGGAAGAGACAAGAATTGGAAAGAGGTCAAACGTGTATGTGTATGTCTATCTATCTATGTATGTGTGAAGTGTTTTATGCTTAAAGGGACAATCTATTTTAAAATTGGTATTGTTTAAAATATAGATAATCCCTTTTATTACTCATTCTCTAGTTTTGCGTAACCAACACTGTTATATTAATATACGTTTTAACTCTATGATTACCTGTATAGCCACTGCAAACTACCCTTATCTCAGTGGGTTTTTTTTTATAAACTTGCATTTTAGCCAATCAGTGCTAGTTCTTGTATTACCATTATCATTATCTACAGGAGTGAGCTCAATGGTATCTATATGGCACACATTAACTAGCACTGTCTAGCTGTAGAGCAAGATTTAAAAATCACTGAGATAAGTGGGCAGCCTGCTGGGGCTTAGAAACAGGTAAGCTTAGAGGTTATACATTATATTAATGTGTTGGTTATAGGTAGTACAGGTGTTATCTATCTTTTTAAACAATAAAAAATAATCAAATAACACATCCCTTTAAGTTCAATTGAAATAGTATAGCACAGAACTTAATGATGAACCCCACTGCTTAAATAAATGTTTATTTATTCTCTATACTTATCTGGAATTTATCTTACTGTGCTCTCCTATATAAAACAACCTACTATATTAAGGAATTAACACACTTGACTAGAGTGTTAAAAGATCAAGGGCTAGATTACAAGTGGAGCGCTATTTTAACCGGAAAGGGGTTAATTTGCCAGTTTACAGGTGCACATTAAATAACCAGCCATTACAAGTGATTAATGCTCCCACAAGCTCGAGGGAGCACTTTGTGCTTAGCACATTTAACCAGAGGTCAGACCTCTGATTAATTAAAAGAATGTGCCCAAATTGCCCCCAAATAAAGTAGACAGTAGTTAAAAATTAAATAAAAATATTAGCATCTTTATTTTTGTACTAAAAAAAACTGCACAAAGCAGCTATAAGGGGTTAAAGTGAAAAGATGTGGGCTGTTTGGGAAGGGAAAAAAAGACACTAAAAGTGCCTTTACATTGAGGTGAATGGGGACTGTGTTTTAACTGTAAAAAAAATAATAAATATATGTATATGTTTACGTGTTAATTTGTCTTTATACAAGTATAAAAAAAAATATATGTATATGCGCAAATTACCCCCTGCGTTGCACTAGGTGCTTTGCCGTGACTCACGGCATGAGAACGAGGCTCCTATTGGAGCCTATGGAAGCTTGCTCTCGTGAACGCAAGGCTTACAGGCAATAGGAATGCCAGGTTACGTCCGTAGTGCACCTAACTAGTACTCTAGGCCAAAATTAGACTTGCCTCAAAAGTGGAAGCAGTGCTCTAGCACTTAGTGATTAGATTTTTTGACTCTGCTATATAACACCACCATCAATTTTCGAAACATTAATAATTTATCCAATAATAAATTTATCCAATATATATATATATATATATATATATATATACAAAAGGGACACTGCAGAGTGTATCCAATTCTGTCCCAAAGCACAGGCACTCAGTGGTCTTGAGTAAAAAAAATCATGTTTATTCAATCAAGGTTAAAAAGACATAACGTTTCGACACATTGTTGTGCCTTTGTAAAATGTCAAAAGATACAACAAAAAACCTAAAAACAATGACAAACATACATCAAAAAAATTGATTGAGTACGATCGGGTTGACTGACACCTCCTTGCTGGCGGCCGATTGGCCGCAAATCTGCAGCGGTCCTGGGTGCCTGATTCAGTAGTATCAGCTGTGGGGCCAGATCAACGGGTATCGGCATCAAAGCCTTTTTCAAGATCTTGAAAAACGCTGCATCTAACCTGAGGTTTGAAATAATAAACCTCTGTTAGCATTGGGACAGCGAGAGGAGCCGTATACAGAAAGATTCATAAAATAGTGCGCACACTTATTTAAAACAAAGACTTGCTATCATTGGTTAAAGGAATCCATGTGACCTTGTAGTCACTCTAACTAACGGAACGCCGACAGAAGAGAAACACACACGGAGAAAGGAAGCAAACATTATACAAAGGTACCATGTTAAAATCTAATTCCAGGAACACTGAAAAATAACTAAAAGGAGAATACAAAAAGAGGTATCGTGGACTATTTGTTGTTTATAAAGCTTTTGGTTAAATATTACTTTGAAAATCCTGCTACAGTGTGTCCACCGTGACACGTGTTATTTTGAAACATTTGTAACAGACTGTCAACACATTAAGGGAGATTGCTCCACCGGTTCTTATTGGTGTTATATTTTGAAACTTTATATCTGCACCTTAGAGTGATACAAGGGTATCACTGATGTTTTCTACTTACTGCCACTAATAATATATTTATATATTTTTTACTGTTTAGCCCGTATCATTTGATTGCTGCTAGGATTTGTGCATTGAATTTTTTTATATAATGAACTGTTTTTAGCGCTATATTTTTAATATATCATAACACCAGTGTTATTTAATTTTTTCTATAAAAATCTTAGAACTACTAGTATATTTATATCATTGTATATCATTGTGTCTCTATATAGTCTTTTTATTGAGATATATAAACACCACATAATCACATCATACTATTGATAACGTTTGTTTTAGCTTATTTAGAATTTAAGTCATTCTTTTACTCTTTATAAATAGTACACTTAATATCCGTCCCCATCACGCCAAGTCATACACCTGTAGACTCACACTTTTAGAATCACACAAAATATTACTTAACACAATATTTACTTTTTTCCTGCACAGATTTAAAGGGACATTGTCATCACTGAGTCATCACTATTGTGAATCACTATTCTTAATCCCTCTATGAATTGGAGTTAATATCATCATATAAATTATTAATTTCTAATGAAATTCACATTTTTAAAATAAACTTAATGCACTTTATCACGTTTTATAATTAATTAATTATTTTAAAGGATCTAATCCAGGTTGCTGTTTGAAGCGCCCCTTCTTACCTTTCTATCTTTTCTTAAAACACTAGTGAAGGAGGCTATATCTGGAGTGAGACATACTGTTCAAATATTTTTTCCATACTAAAATTAACCCTACAAGTTCCCTAAAAGCTACGCAATTAACCCCTTCACTGCTGGGCATAATTCAAATGTGGTGCGCAGCGGCATTTAGCGGCCTTCTAATTACCAAAAAGCAACGCCAAAGCCATATATGTCTGCTATTTCTGAACAAAGGAGATCCCAGAGAAGCATTTACAACCATTTGTGCCATAATTGCACAAGCTGTTTGTAAATAATATCAGTGAGAAACCTAAAATTGTGAAAAATGTAGCGTTTTTTTTTTATTTGATCGCATTTGGCGGTGAAATGGTGGCATGAAATATACTAAAATGGGCCTAGATCAATACTTTGGGTTGTCTACTACACTACACTAAAGCTAAAATTAACACTACAAGCCACCTAATTAACCCCTTCACTGCTGGGCATAATACACGTGTGGTGCGCAGCGGCATTTAGGATTCTTCTATTTACCAAAAGACAACGCCAAAGCCATATAAGTCTTCTATTTCTGAACAAAGGGGATCCCAGAGAAGCATTTACAACCATTTGTGCCATAATTGCACAAGCTGTATGTAAATATGTTCAGTGAGAAACCTGAAGTTTTTGAAAAAGTTTGTGAAAAAGTGAACTTTTTTTTTTATCACATTTGGCGGTGAAATGGTTGCATGAAATATACCAAAGTGGGCCTAGATCAATACTTTGGGTTGTCTTCTAAAAATATTTATACATGTCAAGGGATATTCAGGGATTCGTGACAGATATCAGTGTTCCAATGTAACTATCGCTAATTTTGAAAAGAAATGGTTTGGAAATAGCAAAGTGCTACTTGTATTTATTGCCCTATAACTTGCAAAAAAGGCAAAGAACATGTAAACATTGGGTATTTCTAAACTCAGGACAAAATTTAGAAACTATTTAGCATGGTTGTTTTTTGGTGGTTGTAGATGTGTAACAGATTTTGGGGATCAAAGTTAGATAAAGTTTGTGTTTTTCCCCATTTTTTCCTCATATTTTATAAAAGAAAATTATAGTAAATTATTTGATATGATTAAAATAATGGTATCTTTCAAAAGTCAATTTAATGGTGAGAAAAACGGTGTATATTATGTGTGGGTACAGTAAATGAGTAAGTGGAAAATTACAGCTGAACACAAGCACTGCAGAAATGTAAAAATAGCCCTGGACCCAAATGGTCAGAAAATGGAAAAGTGCTGTTGTCCTTAAGGGGTTATTAAGGGGTTATTATTCCTTTTTACTTTTTTTACATAAACATTCAAAATTAGAGGGACATGAAACCATTTTTCCCCCTGATTGAGACAAAGCATACAAATTTCCAATTTACATCTATTATCGAGCCGCTAGATTACGAATTTTGCATTATGTGGGGTGCAGTGCTAACTTGCACGTTATTGTCACCGCTCACTTACCTACAGCGCTGGTATTACAGGTTTTTATAAACCCGGCATTAAAAGATAGCTGTAAAAACGAATTTCCTACCTTCTTATAATTGGTCACAGCCAAAGTCCTCAATGGTGCTTTTTGTGGTTTTACAACCTCTTAAAATTTTGATAACATTGTGACAGTTTTAAATTACAATTTTAAATTATATTAATTATATTATAGTTTTATTAATTAATGTATTTTGTGTGAATATGTTGTAATGCAATATGTAAATAATGTTACATATAATACCTACATAAAACCCTGAATTTAATTTCCTCGATGTAAATTGTCATTGTTCAATTAATTTTGATTGGCCCATCAGTCAAGTGTAGAATATATATAAGAGGAAACCGCAGTAACTTTAAATATCATTAAATCTATAACCAAATTTGAAACTAAAAGCTGAGATCCTGAATATGACAAACATAACATTTTAGATGACACTGAAAAGTTTTTGATTCAGTTCTAGCAATAAATTTTTTTTAGCTGCCGAGCTAATTGGTTTTCATGAAGTTTACAAATGTACTTTAATCAAAGAATGTAATTCAAGTTTTGAAGAGAGAAAATGCATACATTGATGATTGTAGAATTATAAATATGGCAGTACAACAGCAAGAAAATATAAATATTATTTTTTTATGGGTCAATAAATAAATAATTTTGTCTCGTATTTTATTCATCTAATAGTTAATAACTGATGAAAAATAAATTAAGTTTATATCAGCCAATATGATTTCAATAGCTCTCATCCTATTGGCTGATTTGAAAATGTCAGCCAATAGGAATGCAAGGTACCCCATTTTTAAACGGGTACCTTGTATTCAATCTTCAGTGTGTGGCGTGATCGTACAAAGAGGATCTCAACGTTGGATGGCTCCGCGGTCACCGGTCTTTGCATTTCCTTGGTCCTGGATGAAGCTAAAAAAGGTCCCCGAGCTGGAAGAAGATGTCACCTCCAAGATAACTTCACTGCCTAGAAGAGGACCTTCTCTGCCGGACTTCAGGAACGGTGAGTACCTATTTATGGGTTAGACTTTTTTTTTTGGGTGGCTTTTATTTAGGGTTCTTTTGGGCTGTAAAAGAGCTGAGTTCCCTTTTAAGGGAAGCAAAAGAGCTGAATGCCCTTTTAAGGGCAATGCCCATACAAATGCCCCTTTAGGGGCAATGGGTAGTTTAGGTTTTTTTAGTGTTAGGTTTTTTATTTTGGGGGGTTTGGTGGGTGGGGGTTTTACTGTTAGGGGGGGAATTTTTAAATTTAAAAGAGCTGTTTAACTTAGGGCAATGCCCTAAAAAAAGGCCCTTTTAAGGGCTATTGGTAGTTTAGATTAGGAGGTGTTTTTATTTTTGGGGGCTTTTTTTCGTAGGGATTAGGTTTAATTTTTTTATTTTTGATAATTTGGTTTATTTTTTTATGTAATGTTAGACTTTTTTAATTTTTGTAATTTTAGATTAATCTTATTTTTTTTATTTTGAAAGTAATCTTATGTTTTTTTATTTTAATTGTAAGTTAGTTTTTAAATGTATGTAATTGGGGTTAATTTAGGGAGCTTAGTAATTAAATTAGTTATTTTCGTTGAAGGGGTTTGTGCGGTTAGGGAGTTAATACTTAATTAGGTTATTTGCGATATGGGGGTTGGCGGTTTAGGGGTTAATAGTGGTAATAAGGTTTAATGCATTGTGGGGGGATGGCAGCTTAGGGGTTAATAGATTTATTAGGTAGTTTGCAATGTTTGGGTTTGCAGATTAGGGGTTAATACTTTTATTAGGTTTAATTGTGATGTGGGTTGTATGGCGGATTAGTGTTAATATATTTATTAAAATACTTGCGGTGTGGGGGTTGGTGGAATTAAGGGTTAATAGGTAGATTGCGATATGGGGGGGATGGGGATTAGGGGTTAATATGTATTAGCAATATTGTCGAATGTGGGGGGTTGGCGGATTAGGGGTTAATATACTTTTATAGTTATTGCAGTGGGGGATGGCAGTTGACAGGTAGATAGATGCTGCGCATGCGTTAGGTGTTTGTTAATACTTCCAGGGAGTTACAGTGTTCATATTTCAGTGCAAGGCTTGCTGCACCTGCCTATGGTGGCGAGGTAAAAATGGGTGTAACATTATTTCCATTTTCGCAACATAAGTCCTTACCTGAATATTGATACCGATTTTGCAACGCGGCTCTATGTTAGTTTATGGGAGTAAGATTGCAGGTGAAATATAAGCGCCGCATTTATATGCAGGGCCGTATATGTGATAGTATATGAGAGAGAGAGAGAGAGAGAGAGAGAGAGAGAGAGAGACTGCTGAAAAGCAGGCTTGAAGTAAAAAGGTGTGTCGAGAACCGAATTTGCAGCGTCTTACCCAGAATCCTTTGTTGCATTGGAAACAATGTATTCCAGAGGTTTTCTGTGGGAAAAAAACAAGCCTTCTGGCCTGTCTAGATCTTTTAATGACTACACAATGAGTTATTTTCTCTATTTTATGCGTAGTGGAGGATTTTAAAATCTCCTTTTACCTCCCCGTAATTTTAAATGTTGTTGTGTGTGTATATATAATATATATATATATATATATATATATATAATATATATATATAGTCAGTTTTACAAGATTTAAAGTTATTGGCCTCCGTAGGAATAGTATATGCATCTAGCACACTTGTGGAACATTTTTTTTGTTTCTTTTTTATTTTTCCAGCATTCTATAAGCCTTGTTCAACTGTGAGGCTAATACTAATATACTCTGTAACACCGCTGCCCATGCTACCTTTCTACAGAACAGATTCCAACAAGTTATTTTAGAATCGCTAACTGTTTCCTTAATGACAATAAAATTCATAATTCTGTTCTGCACTTTATAACAGTTTAATTCCCTGTTCTTTCTTAAAGTTTTGTGATTCAGACAAAGCATACACGTTTCCAATTTTCTTCTATTATTAAATATGCTTCCTTTTCATGGTATTCTTTGTTGAAGAGTTACCTACATAGGTAACAGCACGTCTTGAGTACTACATGACAAGTGCTGTCATCTAGTGTTCATGCAACTGTACTACATTCTTGCAAATCGTTTGCCATATAGAAAGTTTGATAATGGAAGTAAACGCGAAAGATGTTTAAAATTGCATGTTCTATCTGAATTATAAAGAAGAATCTTGTATTTTATGTCTCTTTAATGGTAGCAACTTTCAAGTATGTTAAAGGGCTTAGTAAAACTGAGGCTGTGTGTATTTTACTTAAAATTGAAAATTCAGAACAAGGGGTCATGATCTCCAAGCTGAAGAGTAGTAGATTCATGAGTAGATTTAGAGGAAGCACTTCTTTACAGAAAGAGTGATTGATTTATGGATAAACTTCCTCAAGAGGTAATAATTGACAAACAGTGTGGGGGACTTTAAAAATGCCTGGGTACAAGCATAAGGCTGTCATACGAACCTAGGATACGTTTATACTTTTAGGTAATATGGGCAGACTTGCTGGGCCTATCGCTCTTATCTGCCGTCAATATCTATGTTTCTATGTTACTTGTTCTCTGTTTTTAACAAATCACTTTGGTTATAACATCTTGATTATAATCTGTTTATCAATCCAAGTGGGTGGCTTACCAAAAGACTCATTTGATATTCAAATCTTCCTCATTAAGATAGTAGTTTAGCAATACTACTTTTTTTTCAAGATGGTATTTTATTTTAGCAATTCTCTCTTACTTCAGTTGCATCACTAATCCCCTCTGATCTGTACATTCAAATATCCTGATTATTCTATGTTGAAGTAAATTATTTTGTCTGTACTATTGTACAGATATTCTAAAAAGTGCACAATAGTGAAACTTACATATAATTGTAATACTAGCGTCATTTTTATTTATAGAATACTTTATACTAATCCAATGTATACTAAAAACGATCATGTTCTTGAAGAAATAAGAATGTTTGCACATTTGGGATGATGCACTTGAAGTTTAATGCCAGGGATTATTATTAAAATTACTTTTATGTATATTTTGAATATACAGCACTATTTCATGCACAACAAAAACACTTTTAGGATGTTCTGTTTCTGAGTTTCTTTCCGTGCCTTTGCCACATCTTTTTTATTCATATCCCACAGATAAAACAAGTTTAACTTTGCCCTATTTATGTATAAATATATTCCCCTCTACCTTAGGAGATAGTTAAATGTATTTTCTAGGTCACAAAAGAGCAGATAGTTGTATAGACTGTGTCTGTGTTTCATCCTATGCTCTATTTTCTAACTCTTCCTTTGGATGTGATATAACTATTTATTTGTAGAGAGATTTTACCTGGTTTCTAGGGCATACAATAAGAAGTATTAGCTTTCTGGCAGACAGACAACTTTGGAATAACTTTGTCTTCCTCGTCAAATATTTTACAAATAGTATAAATTAACTTTAAGTTAAACAATAGTATGCACACTTTTACATTTTCATTTAACTAATTCTGCCAAGCCTACTCCTACAGCTCCTTGGTTGTCTTTTTTATATAGCATAAATCTTTCAAGAAATTGCAGATATTAGCTCTTGTCTTTCAGTCCTGATATTCACAGTTGATGGTTTTCTATTTTATCTTCTGGTGGACACTGCCACCCACCATATACCCAGAAATTTCCTCCTCTCACATTAAAGGGGATGATGAAGTCCAAATTAAACTAGCAAGAATCAGATAGAGCAGGTCATTTTAAGACACTTTATATCACTTCTATTTTCAAATGTGCTTTGTTCTCTTGGTATTCCAAAAATAGGAATACGCACATATCCTACACTAGTGGGAGCTACTTGGTAAATGGTGCCTGCATACATATGTCTCTTGTGATTGGGTAACTAAATGTGTTCAGCTTCCTGCCAGTAGTGCAATGCTCAGGGATAGGCAAGGTGTCCGTACACGTTCACTGATGTCCGTGACTAGCCCTTGGAGTGTCCGCCACATCCCTAGTATATCTTTTCTTTCTGATTAAATAATAGGAATAAAAAATATATAATAACACCCAGCTCTATACAAAGACACAGTAGTGACACTGGTACATGCGTATACCAGCCCAATGGCTGGTTATAGGGTCAGTGGTATCTGCATCAGTATAATAACAACTAGCGCTATATAATGACACAGTAGTGACACTGGCACATGGGTATAGCCAGAGGAGGGCTGGTTAGAGAATAGTGGTATCTGCATCTGTATAATAACAGCACTATATGGATTACACCAGTAAGTGACACTGGCACATGGGGTATAGCCAGAGGAGAGGCTGGTTATAGGATCAGTGGTATCTGCATCAGTATAATAACACCCAGCACTAATATAATGACACAGTAGTGACACTGGCTCATGGGTATTAGCCAGAGGAGTGGCTGGTTATAGACCAGTAGTATCTTGCATCAGTATAATAACACCAAGCACTATACAAAGACACAGTAGTGCACTGCTCATGGGTATTACCAGAGGAGGGCTGGTTATAGGGTAAGTGGTATCTGCATCAGTATAATAACACCCAGCACTATATAATGACACAGTAGTAACACTTGCGCCACATGGGTATAGCCAGAAGAGGGCTGGTTATAGAATCAGTGGAGTATCTCCATCAGTATAATAACACCCAGCACTATATAATTGACCCCGTAGTGACACTGGCACATGGTATAGCCAAGAGGGCTGGTTATAGGATCAGTGGTATCTGCATCAGTATAATAACTCCCAGCACTATATAATGACACAGTAGTGACACTGGTCACATCTGTATAGCCAGAAGAGGGCTGGATTATAGGATAAGTGGTATCTGTATCAGTATAATAACACCAAGTACTATACAAAGACACAGTATTGACACTGCACATGGGTATAGCCAGAGGAGGGCTGGTTATAGAATCAGTGGTATCTTGCAACAGTATAATAACACCCAGCACTATATAATGACCCAGTAGTGACACTGCCTCATGGTTATAGCCAGAGGAGGGCTGGTTATAGGATCAGTGGTATCTACATCAGTATAATAACACCAAGCACAATATATGACAGAAGTGACACTGGCACATGGGTATATCCAGAGGAGGGCTGGTTTTTAGTATCAATGCATCTGCATCAGTATAATAACACCAAGTACTATAAAATAAAGTTTTTAATTTCAAATGTACCTTGGTGTCCTTCACTAAGTCTGTACTTTTGGAAAATGTCCGCCACCGCCTTTGGCTGTGCCTATCCCTGATGTTCCTTCAGCAAAGGATAACAAGATAACAAACCATATTTATAATAAAAGTAGATTTTAAAGTTGTTTAAAATTGTATGTTCTATTTGAATCAGAATAATTTTTTGAGGGGTTTCCTGTCCTTTAAGTGTGCTTGCCAAACTTCCATACTTAATAAATAGTGTATGTGAGAGCAAACGAAGGAGACTCCAAAACATTTAAAGCTTTACATGTGACTATTTGTTCTTCTTTTTTAGAAAGATGGATACATAAACACTCTTTTGCTCTATCTATCCCCCTTTTTGCTCTCTCTCCCCCTTTCTTTTGCTCTCTCCCTTCTCTCTTTTGCTGTCTATCTCCCCCTCTTTGCTCTCTCTATCCCTCCTCTTTGTTCTCTCTATTGCCCCTTCATTTGCTCTCTTTCCCCATCTCTTTTGCTGTTTCTCTCCCTCTTTTGCTGTCTCTCTCTCCCCCTCTCTTTTGCTCTAACTCTCCCCCTCTCTTTTGCTCTCTCTATCCCCCTTTTTTTGCTCTCATCCTCCCCTTTCTTTTGGCTCTCTATCTCCCTTTTGCTGTCCTATCTCTCCCTCTTTTGCTCTCTCTAACCCCCCTCTTTTGCTCTCCTCCTTTCTCTCTTTTGCTGTCTATCTCCCCCTCTTTTGCTCTCTCTATCCCCCCTCTTTTGCTCTATCTCTCCCCTTTCTTTTGCTCTCTTTCCCACCTCTCTTTTGCTGTTTCTCTCCCCTCTCTTTTGCTCTATCTCTCCCCCTCTCTTTTGCTCTCTCTATCCCCCCTTTTTTGCTCTCTCCTCCCCTTTCTTTTGCTCTCTCCCTTTTGCTGTCTATCTCCCCCTCTTTTGCTCTCTCTATCCCCCCTCTTTTGCTCTCTCCCTTCTCTCTTTTGCTTCTATCTCCCCCTCTTTTGCTCTCTCTATCCCCCCTCATTTTGCTCTCTCTCTCCCCTTTATTTTGCTCTCTTTCCCACCTCTCTTTTGCCTGTTTCTCTCTCCCTCTCTTTTGCTCTATCTCTCGCCCTCTCTTTTGCTCTCTCTATCCCCCCTTTTTGCTCTCTCCTCCCTTTCTTTGCTCTCATCCCTTCTCTCTTTGCTGTCTATCTCCCCTCTTTTGCTTTCTCTAACCCCCCTCTTTGCTCTCTCTCTCATCTTTCTTTTGGTCTCTTTCCCCCGCCTCTCTTTTGCTGTTTCCCTTCCCCTCTCTTTTGCTCTATCTCTCCCCCCTCTTTTGCTCTCTCTATTCCCCCTTTTTTGCTCTCTCTCCCCCCTTTCTTTTGCTCTCTCCCTTCTCTCTTTTGCTGTCTATCTCCCCCTCTTTTTCTCTCTCAATCCCCCCTCTTTTGCTCTCTCTCTCCCCTTTCTTTTGCTCTCCCCCCCCCTCTCTTTTGCGCTCTCCCTCCCCTCTTTTTTGCTCTCTCTCACTTTCCCCCTCTATTTTATGCTCTCCCCCTCTCTTTTGCTCTCTCTCTCCCCCTCTCTTTTGCTCTTTTTCTCTCCCCCTGTCTACCCCCCTCAATTTTGCGCTCTCCCTCCTCTCTTTTGCTCTCTCTCCCCCCTTTCTCCCCCATCTCTTCTGCTCTCTCTCTCTCTCCCCTTGCTGCAAAATCTGTTGGCGCTCTACAAATAACCAATAATAATAATAATAATGAACAACTTTCAGAACGACTTCTATTATCTAATTTGCTTTGTTCTCTTGATATCCTTAGTTGAAAAGCATACTTAGGTAGGCTTATTAGCAACATTGCACTACTGGGAGCTAGCTGCTGATTAGTGGCTGCATATATAAGCCTTTTGTCACTGGCTCATCCAAGGTGTTCAGCTTGGTTCTAGTAGTACTTTGATGCACCTTCAACAAAGGACACCATTAGAGTGAAGCAAATCATAGAAGTAAAATGTAAAGTTTTTTTTTAAATTGTATACTCTAAATCATGAAATAAAAATGTGTGTGTTTATGATCATGTCCCTTTAACAATCTTATTTAAAGGATAAAAAGGTTGCTACAAAATAGAGGTGCCTAAAACATGTAACAGGAAAGTGTCACAAAACAAAATTTACCTGTCAATAAAAACTTGTTTACAGTGGTTAAAAATACAGAAGGCCGTCCTCTTGAATATTAAGTGAATTATAGCCATTTTGGCTCTATTGACTGTAAGCATTGTCCAAGACAATCTGAAGCCAAAACAGCAGTAATTCATGAAAGCCCATTTTATGTGCATAACAAGCTGTGTTTTTGTTATTTTGGAGCACTCTAATGCCATTTTTGATTGACACATAACTGCTTTTGCTTTAAAACACTTAACTGTCAACGTTTATGTTCATTGCCATCTAAAATGTAAAATGTATTTAAGCACCAATACTAAACAAAAAGCATTGGCCTATAAGTAATCCTTGTAAGCTGTTTCTTTGTATGAATCAGTCTTTATACTGAAGGCATAACATTAAATATTCCCCCTTTTTCTTATTGAGTAGCTAACCTCAGAGGAACTGCAAGATGAAACCTTGGTCCTCAGAACCTTAACCTTCATGTGAATATCGCCGGTGCTTTTATTCTGAGGGCACCTGATACTTTATTAATTGCTTAAAAGTAGATAGACAGTATATAATAAAAAAAAAAGACTCATCAATTAAATCATCTATATTTTCAAATAGTTTAATCTGCTTTATATAAAATATGATAAAATTATTAAAGTTAACCTAACCCCTCTTAAATCAAGGGGGTGAAACATTAGGTTATTTTCCGTTTTGAACTTCTAGAAAGCCAAATGCATAGCCAAGAAATGCATTGTTCAACTAATTACCGGAATTGCTAAATATATTTTACATAAGAAAGGCTAAGGGCCAGATTACGAGTGGAGCACTATCGATAGAGCAAGGAACGTAAAAGCGATCTTAAGATCACATTGTTCTTTACACTAAAATCCATATTATAAGTGGTGCACTGTTTAAATTACCTCGAGTTACTCCCCATATTTTCTATGGTCAGTTGAACGTAAAAATGTTGTATTAATTTTACACTGGAGTGAAACCTGACGTTTTAAAAAAGTTAACCAGGGAATATTGTGCTTGTGATATCACAGTAACCTCTTTGAAATAAATGGAGCAGCAATGTTTTAAAAAAAAAAAACTAACACCTACACTTGCGCATTAAACCCCATCACAATAAGCCCCCTTCTCTAATAAGCCCAAAACTGCCACATAGCCCACTGCAATCAACTCCCTACACTATTAATCCCACCAAATACCCTACTACACTATTAACCTCTAAATCACCACATAGCCAAAATTTATATACTCCTTATAATAGTAACCCCTATACTGCCACAACCCCCATTGCAAAATACAAAATACCCCCTAACCTATTAACCCTCTAACAACCACAACCCCCATCACAAAATACCCTCTAAACTCCTAATAGCTAACCCCTCCAAGACACCTAGCTTAATACCCCCTAAATTACAAAAAAAAACTACCATTACAAAAAATAAAAAATATCTACCATTAAATACAAAAAACATTACCAAAAATAAAAACCCCAACCAGTAAGACCTATCCCAAAACTAAAGTCTTCTTTAAAAAAAAAAGCCCACCCCTAAAAAAAAACCTACACTAAACCTACACTAGTTAAAGTGAATAGCTATTTTGCAGAACAAAATTCCCTAATACTACAACCAAAGTAACCCCATCCTCCCCCATCCGCCCAAATAAAAACTATCTTTAAAAAATCTATAAAAAAAAAAAAAAATACCTAAAAAGGATATCAGCAATCAAGATCTTTTGGCAAAAAAAAAAAATACCCTATACTAAAAAAAGATAACCTAAAAAGGGCATCAGTGATTTAAGCTCTTTTGCAAAAATAAAAAAATCCCTATATTAAAAAAAGACTACATGTTATTGCTCCTGCGGCCTCCCTTTATTTTCTCTAGTTGCCCTCCCTGGGGAGACACACCTCACACTTTCAAAAATCACTGCTATATATCTTCATACAGATATATAGGATCAAAATATATATTACATTAACAAAAACACATATATATGAGAAATATAAATTTAATATGTAAAACATGCATCAAATTAAATGCATTAATTTTTTTTTAATACAATGATAAATATAAATCTTTAAGGGACAGTCTACACCAGAATATTTATTGTTTAAAAAAAAATAGATAATCCCTTATATTGCCCATTCCCCAGTTTTTGCATAACCCTACACAGTTATATTAATATACTTTTTACCTGCTGTGATTACCTTGTATCTAAGCCTCTGTCAGACTGCCCTCTTATCTCAGTGCTTTGACGGATATGCAGTTTAGCCAATCAGTGCATACTCCTAAATAACTCCACGGGAGTGAGCAACAGCATTACTATATGACACACATGAACTAGTACTGTCCAAACTGTGAAAAACTTTTAACATACTCTGAGCTAAGAGGCGGTTTTCAATGGTTTAGAAATCAGTTTGAGCATACCTAGGATTAAGCTTTTCAAAAATACCACCAAGGGAACAAAGCAAAATTTAATGATAAAAGTCAATTGGAAATTTGTTTAAAATTGCATGCCCTATCTGAATCATGAAAGCTTAATTTTGACTAGACTGTTCCTTTAACTAAGAAAGCAAAATTAAACTAGAGATGTACAAGGAAGACATTTTCATCAAATCCAAAAAAAATTGTTTTATTGGAAATCATTTTTTTTTCTGTTTTAGTTCATTTTAAAGTCCTGGACGTATTCATTTCAAACTAATTTTGTCCGAAATTTTCATTTTAACTAAAACTTTTGTTTTAAAGGGACAGTCAACACCAGAATTTTTGTTGTTTAAAAGACAGAAATCCCTTTATTATTGTCCATTCCCCAGTTTTGCATAAACAATACTGTTATAGAAATACTCTTTTTACCTATGTGATTACCTTGTATCTATGCTTCTGCAAACTGCTCCCTTCTTTCAGTTCTTTTGACAGACTTGCATTTTAGCCAATCAGTGCTCACTTCTCTGTAAATTCACGTACATGAGCTCAATGTTATCTATATGAAACACATGAACTAATGTCCTCTAGTGGTCAAAATGCATTTAAATTAGGGGCAGTCTTCAAGGTCTAAGAAATTAGCATATGAACCTCCTAGGTTTAGCTTTCAACTAAGAATACCAAGAGAACAAATCAAAATTGGTGATATAAGTAAATTGGAGCGGGGGCGGTGCTTGTCGCTTAGAGAGATGGCCGCACACTAAAACAGCTCCTAGGCCCATTCCATCAGCCCCGATAACTATGGCCGACTAAACCACCTAGAACCCATGACCAAGAGAGAAACTACACCCTGGTCCATGCAGCTCACCTTGGGGGACCACTGGCTTCCACCACATCTGCTATTGGCATAATACGCCATGGAGAGATTTTCACACCACAGCTCGGCACGCAAAGTTCCGGTAATGGCTGTTGGGGACTCAAAAATACAGCTGCACATCTTTAGGCTCCCGGACCATCCTGCATATAAAATACAGAAGTGGACACATAGAGCAACAGGTCAGTCTCTGAGCCCTAAGCCAGACACCCCGTGGCGGTCCTGACAGGCATTCTGAGGACGTGCTACTGAAAGGGCCCATATTCAGCCCACTCTTCACACCGGACACTCTGCCTTGTCTCCCTCACACCCCACGTATTCTGGGGGCATAGCGAACAAAGTTGTAAAACACAGCAGAATTAGATAGCTATAGAAGAAAGTGCTGGGAATGATACATGCCCTAAGACAGCAATAATCAAGCCCCTTCAGCACATACAGTGTTAATATACATAAGACCAACAGACAACTGGGGTCCCTAATTGGCTTGAACACTATAACAGAGGAGACATTGCACTGGAGCCTTAGCTAACTACACTGTTATGGTCCCATATTATTTACAATAACGTGCCAGGGCGTAGATCTAATAAGCCGGGACACACTAACACTAAGACAATGCAGCAGTACCAGAAACCTACAGAGGTCACCTCTCTACCTTCCAACCCAAGCATAACAGGTTGCACCCACCAGGGAGAAACCTCTCAAAATCAGCCTTACACTTCATCTGACTCTATGAACCTCACTAAAGATGATTTAAAATTATTATGCACCAAGGAAGACATCAAAGAAATGATGACGGAAGTTAAAGGATGGTATTGTGAAATGTAAAAAGACCTTATGAAAGTGACTAAAATAGTGTCTACACTCACTGGAGGAGAGCCACAACACTACTTACAATGATGTCCAGCGCTTATCCTGCCTAGTCTATGATCAGGACAAAACAATTCTTCACCTATTGGAAAAGGTAGAAGATCTAGACAATAGGGGGAGAATAAACAACCTGGTTTTAGAGGGGTGCCTTCAGGATCTCTTCAGGACAGTAAAAGGTGACATCAATGCACCAGAGGTACTAATTGAAAGAGCCCACAGAGCACTGAGGGCAAAGTCACCCCCAAAAGCACCCCCGAGAGATGTTGTACTCAAACTGCTGCATTTCAAGGATAAGGAGGAAATTTTGAAATGCTCCAGGCAGAAGCAAAATATAACCCATTCAGGCAACAAAATACAGATTTTTGCTGACTTAAGCCCAACAACATTAAAAAAAAGGAGGGACCTTCATTTCATCACCTCCACACTGCAAGATCACAATGTCGTGTACCGCTGGGGCTTCCCGGTGAACATCATTGAGACAAGAGGAGAAACCACCATGGTCTACAAGTCTGCTGAAGACTTTCAACACTTTTCCATCACACCACCTGACTCCAGACCATCCCCCCAGGTGGACCCACCTACATATCAAGGCAGGCCAGACCCTGCTCTAACAGAATCTTCCGGAGAGGGCACGCTACACAACCTGGAGCAGCTGGACCTCTGTTAAACACCAGGGACAATACTTAACAGACTGTATTCTCTTATATGCCTGGCAAGGCCACATGTCGTATGATATATATTTATTGATGTTTTTGTTTATGAGCAAGATGGTTGGGATACTTCCCTCATTATTATAGCAATTCTTTGTTTTATTCTCCTACGTCCTAGGAATTGTTTCCTCTAGCACCGCATCGGCAGGACAGGGGATACATTAATTGTTATTCTGTTATCTGTTTAGATTTGTCGTTAAGTTGTCATCTACCTTTTCATTGTGTGCACACATATGATATCCATTTGAGCAAGCCTCATTAACCCCTAATTTGGGTATACAGTACATAAAACTACTCCTCCTTCACAAAGGGTCACCTTTTTCCTACCCACAATTCAGATATACAGGAGCACCAGACATACCCTTGTACTTCCCTATATATAAATGACTACCGAGACGCAAATCTGACCGCTCACATTAATAACCATTAATGACAAAGGCCTGAATAGCCCTGCAAAAAGGTCCATAGCTCACAACCAATTACACAAAGACTCAGGAGATATTATAAATTTGTCCAATAAACACACTTTAAGAGGGGAAGAGAGACTAAATTTATTAACAATAGATACAGAACCACATTCCTAGCCTTAGGGGATTCAAAAAAGGCAGTGTAGGTATATTCCTTAGCTACACAGTTACATTCCAACCTTTGCACATCAAGAAAGACATAAACGGGTGGTATATAATCATCATGGGATTACTTTTTGATCAACCGGTCACATTGGTCAGAACAGCAAATACTACTCAAACAGCTAAGTTACAAACTTCTAGAACATGCAAAGGGCACTTTACTACTCTGGTGAGACCTGAACTTGCCTTTAGATCCCATCAGAGATACTTCCAGTGCAAAGTCTAGCACCCCAGCTAGAGTTGTCAAGGCAGCAAACACTCAATTCAAGCTGTTAAAATTACATGACATATGACGGACTATTAACCCTAGTTCCAGAGATTATACGTCCTACTCACACCCACATCAGGTATATACTAGGATTGACTATCTCATTACTGTCCAAATTGGACTGTCGATGATAAACAATTCTAAAATCTTGCCACTCACGTGGTCGGCTCATGCCCCGGTACAGTGCAACATTGAATGGACTAATACACACACTAGACAACTCTCTAATTAAGATTGAAATCAATAACATGTTGGGACACTACTTTAGGGAAAACACTACTAACGACACTTCTAACATAACACTGTGGGAGGCACACAAGTGTGTTATCAGGGAAGAATTTATAAAGCAAAAAGATAGGGAAATTAAGTCAAACAGGCAATTCATGAATTCCACACTTGCACAGATTAAATACTGGGAAACAGAGCACAAAAAAACCCATCCTCGACCAAAATCGCTAAATCCTTAATTCAGGTGAGCAATAATCTTCATAACCACCACCTCAAAGAATACCAACAAAAATCTACCTTTCTAAAACAAAAATATTTCGACATTAACGACAAGGTGGGCACCTTCATAGCGCGGGCCCTTTTACGCAGGCAGTTAAACACACATATATATCATCTCTGATGACAGTGGGCAGACACATAAAGATAGTAAGAGCATTGCGGAGACCTTGAGGAAATATTATGAGACGCTATACAGCTTAGAAAAAAAAGTGAGCACGCAGAAATAGAGACATTTCTGTCAGATCTACATCTCCCCACACTAAACTTAGAGGAATCTGAATATTTACATTTGCCAATTACCACAGAATAGTTAAGCTGGCTTTTAAAAGCATGCCAATTACGAAGACCGCAGGCCCAGACGGCTGAGTATAAAATATTATAAAACATACTTACATCATGTCCTTACACCACTCACATCGCTATTTAATTAGTTATTAAAAGAAGGGGGCTTCTCAAACCAAATGCTTGCAGCTCATATCACAGTGCTCCCTAAAAAGGTAAATCGCCAGATAGGCCTGAAAATTTCCACCCCATCTCGCTTCTCAATTCCGACATTAAGATTTACGCAAAGATCTTGGCTTCCAGAATTAACAAATTCTTGCCAAAATCGATACACCCAAATCATGTAGGCTTTGTTCCGGGAAAATAGGCAAAAGACAATACCCTAAAAATCCTACAACTAATTCACATTCCCAACAACATAAAACGCCACTGGTCCTTGTATTCACTGACACAGAAAAAGCTTTTGATAGGGTACACTGGCAGTTTTTAAGAACATCACTAAGCCACATAAAGTTCAGCAATACTTTTATAAACTAATGGCTAGATTACGAGTTTTTCGTTTTAAGCTGTGTGGTGCTAACAAGCAGTTTTCCATCACCGCTCACTTACCTGCAGCGCTGGTATTACGATTTTTCAGAAACCCGTCAATAAAAGACAAGAAGTGAGCGTTGAGCAAAATGTTTATCATTACTGCACTCCAATACCAGCGCTGCTTAAGTCAGCTTAAGTCAGCTCATGCACGATTTACCCATAGGAATCAACGGGGAGAGCCGGCTGAAAAAAAGTCTAACACCTGCAAAAAAGCAGCGTAAAACTCAGTAACGCAGCCCCATTGATTCTTACGGGGAAATAAAAGTTATGTCTACACCTAACACCCTAACATGAACCCGAGTCTAAACACCCCTAATCTTAAACTTATTAACCCCTAATCTGCCACCCCGACATTGCCGACACCTACATTATATTATTAACCCCTAATCTGCCGCTCCGGACACTGCCGCCACCTACATTATAGTTATGAACCCCTAATCTGCTGCCCCCAACATCGCCGACACCTACATTATATATAAATATATTAACCCCTAATATGCCGCCCCCAATGTCGCCGCAACCTACCTACATTTATTAACCCCTAATCTGCCCCCACTATATTAAAGTTATTAAGTCCTAAACCTAAGTCTAACCCTAACCCTAACACCCCCTAACTTAAATATAATTTAAATAAATCGAAAGAAAATTACTATCATTAACTACATTATTCCTATTTAAAACTAAATACTTACCTATAAAATAAACCCTAAGCTAGCTACAATATAACTAATAGTTACATTGTAGCTATTTTAGGGTTTATTTTTATTTTACAGGCACGTTTGTATTTATTTTAACTAGGTAGAATAGTTACTAAATAGTTATTAACTATTTAATAACTACCTAGCTAAAATAAATACAAATTTACCTGTAAAATGAAACCTAGCCTAAGTTACACTAACACCTTACACTAAATTCTAATTAAATAAATTAACTAAATTAAATACAATTACCTAAATTAAATTAAAGTACAACCCCCCCCCCCCACTAAATTACAGAAAATAATAATAAACAAATTACAGATATTTAAACTAATTACACATAAACTAATAGCCCTATCAAAATAAAAAGCCCCCCAAAATAAAAAAAACCCTAGCCTAAACTAAACTACCAATAGCCCTTAAAAGGGCCTTTTGCGGGGCATTGCCCCAAAGTAATCAGCACTCTTTTACCTGTAAAAAAAAATACAAACAACCCCCCAACAGTAAAACCCACCACCCACACAACCAACCCCCCCAAATAAAATACAATAAAAAAAAACCTAAGCTTCCCATCGCCCTGAAAAGGGCATTTGGATGGGCATTTCCTTTAAAAGGGCAGTAAGCACTTTTGCGCCCCAAACACTAATCTAAAAAATAAAACCCACCCAATACACCCTTAAAAAAACCTAACACTAACCCCCTGAAGATCGACTTACTGTTCTGAAGACCAGACATTCATCATCAAGGAAGCGGCAGAAGTCTTCATCCAGACAGCATCTTCTATCTTCATCCATCCGACGTGGAGCGGGTCCATCTTCAAGACATCTGACGCGGAGCATCCTCTTCAAACGAAGTCTTCTTACTGAATGACGGTTCCTTTAAGTGACGTCATCCAAGATGGCGTCCCTTAGATTCTGATTGGCTGATAGAAAAGGGCATTTGGATGGGCATTGCCCTTAAAAGGGAATTTAGCCCTTTTGCTGCCCAAACCCTAACCTAAAAATAAAACCCACCAAATACACCCTTAAAAAAACCTAACACTAACCCCCTGAAGATCGACTTACCGGGAGACATCTTCATCCAAGCCAGGCCGAAGTCTTCAATGAAGCCGGGAGAAGTCTTCATCCAAGCTGAGCAAAGTGGTCCTCCAGACAGGCAGAAGTCTTCATCCAGATGGCATCTTCTAACTTCATCCATCTGGCGCGAAGCGGGTCCATCTTCAAGACATCCGACGCAGAGCATCCTCTTCATCAGGAGTCTTCTTACTGAATGAGGGTACCTTTAAGTGATGTCATCCAAGATGGCGTCCCTTAGTTTCCGATGGGCTGATAGAATTCTATCAGCCAATCGGAATTAAGGTATTGATTGGAACTGATTGGAACAGCCAATAGAATGCAAGCTCAATCCTATTGGTTGATTGGATCAGCCAATAGGATTTTTTCTACCTTCATTCCGATTGGCTGATAGAATTCTATCAGCCAATCGGAATCTAAGGGATGCCATCTTGGATGATGTCACTTAAAGGTACCTTCATTCAGTAAGAAGACTCCGGATGAAGAGGATGCTCTGCGTCGGATGTCTTGAAGATGGACCCGCTCCGCGCCGGATGGATGAAGATAGAAGATGCCGTCTGGATGAAGACTTCTGCCCGTCTGGAGGACCACTTCGCCAGGCTTGGATGAAGACTTCTCCCGGCTTCGTTGAGGACTTCGGCTGGCGTGGATGAAAACTTCTCCCAGTAAGTCGATCTTAAGGAGGTTAGTGTTAGGTTTTTTTAAGGGTGTATTGGGTGGGTTTTATTTTTAGGTTAGAGTTTTGGCGGCAAAAGAGCTAACTGCCCTTTTTAGGGCAATTCCCATCCAAATGCACTTTTCAGGGCAATGGGGAGCTTAGGTTTTTTTAGATAGTATTTTATTTGGGGGGTTGGTTGTGTGGGTGGTGGGTTTTACTGTTGGGGGGGTTGGTTGTATTTTTTTTTACAAGTAAAAGAGTTGAATACTTTGGGGCAATGCCCCGCAAAAGGCCATTTTAAGGGCTATTGGTAGTTTAGTTTAGGCTAGGGTTTTTTTTTATTTTGGGGGGCTTTTTATTTTAATAGGGCTATTAGATTAGGTGTAATTAGTTTAAATATCTGTAATTTATTTATTATTTTCTGTACTTTAGTGGGGGGGATGGACTTTAAATTGTATTTAACTTAGTTAATTTAATTATATTGTAGTGTTATGTGTTAGTGTAACTTATGTTAGGTTTTATTTTACAGGTACATTTGTATTTATTTTAGCTAGGTAGTTATTCAATAGTTAATAACTATTTAGTAACTATTCTACCTAATTAAAATAAATACAAACTTGCCTGTAAAATAAAAATAAACCCTTAGATAGTTACAATGTAACTATTAGTTATATTGTAGCTAGCTTAGGGTTTATTTTATAGGTAAGTATTTAGTTTTAAAGAGGAATAATGTAGTTAATGATAGTAATTTTCTTTCGATTTATTTAAATTATATTTAAGTTAGGGGGTGTTAGGGTTAGGGTTAGACTTAGGTTTAAGGGTTAATAACTTTAATATAGTGGTGGCGACGTTGGGGGCAGCAGATTAGGGGTTAATAAATGTTGATAGGTGGCGGCGATGTTAGGGACGGCAGATTAGGGGTTAATAATATTTAACTAATGTTTGCAAGGCTGGAGTGCGGCGGTTTAGGGGTTAATATGTTTATTATTGTGGCGGTGACGTTGGGGGCGGCAGGTTAGGGGTTAATAAATATAATGTAGGTGTCGGCGATGTTGGGGACAGCAGATTAGGGGTTCATAAATATAATGTAGGTGGCGGCGGTGTCCGGAGCGGCAGATTTGGGATTAAAATTTTTATTATAGTGTTTGCGATGTGGGAGGGCCTCGGTTTAGGGGTTAGTAGGTAGTTTATGGGTGTTAGTGTACTTTTTAGCACTTTAGTTATGAGTTTTATGTTATGGCATTGTACCATAAAACTCTTAACTACTGACTTTTAAATGCGTTAGGACTCTTGACAGGAGAGGGTGTACCGCTCACTCTTTGGCCTCCCCGGACAGACTCGTTATAGCGGCGCTATGGAAGTCCCATAGAAAAAAGACTTTACAAAGTTTACGTAAGTCGTTTTGTGGTAAGGCCAAAGAAGTGTGCGGTACACCTAAACCTTCAAAACTCGTAATAGCAGCGGGCGTAAAAAAGCAGCGTTAGTACCTCTTTACGCTGCTTTTTTACCCTAACGCGCAACTTGTAATCTAGCCGTAAATTTGCACACTATCCAGCATGCTCACAGCCCAGGTCAAGGATACACAATGGGACACGGCAGGGCTGTCCTCTGTCGCCTGTCCTTTTTGCCCTCGTTATGGAGGTGCTTGCCCAAAAAATACGGGATGTTACAGGACTCAAAAAAGGAAACACCGAACAAAATTTGGTATTTTATGCCGACGATGTCCTGCTTACACTCTCCAACATTGATACCAATGGCCCTAGACATACAAGAGGTATACGGGAAAGTCTCTAATTTTCACTTGAATCTCACAAAGTCTGAAATATTAAATGTCACATATGATCCAAAGGATCTGCCTAGGTTAATATACAATTGCCCCATGAAGAGACAGCAGGTTAAGATGAAATATCTGGGGATCTATCTGTCTTCAGATCCCCAAGTGATATTCCAGAGTAACAATAAAACCCTCAAGAACAATATCGTAGCTGACTTATCCAGCTGGAAAAACAAAACATTATCCTAGCTGGGTCAGATTAATGTCATCAAGATGAATATCCTACCCAGAATCCTATATATTCTGCAGACGACCCCATATCTCTCCCAACAAGTTACATTATGGAAACTGACAATGCAGGCATGTCGGCTTGGTTACACACAAAGCATAGACACAAAGCAGCGGTGCTTTATCCACTGCTGTCTGACTTCTATGCTAATTGGGATAAAATAACACCTCGACGGGCATATCCTCTGCTTTTTCCCCACTGACACCTATTTGTGGTAATCCAGCACTGCCTTGGAACCTTAAAGACATACAACAAACACAGGGAACGCACATTAAGGACGAAACTCTCTTTTCTCTCCTAAAAGGCAATAAACTTAAATCGTTGACAGAAGTACAGGAAACATATGATGTTAGGTGAATAAACTAGTACTCCTATGCTCAATTGACTAACTTTCTGAACACCCACCGCCATAAAAGCCACCTCACTAGATCAATGACATTGTTCGAAACTTTATGTGCACGGACCACAAATACAAAACATGCTATATCAATCCTGTATAGACAACCTGTAATGCTTTAACAACAATTGTTAGTTTAGTTAGTTTTTAGCTTTTCAACTTCAATCAGTTCACTATGGTGAGTGAACTGGAATAGGGAAAAGCAATTTAGTTTTAATTAAGAGAATGACCCCACCTGAATATGGATTAGTTAGCATGAGAGCATATTGCAGGATAGCAATAGTTATTTAATACTTTAACTTCAATCCAAAAATTCTCACAAGCCTTCCAATAATTATTTTTATGAGTGATATAAATGACCTGTAGAAGTATTCAGTAATAATTATTTTAGAAAGTCTTATTCCTGTCCATAAATGAACCAATGTACAAGATATTCAAGCTTTCCCCTGCGTAACCTGGAATCCAGGATACTTTCAATCTGATACTCAGAGTGAACGTCAATTAGTAGTGGAGGTGGAGGAGTTTTATGTCTGGAAGTATTGGAATCTGGTATGTAAGGTTTGAGTAAGGATACATGAAATGACCAATGTATCTTATAGGATGGTGGAAGGTCATGGATAACAGCATTATTTATGGTCCAATATACTGTCTTGCAAGTTTTTTAGTTGGAGCATCTAATTTTGAATTCTTTGAAAGCCAGACAAAACCTGCAACTTTATAGGAAGGACTACATCTTTGTTTACTATTGTAATAATATTTTTGCCTGATTTTTGCTTCTTGTAGATGTTTTTTTAGTAGATCAAGAGTAGTTTTTAATTTTTCAGAGAAATTATTTACAGCAGGCATAGATGAAATTGATTTGAGAGTTGGCTTGGCAATGTTGTGGGATGATATCCGTAAGTAGCCATGAAAGGGCTAAATTTAGTGGAAGAGTTTATTGAATTACTATAGGAGAACTCAGCGAGAGGTAGTTTATCAGACCAATCATCCTGTAGATGTGATATTTAACAGCGCAGGTACTGCTCCAAAATCTGATTTATCCTCTCTGTCAGTCCATTTGTTTGAGGGTGATATGCTGTAGATAACTTTATGTTAATATTAAGGGTTTGACACAATTCTCTCCAAAATCTTGAGGTGAATTGGGTACCTCTATCTGAGATAATGGTATTGGGTAGTCCATGTAGTTTAACTATATGAGATATAAAAGTTTTAGCTGTGTTTATAGCATTTAGTACATGTTTCATAGGTATAAAGTGAGCAAGTCTTGTTAGTTGACCAACAACTACAAATATGGTTGTGAAGTGATTTGAGGGCGGTAAATCGACAATAAAGTCCATCGAGATCACAGACCAAGGAGTATCGGGTATAGGTAAAGGACTTAAATTTCCAAAAGATTTTTGATGTTCTGTTTTTTATCTTGCACAAGTTTGACGTTATCTAATGTATTCTTTAATATCCTGTGTCATTCAAGGCCACCAGAAATCTCTGGAAATAAGATCTAATGTTTTTCTTATGCCAGGATGTCCTGATACGGGTGAGTCATGATAATGTTGGAGTATTTGATTACGAGAAGGTTTTGAAACATATAGGTGTTATTTGTAATAATATAAACCAGAAGTAGCCTTGGTAATCTGGGAGTATTGTATTTCGTAATCTTTCTGTATAGATGATAAAAAAATCTGAAAATAATTTTGTTAGAGTACAAATGATCTTTTCCAGTGAGAGTATAAAAGCTGGAGTATCTTTGTCAGGGAATTCTGTGAAACTTTGGGAAAGAACATCAGCTTTGATATTTTTTGATCCTAGACGATATGTTAAATGAAAGTCAAATCTGTCATAGAAGAGACTCCAGCGTACTTGTCTTGATGACAAAGTTTTAATATTGCTAAGATATTCAAGATTCTTGTGGTTGGTGTAGATAAGAAATGGTTTCTTACTACCTTCTAGGAGGTGACGCCAAGTTTCCAATGCACTTTTTATTGCAAGAAGTTCTTTGTCTCCCACAGAGTAATTCATTTCAGTCAATAGTAGTGCGTGGTTATAAAATTGCTCCTAGACCAATATTTGAATCATCAATTTTGACAATGAATTGGAGGTCTGGATTTGGAAGTTGAAGAATAGGTGCAGATATAAACTTCGATTTGAGTAAGTCAAAAGTGTTTTGAGATTCAGGTGTCCATTTGAAGTGGTGTTGTGAACCAGTAAGTTTAGTTAGTGGTTTTACAATAGTAATGATTTAACTGTAGTTGGTTGAGGCCATTTGACTATTGCTTGAACTTTGTCTGGGTCCATTTGGATTCCTTTTGGTGAAATTATGTATCCAAGAAATTTTATTGTTTTGACATGAAAATGACACTTCTACATTTTGGCATACAAATAATGTTCCCTGAGTTGATTTAGTACTCAACGAACATGTTTTGTGTGATCATGTTCAGAATGTCATCCAAGTATATGACAACACATATGTCCATCAAATCTTTGAATATCTCCTTTATAAAAAAATTAAAAGTTGCTGGGGCATTGCATAGTCCAAAAGGCATCATATTATATTCGAATAACCCATAGCGGGTTCTGAAAGCAGTCTTCCATTCATCACCTCTTCTAATCCTGATTAGGTTATATGCACCTTTGAGGTCTAATTTCGTATATATTGTTTGCATACAAAGAGAGAAGCGCTCTACCAGGAACGAACAACAGCTCAGTGGCTTGTTCTATGGCGATTTACCACCCGGAAGCAGCCTCTTTTAGACCAGTGTGCTTTTCACAGAAGAAAACTTTCCTGAAGTATATCAGTCTGATCCCGCCAAGTAAGGTCAGTCCAGCCCCGAAATACCAGGCAATTCTCCTCTGAACAAGGAACATGACAACCCCAGACGATCGTTTTGGCCTCCTATGGGCCTCGTCAGTGAGGTGCAGTCACATTCCTCTAAGCACACTGGGCAAGGAGTCCACGTCTGGTTTCCCCCATCACCCATAGGAAGACTTCCCCAGGGTCATAATAATTTGCATACAAAGAGAGAAGCGCTCTACCAGGAACGAACAACAGCTCAGTGGCTTGTTCTATGGCGATTTACCACCCGGAAGCAGCCTCTTTTAGACCAGTGTGCTTTTCACAGAAGAAAACTTTCCTGAAGTATATCAGTCTGATCCCGCCAAGTAAGGTCAGTCCAGCCCCGAAATACCAGGCAATTCTCCTCTGAACAAGGAACATGACAACCCCAGACGATCGTTTCGGCCTCCTATGGGCCTCGTCAGTGAGGTGCAGTCACATTCCTCTAAGCACACTGGGCAAGGAGTCCACGTCTGGTTTCCCCCATCACCCATAGGGAGACTTCCCCAGGGTCATAATAATTTGCATACAAAGAGAGAAGCGCTCTACCAGGAACGAACAACAGCTCAGTGGCTTGTTCTATGGCGATTTACCACCCGGAAGCAGCCTCTTTTAGACCAGTGTGCTTTTCACAGAAGAAAACTTTCCTGAAGTATATCAGTCTGATCCCGCCAAGTAAGGTCAGTCCAGCCCCAAAATACCAGGCAATTCTCCTCTGAACAAGGAACATGACAACCCCAGACGATCGTTTCGGCCTCCTATGGGCCTCGTCAGTGAGGTGCAGTCACATTCCTCTAAGCACACTGGGCAAGGAGTCCACGTCTGGTTTCCCCTATCACCCATAGGGAGACTTCCCCAGGGTCATAATAATTTGCATACAAAGAGAGAAGCGCTCTACCAGGAACGAACAACAGCTCAGTGGCTTGTTCTATGGCGATTTACCACCCGGAAGCAGCCTCTTTTAGACCAGTGTGCTTTTCACAGAAGAAAACTTTCCTGAAGTATATCAGTCTGATCCCGCCAAGTAAGGTCAGTCCAGCCCCAAAATACCAGGCAATTCTTCTCTGAACAAGGAACATGACAACCCCAGACGATCGTTTCGGCCTCCCATGGGCCTCGTCAGTGAGGTGCAGTCACATTCCTCTAAGCACACTGGGCAAGGAGTCCACGTCTGGTTTCCCCCATCACCCATAGGGAGACTTCCCCAGGGTCATAATAATTTGCATACAAAGAGAGAAGCGCTCAACCAGGAACGAACAACAGCTCAGTGGCTTGTTCTATGGCGATTTACCACCCGGAAGCAGCCTCTTTTAGACCAGTGTGCTTTTCACAGAAGAAAACTTTCCTGAAGTATATCAGTCTGATCCCGCCAAGTAAGGTCAGTCCAGCCCCGAAATACCAGGCAATTCTCCTCTGAACAAGGAACATGACAACCCCAGATGATCGTTTCGGCCTCCTATGGGCCTCGTCAGTGAGGTGCAGTCACATTCCTCTAAGCACACTGGGCAAGGAGTCCACGTCTGGTTTCCCCCATCACCCATAGGGAGACTTCCCCAGGGTCATAATAATTTTCATACAAAGAGAGAAGCGCTCTACCAGGAATGAACAACAGCTCATTGTTGCCTCATTCAATCTTTCCAGGAGTTCAGGAATTAGAGGGAGCAGATAACAATTTTTTATAGTTATAGGCCTCTATTTAACAAGCTCCGTAAGGAGCTTGATGGCCCCTGTTTCTGGCGAGTCTTCAGACTCGCCAGAAACAGCAGTTATGAAGCAGCGGTCACAAAGACCACTGCTCCATAACCTGTCCGCCTGCTCTGAGCAGGCAGACAGACATCGCCGGAAATCAACCTGATTGAGTACGATTGGGTTGATTGACACCTCCTGCTGGCGGCCTATTGGCCGCGAGTCTGCAGGGGGCGGCGTTGCACAAGCAGCTCTGGTGAGCTGCTGGTGCAATTCTGAAAACGGCGAGCGTATTGCTTGCCGTATTCAGCGAGGTCTGTCGGACCTGATCCGCACTGTCGGATCAGGTCCGACAGACCTTGATAACTTGGGGCCATAGAGTTTAAAGCTCTGTAGTCGATTATCGGTTGCAATAAGCCATCTTTATTTGTCACAAAGAATATTCTGGAAGCAGCTGGAGAAGTTGAGGGGCTGATGAAGCCCTTTCTAAGATTCTCGTCTAAATATTCACAGAGGTGTTGTAATTCTTGTTGTGACATAGGGAATATCTGCACAAATGGAATCTGTGCGTCAGGTTTGGTTTCGATGGGACAGTCATATGTTCAGTGATGTAGAAGGTTTTCTGCTTCCTTGAGGTCAAACACGTCCATAAAATCCAGATATTGTTTTAGTAGGGTAGTTTGTATTTGAGAAACAGACAAGAGAAAGACGACGGCACTACTGATGCTGTGTCCCACTAGTTTTCTAATTTCTTCTCAGAGTATGAGAAATACCAATAGTGTTCTGGGGGACTTGGGTGCTGTACATAGGGAGAGACTAACTAGCAAATATCAATTGCAGGAAGCAATTGAAAGGATGTACTTAGATAGCACTCACCAGCAAATAATCAATTTAAGTCCAATGCTACCATAGGTAAAGAAGCCCAGAGAAGGGCGGATTTAAAACTTAACTTTTATTAGAATTGTTAAAATCATTACAACACATTAAAAATCACAAACAGTGTGAGGTGAGGGAATGCTGCTCCTAAGGAGGAATTATCAAATTGTATATTATAGGTATATTCTCAGGAGGATATCCTCACTATTGTGGGGTGCTACATGTACCTCGGGTGTCACCCTTTTATATGAGATCCTGAGTTATATCTCAGGTGTGGCCGATCCACCAATAGTTATGTTAGTCCTCTGTGAGAGGGGTGTGAGTAATAATATTCAGATATTAAGGACCCAGGCTGTAAAAGTCCCCGCTTACTATTTGCCACTCTGTTGTTTGAAATAGAATAGAATTACCACCTTGCTGAATGCACTGGGGGAATTATCTGCTGCATCATCCTAGGTTAGGTTGATGTTATTATACTGTGAGGCGGTATATGTAAGACGATATGGCACCCCTTTTAAATATCGTTATACCCACTTATACACGGGGGTTCAGGAGTATTCCCCTACTTATAGGGATAATCAGGTTTGGCGTTTTCCAGTATTAATCTGGTATTGCAAATATTCTGTACTCGTATGTAGATAGCTCTATGGGTTAATTGAAATTGTTTATGGGTACCAATAATTATATTAATGGGATTCCATTCAGAGAGCTAAACATACATGTAAATCCGGTACAATATCAGTTTATTTAATACTGGATGAGAATACTTCGTATAAACAAATACATATTGCAGTGTGCGGTGCTTATACTTGTGTAATGGCGCTTAGCATTTAGGTGAGAACCTTTTATGATAAATTCGGGCAAAACTCAGCTGTAAAATGACGGTTGCGGTATTAAAAATGATTGCTTTTAGTTACACTGACCTCCTATGTGTCAGAGCCACTAACTTATACAACTGAGATATCAGAATACTGCCCCTAATTGATTACGTGTACACAGGCTTCCGTAGCGTCAGTGATACTAATATAGGTTCCCTTACATATGGTTAAAGTTAGCAGCGTACATCACCAGTAATTACTGTCAATATTGGCCCCCAAATTTGGTCTGATGTATCTCCTAGATAGGTATTATATGCTGGTTAGGAGTATATAGCTTATTTTGCCGATAAATTATCTATGGTTACCATTAACAAAATAGCAAAGCGGGTGTTTTAGACTTGGTAGTAAAAATTATATTACCGTTAAACCTCCCAAGTTTTTTAAGATAAATAGGTCACTTAACCTAAAATATTAAGTGACCTATTTATCTTAAAAAACTTGGGAGGTTTAACGGTAATATAATTTTTACTACCAAGTCTAAAACACCCGCTTTGCTATTTTGTTAATGGTAACCATAGATAATTTATCGGCAAAATAAGCTATATACTCCTAACCAGCATATAATACCTATCTAGGAGATACATCAGACCAAATTTGGGGGCCAATATTGACAGTAATTACTGGTGATGTACGCTGCTAACTTTAACCATATGTAAGGGAACCTATATTAGTATCACTGACGCTACGGAAGCCTGTGTACACGTAATCAATTAGGGGCAGTATTCTGATATCTCAGTTGTATAAGTTAGTGGCTCTGACACATAGGAGGTCAGTGTAACTAAAAGCAATCATTTTTAATACCGCAACCATCATTTTACAGCTGAGTTTTGCCCGAATTTATCATAAAAGGTTCTCACCTAAATGCTAAGCGCCATTACACAAGTATAAGCACCGCACACTGCAATATGTATTTGTTTATACGAAGTATTCTCATCCAGTATTAAATAAACTGATATTGTACCGGATTTACATGTATGTTTAGCTCTCTGAATGGAATCCCATTAATATAATTATTGGTACCCATAAACAATTTCAATTAACCCATAGAGCTATCTACATACGAGTACAGAATATTTGCAATACCAGATTAATACTGGAAAACGCCAAACCTGATTATCCCTATAAGTAGGGGAATACTCCTGAACCCCCGTGTATAAGTGGGTATAACGATATTTAAAAGGGGTGCCATATCGTCTTACATATACCGCCTCACAGTATAATAACATCAACCTAACCTAGGATGATGCAGCAGATAATTCCCCCAGTGCATACAGCAAGGTGGTAATTCTATTCTATTTCAAACAACAGAGTGGCAAATAGTAAGCGGGGACTTTTACAGCCTGGGTCCTTAATATCTGAATATTATTACTCACACCCCTCTCACAGAGGACTAACATAACTATTGGTGGATCGGCCACACCTGAGATATAACTCAGGATCTCATATAAAAGGGTGACACCGAGGTACATGTAGCACCCCACAATAGTGAGGATATCCTCCTGAGAATATACCTATAATATACAATTTGATAATTCCTCCTTAGGAGCAGCATTCCCTCACCTCACACTGTTTGTGATTTTTAATGTGTTGTAATGATTTTAACAATTCTAATAAAAGTTAAGTTTTAAATCCGCCCTTCTCTGGGCTTCTTTACCTATGGTAGCATTGGACTTAAATTGATTATTTGCTGGTGAGTGCTATCTAAGTACATCCTTTCAATTGCTTCCTGCAATTGATATTTGCTAGTTAGTTTGTATTTGAGCTAAAGTTACATATGGAAAAGAAGTTGAGGTTCAAAACTTGGATTGAAAAGTAATATCATTTTTTACCCAATCTATAATTGGCGTATGTTTAGTTAACCAAGGATGACCTAAGATAATGGGATGTAAGGAACTTGGAATTACATCTAGTGTGATAAATTCCTTATGCCCTTCTTTAGCTGTTATGAGTAGTGGTATTGTTTGGTATGTGATAGATCCCTTTAAATAAATAAGATCCACCAATAATTTTCACAAAAATAGGAATTTTCTTTTATATACATGGAATTTTATTTAATTTTACAAATTTCTCATCTATGAGTGATCCATATGCTCCAGAATCAATCATAGCCTTCGTGTGTTCCAGAGGATGATCCCACTGTAATGATAACAAAAGGGATACATTTGAATTATGTTTAGTTGAAGTGATTGTATACAAGGTTTTTCTCTTACCCTTTCATTGGCGATTTAGTGCTGGGCAATTAGATACTGTATGATCCTTCATACCACAGTACAGGCATAAGTTTGCTAGACATCTTCTGAGATTTTCATCTGGAGTTAAGGGACCTCTGATGGTTGTGATTTCCTTGGGCGTGGAGGTAGTTGAATTTTTGTCACGTTGTGGGGAAATTGGTTTCCTAGGATAAAGTTCAAGGTGTGATTTTTCTGCTCTTCTCTCCCTTAGTCTACGGTCTATATTGATACTTAGTTTAATCAGACTTTCCAAAGAATCAGGCATTTCGACTCTGGACAATTCATCTTTTAGATTTTCAGATAAGCCAAGTCTGAATTGTTTTTTTAAAGAGACAGCATTCCATTGGGAATCAGTAGCCCATAATTGGAATTCAGCTACATAATCTTCTACTGGTCTCTTGCCCTGTTTTAGGGCTCCTAGATTGGTTTCTGCTGTATTTTGTTTATTAAAATCATCATATAAGACTGCCATAGCAGAGAAGAAATTGTCAAGAGAATCTAAGACAGAATCATTGTTTTCAAGAAACCTATTCACTAGTGATGTCGCAAATAGTTCGCCGGCGAATAGTTCCCGTCAAACATAGCATGTTCGCATTCGCCTCTGCGGGCGAACATATGCGATGTTCGATCCGCCCCCTATTCATCATCATTGAGTAAACTTTGACCCTGTACCTCACAGTCAGAAGGCACACTACAGCCAATCAGCAGCAGACCCTCCCTCCCAGACCCTCCCACCTCCTGGACAGCATCATTTTAGATTCATTTGGAAGCTGCATTCTTAGTGAGAGGAGGGACAGTGTAGCTGCTGCTGATTTAATAGGGAAATCGATAGCTAGGCTAGTGTATTCAGTGTCCACTACAGTCCTGAAGGACTCATCTGATCTCTGCTTTTTAGGGCAAGAACATCAGTCTGCTTTTTTTTTTTTTCCTGTGTAACCTAATTGCAGTTGCCTGCCTGCCAGCGTGTATGTCAGGCTCACAGCGTATACTGTGCCCACTTGCCCAGTGCCACCACTCATATCTGGTGTAACAGTAGTGTATATTTAAAAAAACAACACTTTTTTGACTGTGAAATAATAGCAGACAGCTGCCAGTACCCAAGATGGCCGCCAATAAGGCAGATGGGGAGGGTTAGAGAGCTGTTTTGGGGGGGGATCAGGGAGGTTGGGGGCTAAGGGGGATGCTACACCACAGCATATGTAAATATGCTAAAAAAAATTATTTTTAAAAAACCTTTTATTTTAGTACTGGCAGAAAGTCTGCCAGTACTTAAGATGGCGGGGACAATTGTGGGGTGGGGGAGGGAAGGGAGCTGTTTCGGAGGGATCAGGGGGTCTGATGTGTCAGGTGGGAGGCTGATCTCTACACTAAAGCTAAAATTAACCCTGCAAGCTCCCTACAAACTACCTAATTAACCCCTTCACTGCTAGCCATGTGTGATGCGCAGCAGCATTTTGCGGCCTTCTAATAACCAGAAAGCAACGCTAAAGTCATATATGTCTGCTATTTCTGAACAAAGGGGATCCCAGAGAAGCATTTACAACCATTTGTGCCATAATTGCATAAGTTGTTTGTAAATAATTTCTGTGAGAAACCTAAAGTTTGTGAAAAAGTGAATTTTTTTTTTTATTTGATCGCATTTGGCGGTGAAATGGTGGCATGAAATATACCAAAATGGGCCTAGATCAATACTTTGGGTTGTCTACTATACTACACTTAAGCTAAAATTAACTCTGCAAGCTGCCTACATGCTCCCTAATTAACCACTTCACTGTTGGGCATAAAACATGTGTGGTGCGCAGTGGCATTTAGCAGCCTTCTAATTACCAAAAAGCAACGCCAAAGCCATATAAGTCTGCTATTTCTGAACAAAGGGGATCCCAGAGAAGCATTTACAACCATTTATGCCATAATTGCATAAGTTGTTTCTAAATAATTTCTGTGAGAAATTTAAACCTAAAGTTTGTGAAAAAGTGAACAATTTTTTTTTATTTGATCGCATTTGGCGGTGAAATGGTGGCATGAAATATACCAAAATGGGCCTAGATCAATACTTTGGGTTGTCTACTACACTACATTTAAGCTAAAATTAACTCTACAAGCTCCCTACATGCCTTCTAATTAACCCCTTCACTGTTGGGCATAAAACACGTGTGGTGCACAGTTGCATTTAGCAGCCTTCTAATTACCAAAAAGCAACGCCAAAGCCATATAAGTCTGCTATTTCTGAACAAAGGGGATCCCAGAGAAGCATTTACAACCATTTATGCCATAATTGCATAAGTTGTTTGTAAATAATTTCTGTGAGAAACCTAAAGTTTGTGAAAAAGTGAACAATTTTTTTTTTTATTTGATCGCATTTGGCGGTGAAATGGTGGCATGGGATATACCAAAATGGGCCTAGATCAATACTTTGGGTTGTCTACTACACTACACTTAAGCTAAAATTAACTCTACAAGCTGCCTACATGCTCCCTAATTAACCCCTTCACTGCTGGGCATAAAACACGTGTGGTGCACAGTGGCATTTAGCAGCCTTCTAATTACCAAAAAGCAACGCCAAAGCCATATAAGTCTGCTATAATGGCATGTCTGGCACACAGTGTTGGGGCAAGGGTCTATCTGACCACTGATACCTGGTCTGCAAAGCATGGTCAGGGCAGGTATATCACCTACACTGCGCACTGTGAAGCGGGCGTAACCCTTACACTACCTGATCGATACAACATCATGCCTGATGTTTTAAAGCAGGTTATTCCAAACAATTTTGGAATGTTAGGTGATTTATGCCCTTTATGGATTAAAACCAGACTCTGCATCAACTATGTCATTTTCCATGGGAGTTTTGCCATGGATCCCCCTCCGGCATGCCACAGTCCAGGTGTTAGTGCCCTTGAAACAACTTTTCCATCACTATAGTGGCCAAAAAGAGTCCCTGTGGGTTTTAAAATTCGCCTGCCTATTGAAGTCTATGGCGGTTCGCCCGGTTCGCCCGTTCGCAAACTTTTACGGAAGTTCGCGTCAGCCGTTTCGCGAACCCAAATTTTAGGTTTGCGACATCACTACTATTCACCCATGTCCTGGGTTCTTCTGTCAAAAATGAAATAGTTGTATATATTTTAATTCTTTCATTATACTAAGTCTTTTTTTTTACTGAAAAGAATAATTGATTGATTGCATCAGCCAATAGGATTTTTTCTACCTTAATTCCGATTGGCTGATAGAATTCTATCAGCCAATCGGAATCTAAGGGATGCCATCTTGGATGACTTCACTTAAAGGAACCGTCATTCAGTAAGAAGACTTCGTTTGAAGAGAATGCTCTGCGTCGGATGTCTTGAAACATAGGGCTATAAACATAGGGCTAGATTACGAGTGGAGCACTATTTATCTCTGCGTCTTGCACGCTAACTCTGCTCGACTTCAGCTCTGTGTGCACGTCGGGTAGCGCGTGTATTACAAGTTAAAAGTAACAAGTTTTTTATTTGATTGCACACTAACCTGACACGCGCAAAGAGCCGAAGTTATAATATTGCGACCGTGTTAACGTACTCCCCCATAGACTTCAATGGAGTGGAAAAAAACCCTACTCTAATAACATTTAAACCACCACATAGCCCATGCAAAGTACCCCACTACACTAATATTTACTAAACCGCAATATAGCCCACCATAACGTACCCCACTACACTATTAACCTCTAAATCACCACACCCCTACATTGCAAAATACCCCTTTACACTATTAACCTTTAAACCACCACACAACCACATTGCAAACTACTACTCTACACTATTAACCCTTAAATTGCCACATAGCCTGCCGCAAAGGACACACTACACTAATAACCCCTAAACCACCACAACCCCCATCACAAAGTACTCCTCTACACTATAAACCCCTAAACCACCACAAACTGCATTGCAAAGTACCCACTAACATATACACCCCTTAACCAGCTAACCCCCTTAACCTATCATCCCCTAAGCTACCAAAGAAAAAACAACAACATAATATTACATGAAATAAGCTACCATTACAGAAAATAAGACATATCATTACCAAAAAAAAAAAATACCAAAAATAAAAAATTCACTTATGCCTATTCTAAAATAAAACTAAAGCCCCACTTAAAAAATAAACAACCGGAAAAAAAACCTTTAATAAAGCTACAATAAATTATAGAATTTTCCCTTAGAAGAGCCTTTTGTAGGCATTTCCCTCAAAGTGATGAAGTTATTTTTCACTAAAAAATACTACCCCATTCTACAATACAAGTAACCCCCCACCCCCCAAAAATAGGTTATCTAAAAAAAATTACTCTAAAACGTGCCCTCAAATGGGCATTTGGTTGGGCATTTTCCTCAGAAGTGCATTTAAGTATTTTGTTTCCCAAAAAGAAGAAAGAATAAAACACCCAAACAGAAGCTTATCTCTAAACATTAAAGATGGTACAAACCAAACTTGAATCCGGTGAATTTGTGTAAACAAATTTGCAGTAATTTAAACTGTGCACAACTTGTTATATGAATTTTAGTGTAAAAAACACAGAAATCTCATTTTATATATAAACATTGACAAAAATGGGAAAGGCCTTTATTTTTTACATTAACAAAGTATTTGCAATGGTACGGAATCCAACACAGTCAACAATAACTCCCACGACGGTCGAGCTCCATTTTTTTTAAACAATCACAAGAAAGGTTGCTAATGGATATGATCCACAAATAATGAAACAGATGCACAAAAAATGATTTTAACAGTACAAAAAACCAGCATGGCAGATTTGTGCCTTATCCCTATTACATCACATCTACATTGGGGCATATTTATCAAGCTCCGTATGGAGCTTGAAGGGCCGTGTTTCTGGTGAGTATTCAGGCTCGCCAGAAACACAAGTTATGAAGCAGCGGTCTAAATTCCGCTGCTCCATAACCTGTCCGCCTGCTCTGAGGCGGCGGACAGACATAGCTGAAAATCAACCCGATCCAATATGATCCCCCTGCTAGCGGCCGATTGACCGAGAATCTGCAGGGGGCGGCGTTGCACCAGCAGTTCACAATAACTGCTGGTGCAATGATAAATGCCGACAGCGTATGCTGTCGACATTAATCGATTTGCGGCGGACATGATCCACAATATCGGATCATGTCCGCTCGCACATTAATAAATAGGCCTCATTGACTTCACAGCCAATCACAAACCTCAACCAAATTAACAAAATGCTAAATTGTTGCTCAGTTTATAAAATGTGATACACAGCCTCCATTTTAGAACTAGATTGATACAGGAAAGGGAGAGGCAGGAAAAAAGACAAATAAAAAAATATTACCAATGGACAGTGGAGGAAGGAAGGAGAGTCCAAGGGGGGTGGTAGTGAGGGACAATTAGTGAGGCCAAGGAAGACAGCTCAGACAAGGGAGGGTTAAGAAGCTCTACAAAACACAAATTAAATGTTACAGATGGAGGAGTGTAACTATTGAAATGACCAAACCATTAATTGAGCCTCTTATACAAAACCAAGACAAATTTCGTGGCACCTTACGAGATAAAGCTGTCTTTTAAAAAAAACTTTTAGGGCCAACACAGGGACAGCATGCATGATGCAGTATTATCACGGCACAAAAGAAGTATTAACCGTGTCAAAGGTACTATATAATTGCAAAATTGTACAGAAACAAAAAATCAGCTTGATCTATAAACACTCCCAGAAATATAAAGGAGGGGGCCCACCTCTCAAAATTAAGTTTCAATGAATGCAGGAAATACTGCGTATAAACCAGTCGACGTCACAGGAATCAGACAATTCTTTACTAGGGCTGATGATACATCCGTTCCTACAGAGACATGATGAATAAAAAAAACACACACAATTATAAACACAACATATATCATTTTAGACATAAATTACAATACAACCTGCCACTCGATGCACACAAAACAATACAACAATACACAAAAATGAATGGACCATTACACACACTATGGACACTACACTACCACTAACACCTGAATGCAGGATCAAGCTAAATATCCACAATCTACAGTAACCAGCTTAGAACCAAAATGATATGTCACACAAATACATTACAAAACATTATCCATATACATCACATCTTACACTTAAAGCTAAAAAAACCACAATTTATGCTTACCTGATAAATTTATTTCTCTTGTGGTGTATCCAGTCCACAGATAATCCATTACTTGTGGGATATTCTCATTCCCAACAGGAAGTTGTAAGAGGACACCCACAGCAGAGCTGTAATATAGCTCCTCCCCTAACTGTCATAGCCAGTCATTCGACCGAAAACAAGCAGAGAAAGGAGGAACCATAGGGTGCAGTGGTTACTGTAGTTTAAATTTAAAAATTACCTGCCTTAAAATGACAGGGCGGGCCATGGACTGGATACACCACAAGAGAAATAAATTTATCAGGTAAGCATAAATTGTGTTTTCTCTTGTAAGGTGTATCCAGTCCACGGATCATCCATTACTTGTGGGATACCAATACCAAAGCTAAAGTACACAGATGAAGGGGAGGGACATAGGGCAGGAACTTACAATGGAAGGAACCACTGCCCGTAAAACCTTTCTCCCAAAATATAGCCCTCCGAAGAAGCAAAAGTATAAAATTTGTAAAATTTTGAAAAAATATGAAGCGATAGACCAAGTCGTCGCTTTGCAAATCTATCAAAAGAAGCCTCATTTTTAAAGGCCCAAGTGGAAGCCACAAGTCTAGTGGAATGAGCTGTAATCATTTCAGGAGGGTTTCTGTCCAGCAGTCTCATAGGCTAAGCGGAATTAAGGCTTCTTAGTCAAAAAGAAAAAGAGGTGTGCCGAAGCCTTTTGACCCTCTCCTCTGTCCAGAGTAGACAACAAACAAAGCAGATGTTTGACGAAAATCTATTAGTAGCTTGTAAGTAAAACTTTAAAGCACGACCACATTCCAAATTGTGTAACCACAAGGATTGGAACAACAATCTCTTGAGTTGGATATTCTTTTTAGATTACCACCTTAGGTAAGAACCCAGGTTTGGTACGCAGTAGGGACTACCTGATCTGTATGAAAAAATCAGATAAGGAGAATCACAGTGTAAGGCAGATAGCTCAGAGACTCTAGCAGCCGAGGAAAATGAGCTACCAAAAAAAAAGAACTTTCCAAGATAAGAAGCTTGATATCTATGAATGAAGAGGTTCAAACGGAACTCCCTTGAACGAACCTTAAGAACCAAGTTTAAGCTCCATGGTGGAGCAAGCAAGGTTAAACACAGGCTTGATTCTAACCTATAGCCTAGCAAAACATGCGGCCTGAACGTCTGGAACATCTGCCCAGACGCTTAACTATGCTGACAATCCTTTTTCCAAACCTTCTTGGAGAAAAGATAATGATCCTAGCAATCCTGACCTTACATCCCATGAGTAACCCTTGATTCACACCAATAAAGAAATCTATGCCATACCTTATCGGTAAATTTTCCTGTTGAGCAAGGCTTTCGGTGCCTGTCTTAAGGTATCAATAACTGACTCGGAGAAGCCACGCTTTGATAAAATCAAAGCGTTCAATCTCCAGGCAGTCAGCCTCAGAGAATTAGATTTGGATGGTGAAAGGGACCCTGAAGTAGAAGGTCCTGTTTCAGAGGCAGAGACCATGGGGGGGAAAGGGATGACATGTCCCACTAGATCTGCATACCAGGTTCCTGCGTGGCCATGCAGGTGCTGTCAGTAATCACTGGAGCTCTCTCCTGCTTGATCTTGGCAAATCAGTGGAGGGAGCAGAGGAAACGGTGGAAACACATAAGCTGAAAGAACCAGGGCGCTGCTAGAGCATCTATCAGTGTCGCCTTGAGATCCAGTTCTGGTTTGCCCCAACGATGAATCAGTTGTGCAAATGCCTTCTGGATGGGAGTCTCCCACTCTCCCGGATGAAAAGTCTGACGACTTAGAAAATTCCACCTGCCGTTGCTCTACACCTGGGGATATGGATAGCTGAATAGGTGACAAGAGTGAATCTCTGCCCAGCGAATTATTTTTGAAACTTCTTCTAACATCTCTAGGGAACTTCTCGTTCCCCCTTGATGGTTGATGTAAGCTAACAGTCGTGATGTTGTCCGACTGAAATCTGATGTACCTCAGAGTTGCTAACTGAGGCCAAGCCTTAAGAGCCTTGAATATCACTCTTAGTCCCAGAATATCTTAAATGGAAGGAGAGACCTCCTCCTGAAGTCCATTGATCCCTGAGCCTTCAGGGAGTTCCAGACTGCACCCCAACCTAGAAGGCTGGCATCTGTCGAACAATTGTCCAATCTGGCCTGTGAAAGGTCATACCTTTGGACAGATGGACCCCGAGATAGCCACCAGAGAAGAGAAATCCCTGGTCTCTTGGTCCAGATTCAGTTGAGGGAACAAATCTGTGTAATCCCCGCTCCACTGACTGAGCATGCATAGTTGCAGCGGTCTGAGATGTAAGCGGTGCAAACGGCACTATGTCCATGTCTGCTACCCATTAAGCCGATTACTTCCATACACCTGAACCACCGAAGGGCGCGGAATGGAATGAAGAACCCGGCAGGAATTTAGAAGCTTGATAACCTGGACTCCGTCAGGTGAATTTTCATTTCTACAGAATCTATCAGAGTCCCTAGAAAGGAAAACCTCTCTGTGAAGTGGGGATAGAGAACTCTTTTCCTCGTTCACTTTCCACCCATGCCACCACAGAAATGCCAAGTACTAACGTCGCGTATGAGACCTTGGCAATTTGGAAGTTTTGACGCCTGTATCAGGATGTTGTCTAAATAAGGGGCTACTGCTATGCCCCGCGGCCTTAGGACCGCCAGAAGGGACCCTAGAAACCTTTGTAAAGATTCTTGGGGCTGTAGCTAATCCCAAAGGGAAGAGCTACAACTGGTAATGCCTGTCTTAAAAGGCAAACCTGAGGAAAACGATGATGATCTTTGTGTATCGGAATGTGAAGATAAGCATCCTTTAGATCCACTGTAGTCATATATTGACCCTCCTGGATCAGTGGTAGGATGGTACAAATAGTTTCCATCTTGAAACGACGGAACTTTTGAGGAATTGTTTAAGATCTTTAGATCCAAAATTGGTCTGAGGTTCCCTCTTTTTTGGGAACTACAAACCAGATTTGAGTAAAAAACCCCTGTCCCCCCTGTCTCCTGCCTCTTGGAACTGGATGGATCTACTCCCATAACCCCATAGGAGGACTCGTACACAGTGTAGAATGCCTCTCTCTCTTTATCTGGTGTGCAGATAATTGTGAAAGGTGAAATCTCCCCTTTTTGGGGGGGAAGCTTTGAAGTCCAGAAGATATCCCTGGGATAATTATTTCCAACGCCCAGGGATCCTGAAAATCTCCTGGCCCACGCCTGGGCAAAGAGGTGAAAGTCTGCCCCCTACTAGATCCATTCCCCTGATAGGGGGCCGTTCCTTCATGCTGTCTTAGAGGCAGCAGCAGGCTTTTTATACCCTGCTTACCTTTTTTCCCATGTCAGGTTTGGTCTCCAGACCGTCTTGGATTGAGCAAAAGTTCCCTCTTGTTTATTATTTAGAGGAAGTTGATGCCGCACCTCCTGCCTTGAAGCTTTTGAAAGGCACGAAAATTAGACTGTTTGGGCCCTAGATTTGGGACCTGTCCCTGAGGAAGGGCATGACCTTTTCCTCCAGTGATATTAGCAATAATCTCCTTCAACCAGGCCCGAATAGGGTCTGCCCCTTGAAGGGAATGTTAAGTAGCTTAGATTTTGAAGTCACGTCAGCTGACCCCTGATCTAAGCCATAGCGCTCTGCGCGCCCTGTAGTAGCAGAAAGCCAGAATCGTTAGCCCGTTCGTTTAGTCAAATGAACAATGGCATCAGAATAAAAGAATTGGCTAGCTTAAGTGCCTCTAAGTTTGCCAAGTATGTCATCCAATGGAGTCACTACCTGTAAAGCCTCTTCCAGAGACTCAAACCAGTATGCGCGCAGCAGCAGTTGACAGGGGCAATGCATGCAAGGGGCTGTAGGATAAAACCTTGTTGAATAAAATATTTTCTTAAGGTAACCTCTAATTTTTTATCCATTGGATCTAAAAAAAAAAAAAAAAAAAGCACAAACTGTCCCTCGACAGGATAGTAGTACGCTTTACTAGAGTTAGAAACTGCTCCCTCCACCTTAGGGACTGTCTGCCATAAGTCTCATTGTGGTGGGCGTCTATTGAAACTTTTTTCTAAAAATAGGAGGGGAAGAGAACGGGCACACCCTGGTCTATCCATTCTTATTAATAATTTCTGTAAACCTTTTAGGTATTTGGAAAAACATCAGTACCACCACGGCACTGCAAAGTATTTATCCAGTCTATACAATTTCTCTGGCACCTGCAATGGTATCACAGTCATTCAGAGCAGCTAAAAACCTCCCTAAGCAACACGCCGGAGGTGTTCAAGCTTAAATTTAAATGTAGAAAATATTAGAATCAGGTATCTTTCCTGTAGTCATTAACATCACCCACTGACTGAAGGCCTCCTCTTTCCCTCAGCGTCCTGCATATATGTGAGACAGTATCAGACATAGTTCTTAAAGCGTCCAGTATGCTCTGCATTTTGTCTAACCCCCCCAGAGCTATCTCGCCCTTACCTCTAGGTTCAGGTAGTCTGGCTAATACCGCTGACAGGTGTATTATCCATGACTGCCGCCATGTCTTGTAAAGTAAACGCTATGGGCGCCCTTAGATGTACTTGGCGCAATTTGAGCGTGAGGTCCCTTAAGCGGGAGGTCAAAGGGGTCCTGGACACGTGGGGAAAGTTAGTCGGCATAACTTCCCCCTCGCCAGATTCCTCTAGGTGATACATTTTTTAAAGACAGAAAATGATTCTTATTGCATAAAATGACAATCAGTACATTTTGGTACACCATTCTAAGAGGGGGTTCCACCATGGCTTTTAAACATAATAAACAAGGAGTTTCTTCTATGTCAGACATGTTTATACCAGAATAGCAATGAGACTAGCAAGCTTGGAAAACACTTTAAATCAGTTAACAAGCAAATATAAAAAACCGGTACTGTGCCTTTAAGAGAAACAAATTTTGTCAGTAATTTGAAAACAGTGAAAAAATGCAGTAAATCAAACACATTTTTTACAGTGTGTATAATAGGCTAACAGAGCATTGCACCCACTTGCAAATGGATGATTAAACGCCTTAGTTCAAAAAACGGATAAAAAAAAACGAATAGACGTTTTTTTAAACAGTCCACAACCAAACTGCCACAGACAAGCTGTGGCCCCTACCTTCCCCAATAAACGACTTTGGAAAGCCTTTGGGGCCCTTTAGAGATGTCATATAGCATTCAGAGGGCCTTTGAGGGAAGCTGGATGTCACAGTTTGTAATTTTAACTGCACCAACTGTAACTTTTTATACTACAACAGTGGAAATTGTTTCTAGTCAAAATTTAAGCCAGCCATGTGGAAAAAAACTAGGCCCCAATAAAAGTTTTATCACCAAAGCATATATAAAAACGATTAACATGCCAGAAAACGTTTTATATTGTAAATATCATAAGGGTATTACCCCTGGGAGTAAGCATGATACCAGTCGTTATTAAATCATTGTATTCAGGCTTAACTTACATTAATCCAGTATCAGCAGCATTTTCTAGTGTTTTCCATCTCTAGAAAAAATTATAACTGCACATACCTGATAGCAGAATAAACTGCACTCCATTCTCTCGCTGAAGTTACCTCATCTGTGTAATCCCCTCAGACATATGTGAGAATAGCAGTGGATCTTAGTTACAACCTGCTAAGATCATAGAAACCTCAGGCAGATTCTTCTTCTATTACTGCCTGAGATAAAATAGCACAACTCCGTCGGTACTATTTAAAAAGTAACAAACTTTTGATTGAAGAAAATAAACTAGCTATATTTAACCACTCTCTCCTACAACCGTCCTAGCTTGTTGAGAGTTGCGAGAGAATGACTGGCTATGACAGTTAGGGGAGGAGCTATATTACAGCTCTGCTGTGGGTGTCCTCTTGCAACTTCCTGTTGGGAATGAGAATATCCCACAAGTAATGGATGATCCGTGGACTGGATACACCTTACAAGAGAAATACAATGTTGACCATAGAACACACATTCTCCGTGTAACTCTGGGCCCTACATTCAGAATGCAAAAAAGAAAATCATAATAAGCTATAATTCACAATTTACAAAGATTGGGCCATTTGCCTAAACCACTTTTCTTTCATGGGGTGGTGAGAGTACACAAGCCTTTATGTGTGGAATTGAATTCCTTCCACTAGGAGGATAGCCCAGGAATTCTACGAACTGTATGAGACCTGTTACTACTCTCAATCGACAAACTTTGGATACAGGAGTATAGGAGTACTTAGTAGTCACACAGTATTTCTCTATAGGATTTTAGTAACAAGCCTTAAACAGGTGTCACGTTGACCTGTCCCTTGCCTCCTCCTGCTGGGTCATCTTTGTACTCCTCTCCAATATCCTCTGTTACTTTCACAGCACTGGATGGGCTCTCTGCTGGAAACAGCTCTTCTTTACAGCTGGTAAGCTCAGTGGAGTGGGTGCCCTTCATGGTAAGTAGATGGCACTCACAGAGCCCGCAAGCTATTAGTAGATACACTGTCATGTATAGCATAGCCAAGGGAAAATTGGGGTACAAACACTGTCAGATTTAGTGCTACTCACTCATATACCTGTGAGTCTTATGGGCTCTCAACTAATGGAAAATTATCTTGGCAGTTTATTTTAATAAAGGAACTATACAACTATTTTTTAGGCAAAGTGTTTTGTAAAAAAAAACCTTTCTACTGAGTTTTTTTCACTTAGGTAAATTTATTATATTTTTTCTGAGCCGTATGGGAATGCGTGCTGAGGCAGTTACTGAGCACTATTATTATTAAGGGTGGTGCGCTCATGAAACTATCAGTTTGTTTTGCTTGTGGCTTGTCAGACCACAGTGCTTCTATTTGGAAGTGTGCATTTTTTGTCTTGAGCACAGCGGGGGTGGACTGTGTCAGCCTAACAGTTAATTTTCTTCCCACCTTTCTGCTTTGAGTGCTCTTTGCCTGGTTTAGCAGTCATTGCCTGCATCTCATCAATTACTGTCACGGCTGCAATTCCCTTATCAGTTTGGAGGGGTGAAGTACCCTACTGTAGATATCAAGAGGTCAAGGGGTTCTTTTATTTTATCAAAATTACTGGTTTTAAGATAATTATTACAGAAGATGGCCAAGCGTTTGTTTGTACGGAGCTTGATAAATTGACCCTATAATATGTAGTTCCTTCTTTATGTCTAAATCCCGTGAATTCGGAGAGACTTTTTCATAATTTGAATGTGGTTAGAGTCTTAAAAATGTTATTTCAAAGATCAAATTTATATCGTATAATTTTTCTGGTCCTTGTAGAGGACATAAAGTTAATGCCTGTGACACTAGCTTTTTGGTTTAAACAACTAATCCACATAGCTTAATTGGTAGCAGGAGAAAGTGGCCCCCTAAACAATCAGCCCATTCCACTAGATTAGTTTATACTTCTTGTGCTTTTAAAGATGAGACTTCTGTTGAACAGATTTGCAAAGCTCAGACTTTGTCTTTAATACAAACTTTTACTAAATGTTATCATGTTTATGTCTTTGCCTCTTCGGGGGCTGTTTTTGGCAGAAAGTCCTTCAGGCCAACAGTGTCAAGCAGATAGGAACGGCCCTTTAGTCTTTTTATACCATCCTTTTTCTTGAGGACTTCACAGCTTGGAATTTAGATCCCATGGGGTCGATTTATGAAGCAGCGGATGCTGCTTCGACCCACTCTGCCTTCCGACCCCACTCTGCCTTCCGACCCCACTCTGCTTCCGACCCACTCTGCCTTAGTTCCACCTTAGTTCCACCTGTGGAAGCTTAAGAAGTAGCGGGGGGGTCCAAGACCACTGCTCCTTATTCGTCCACCACCTCTGAGGTGGTGGCAGCAATCAGCCCAATCGAATTGATCGGGTTGATTGACAACCCCCTGCTAACAGCTGATTGGCTGCAAATCTGAAAGGGGCGGTATATTGCACCAGCAGTTCGCAAGAACTGCTGGGCAATCATAAATGCCTACAGCTTTTGCTGTCGCCATTTATCGATGTGCGAACGGACATGATTCGTATAGCGTATCATGTCTGTCCGCACCATGATAAATTTACCCCTACATGTCAAGACTCATGGACCCTCACCCACCCTATAAAAAAAATATAATTTATGCTACCTATGTTTTATGTTTAAGTTGCAGTATGTTGCTGAAAAACAGCTGCAGTATTATGTGCTTTTCAACAAACATTTCTCTCAGCACTACAGAAAGTTTCCATGCCAACATCTCATACTTACAATTTTGTTGTCATTCATATGTCTATAGAAAGCAGAATGTCAGAGAGGGACAGGTCACCCAAACTTCAGTCACCAAAAACCGCTTGCAAACTATTTGTGCTGGAAGTAAGATTTCTGTGCTCGTTGTGTTGCCCACGTATTATGAGTTGAAAGTAAACTGTTTTTGCTCTCGCAGTAATCTGACACGGGCAAAAATCTGAAGTTAAAGTATCGCGTGCGCGTTCATGGATTCCATCCAAAAGAAGTCAATGGAGAAAAAAAGTGGAAAAAATCACCTCCCTTTTGCACAAACCTGATTGCATGTTCTCATTTGCACTAAACCGACATGAAATATAAATATTTCACATTCCAATGTTCTTCACCACACACACACACCATATATATACTGTGTGTATGTATTATATATATATATAGTATATATATATATATATATAAATGAAAGGCTTGCACTCACTGGATTTGCGAAACTTGGTCTGATGAAGGGTTGATTGATCCCCGAAACGTCATTTGTTTTTTGATGTCAATAAAAGCACTGTGCAAGCCTTTCATTCCTATTTCAATTTTGTGCCTACAACCCTGGTAGTTGCGAGGTATAAGCGAGAGTGCGCTCTTAGTTGCATTATAATAGTATAGTATATTTTATATATATATATATATATTATATATATTAACATATAATAAAGTCTGCACACCCCCCTGTTAAAATTGTCATGTTTCTGTGATGTAAAAAAATGAGACAAAGATAAATCATTTCAGAACTTTTTCCACCCTTTAATGTAACCTATAAACTGTACAACCTCAATGCAAAAACAAACTAAAATCTTTTAGGTGGAGGGAAGTAGAAATAAAAACTAAATATAATATATGGTTTGCATAAGTGTGCACACCCTAAAACTAATACTTTGTTGAATCAATCCTTTGATTTTATTACCAGCACTCAGTCTTTTTTGGGTATGAGGTCTATCAGCATGGCACATCTTGGCTTGGCAAGATTTGCCCACTCTTCTTTGCAAAAACACTCCCAAATCTGTCAGAATTTTTAAAGGGGCATCTCTTGTGCACAGCCCACTTAAGATCATCCCAAGATTTTCGATTGGAATTCAGGTCTGGGCTCTGACTGGGACATTCCAAAACTTTAATCTTCGTCTGGTGAAGCCATTCCTTTGTTGATTTGGATGTATGCTTTGGGTCGTTGTCATGCTGAAAGATGAAGTTCCTCTTCATGTGCAGCTTTCTAGCAGAAGCCTGAAGGTTTTGTGCCAATATTGTCTGGTATTTGGAACTGTTCCTAATTCCCCTCTACCTTGAATAAGGCCCCAGTTCCCAGCTGAAGAAAAACAGACCCAAAGCATGATGCTGCCACTAAAATTGTTTCACTGTGGGTATGGTGTTCTTTTGGTTATATGCAGTGTTGTTTTTGCGCCGAACATATCTTTTGGAATTATGCCCAAAAAGTTTAATCTTGGATTCATCAAACCAAAACACCTTTTGCGACATGCTTTTGGGAGACTTCAGATGTGTTTTTTGCAAAATTTAGCTGGGCTTTGGATGTTTTTTTTCGTAGCAAAAGGCTTCCATCTTTCCACTCTATCCCATAACCCAGACATATGAAGAATACGAGTGATTGTTGTCACATGCACCACACAGCCAGTACTTGCCAGATATTCCTGCAGATCCTTTAATGGTGCTGTAGGCCTCTTGGCAGCCTCCCAGACCAGATTTCTTCTTACCTTTTCATTAATTTTGGAGGGACGTCCAGTTCTTGGTAATATCACTGTTGTGCCATATTTCCTCCACTTGATGATGACTGTCTTCATTTTGTTCCATGGTATATCTAATGCCTTGGAAATTCTTTTGTACCATTCTCCTGACTGATACCTTTTAACAATGAGATCCTTCTGATGCTTTGGAAGCTCTCTGCGGACCATGGCTTTTGCTGTAGGTTGCGACTAAGAAAATGTCAGGAAAGACCTACTAGAACAGCTGAACTTTATTTGGGGTTAATCAGAGGCATTGTACATGATGGCAGATGTGTACTGACTCCTATTTAGCATGATTTTGAATGTGATTGCTCAATTCTAAACACAGCTACATCCCTAGTTATAAGTGCACACTTATGCAACCATATGATTTTATTTTTTTTATTTTTACTTCCCTGCACCTAGAAGTTTCAGTTTGTTTTTCAATCAAGTTGTACAGTTTATAGGTCACATTAAAGGTGGAAAACGTTCTGAAATGATTTATCTTTGTCTCATTTCTTTACATCACAGAAACCTGACATTTAACAGGGGTGTGTAGGACTTTTTATATCCACTGTATATATATATATATATATATATATAATATATATATATATATATATTTATATTATATATATATATATATATAAAATAAATGTTGTGGTTTTCTGTTGGCTGAAGCACCAAAGAATACTAAGGGGCATATTTAGCTTGATGCCCCATGTTTAGACCGATGCTCCATAACCTGTCCACCTGCTCTGAGGCGGTGGACATAAATTGACAGAAATCAACCCCCTGCTAGCGGTCGATTGGCCACGAATCTGCAGGGGGCGGTATTGCACCAGCAGTTCACAAGAATTGCGGGTGCAATGATAAATGCCAACAGCATATACTGTCGGCATTTATTGATGTGCAGCGGACATAATACGCTATATCGGATCATGTCCGCTCGCACCATCATAAATAGGCCCCTTACCCTCAGTCACCTGGCTCCTATAAGTATAGTTCTTCACAAACATTGTACAGGGATACATTTATTTATCATACTGTAATTCTATAATAAAAGTTTGAAGAGCATAAGGGTTGAATGATATTCGCTACTACTGTTTTAAAGCAGTTATGCTTGTGCATTCAAGAAAAAAATATACACATTTACATGTTTTTTTCTCTCTTTAGAAATACAATATATGCCACTAAAATATAGTGCTAAGAGCTCTTTTCTGATGACAGCTCCACCTTTCAGCAAGTTCTGTTGCAAGATCATCCTTGGTGTTGTCTAAATGTCAGTTGTGTCATAAAAATCAATCCGCTAACATAATGCTATGTTATGCAAAACAGCAGGCAATGGCCTCTATTTATCAAGCTGTCAAGCACAAATACGCTGGAATTCCGCAGCATATTTGTGGCGAGCCTGATTCGCCTTAGTTATCAAACCCTACAGACCGGCAAAAGTAGAATTTTGTGACGTAACATACGATCCGCCAGACTCAGTCCAACACAGATCGATGCTTACGTCACTAAAGATGTTCTGAACGCAAGTTTGGCACAATCTGACTACTTTTGGACAGTTATCCAAATTCCCTACCAGGTTTTCAATCCGCCGCCCTGGAGGCCATAGGAATCAATGGGAGTCTGAAAGCAGGGAAAGCTTATGTTCGCTGCTGCCTGATATCCCATTGATTTCTATAGGAAATGTCTACACCTAACACCCTAACATGTACCCCGAGTCTAAACACCCCTAATCTTCTCCCACTACACCGCCGCAACTAAATAAAGTGTTTAACCCCTAAACCGCCGCTCCTGGAGCCCCACCTGTCACCTACATTATACTTATTAGTCCCCTAATCTGCCCCCCCCTATACCACTGCAACTCTAATAAATGTATTAACCCCTAAACCGTCGCTCCCGAATCCCACCGCAACTATAATAAAGTGTTTAACCCCTAATCTGCCGCCCCCTACACCGTCGCCACCTACATTATATTTATTAACCCCTAATCTGCCCCCCCTACACCGCCGCCACCTACCTACATTTATTAACCCTTAATCTGCCGCCCCCAACGTCGCCGACAATATATTAAATTTATTAACCCCTAAAGCTAAGTCTAACCCTAACCCTAACACCCACTAACATAAATATAATTTAAATATATTTAAATAAAATTACTGTCATTAATAAATTATTCCTATTTAAAACTAACATACTTACCTATAAAATAAATTCTAAGATAGCTACAATATAACTAATGTTACATTGTAGCTAGCTTAGGATTTATTTTTATTTTACAGGCAACTTTGTATTTATTTTAACTAGGTAGAATAGTTCCAATCAGCCAATAGAATGCGGAGCTCAATCCTATTGGCTGATTGGATCAGCCAACAGGATTGAACTTCAATCCTATTGGCTGATTGCATCAGCCAATAGGATTTTTCCTACCTTAATTCCGATTGGCTGATAGAATTCTATCAGCCATCGGGAATCAAGGGACGCCATCTTGGATGACGGTCACTTAAAGGTACCTTCATTCAGTCGTCGGATTGTCGTTGGAAGAGGCTGCTCCGTGCCGGATGGATGAAGATAGAAGATGCCACCTGGATGAAGACTTCTGCCTGTCATTGAGGACCACTTCTGCTGGCTTCGTGGAGGACTTCAGCCCGGTTAGGTGAAGACGTCTCAAGGTAGGGTGATCTTCAAGGGGTTAGTGTTAGGTTTTTTTAAGGAGGGATTGGGTGGGTTTTAGAGTAGGCTTGTGTGTGTGGGTGGTGGGTTTTAATGTTGGGGGGGTGTATTGTACTTTTTTTTACAGGTAAAAGAGCTGATTACTTTGGGGCAATGCCCCACAAAAGGCCCTTTTAAGGGCTATTCGTAATTTAGTATAGGGTAGGGCTTTTTATTATTTTGGGGGGCTTTTTTATTTTATTAGGGGGATTAGATTAGGTGTAATTAGTTTAAAAAAAAACTTGTAATTATTTTATTATTTTCTGTAATTTAGCGTTTGTTTTTTTGTACTTTAGATAATTTTATTTAATTTTATTTAAATGTAGTTAATTGTAGTTAATGTAGGTAATTAAATTAATGATAGTGTAGTGTTAGGTGTATTTGTAACTTAGGTTAGGTTTTATTTTACAGGTACTTTTGTATTTATTTTAACTAGGAATTTATTAAATAGTTAATAACTATTTAATAACTATTGTAGCTAGTTAAAATAAATACAAAGTTGCCTGTAAAATAAAAATAAATCCTAAGCTAGCTACAATGTAACTATTAGTTATATTGTAGCTATTTTAGGATTTATTTTATAGGTAAGTATTTAATTTTAAATAGGAATAATTTATTTAGATTTAGTTAAATTATAATTAAGTTAGGGGGTGTTAGGGTTAGTGTTAGACTTAGGTTTAGGGGTTAATACATTTAATATAGTGGTGGCAGTGTAGGGGGGGCAGATTAGGGGTTAATATATATTATGTAGGTGGCGGCGGTGTAGGGGGGCAGATTAGGGGTTAATAAATATAATGTAGGTGGCGGTGGGCTCCGGGAGCTGCGATTTAGGGGTTAAACACCTTATTTAATTGTGGCGGGGTGCGGGAGCGGCAGGATAGGTGTTAATAACTTTATGTAGGTGGCGGCGATATAAGGGGCGGAAGATTAGGGGTTAATATGTATAATGTAGGTGGCGGTGGACTCCGGGAGCGGCGGTTTAGGGGTTAATACATTTATTAGAGTTGCTGTGGGCTCCGGGAGCTGCAGTTTAGGGGTTAATACATTTATTAGAGTTGCGGTGGGCTCCGGGAGTGGCAGTTTAGGGGTTAATACATTTAATAGAGTTGCGGTGGGCTCTGGGAGCGGCGGTTTAGGGGTTAATAACTTTATTTAGGTGCGGCGGGGTCCGGAAGTGGCAGTATAGGGAGTTAAACAGTTAGTATAGTGTGGGTGTTTAGTGACAGTTTACCAAGAAAGCTGTAAAAAAGCTGAAGAGCAGCTCATCGCCCCGTACTTGGTGTGTGGCATTTCGACAGCTTTTTTGATAATTTTGGAGAACGTATTCAGGTCTGCGGCAGCGATGTTAGGCGAACTTAGGTGAGCGTATTGGTGCTGTCGAATGCAAGTAAGTCGACGGCTTAATAAATAGAGGCCAATGATGGTCCTTGATACTGTCAATAGTGAATACTGCATAATAGCACTAGAATGATTAAGACAACAGAATCTGCTAATTAAAAACACAGAAAGTTCTTTCAATTAAATACCCTGATGCTCCTATGTGCTGCTCTATACAGCATATGTGAGTGTTTTTGTATGTATGTGTGTGCGCATGCCTGTGTGTTTGTATGTGTGTCTGTGACGGAATGTGTGTGTCTGTATTTGTATGTGTGTCTGTGTATTTTCTGTGCATGCGTTATGTGTTTGTATGGGTATGTGTGACTGTGTTTGTATGTGTGTCTGGGACTGTGTTTGTATGTATGTGTATCTATATGTTTTTGTGCGTGCGTATGTGTTTGTATGTGTGTCTGTGACTGTGTTTGTATGTACGTGTGTGTCTGTGATTGTATATGTGTGTCTGTGTTTTTATGTTTGAGTTTGTAATTTTTAATTTGTCTTTAAATAGATTTTACTTCAACTGTAATAAAGGGATGCAGTCCTGATATATGTAGCACTGTAAAACTATAGTTTATTTCACATACCTGGAAGTGAAGTTCCATAGCAGTTTATTAACTAAATCACAAGGTCTTATTTTTACTGTCCTACTCTTCTGCAGAAAAACATGACTGTGTCCTTTGGGAAGACGGTGGGATTTTAACACAATGTAAATTTGGAAGGTGGCTGGTAGAATGTGTAAAACATTTGCTGGCATAGACTACATTTCATTTACTATACGAAATGTGCAATTATTCTTTACTTTAGTCCAACAGAATATTTTCACAAATACTGTACACTGCTAGATGCATTGGGCAGCTGAGTATATTATTTATAATTGTGTGTATTTTGTGCTTATTAAATAATAAAATAAATAAAAAGATTGCTTTGCAATTACTATGGCCCAAATTATGTATTTAGAAACTTGCGTATTCTAGTAGCATCCACTTTATATCAACATCTATTACTTTCTCTAGGAGCTGCAATAATATAATATTGACTGTAACTTATGCCTGATGCTATTAAATGCAGCTGGATAAAATGCCTCTGGAGCACCGGGCTAGATTACAAGTGGTGCGCTAAGTTTTCTTTTATAAATTTTAAGCATTAACTGTGCTCAAGGTTAAAAATTGGAGCAGTCAGATTAGCTCTGGTATTACAGGTGGATAATAAAAAGTTAGCACGCAGGTGAAAGACTCAAGCGCCATAACTTCAAAACTTCGAATATCGCAAGCAAGCTAAATCCCTCTCCCTATACATTTCTATGAGGCGCGCTAACGAAAGCCTTTTTTTTTTTTTTTTTTTAAACAGATTTTTATTGAGGTTGTGCGAGAACAATACAACTTGTTTGAAACAGCATATCATAAGACAGACATAAATGATACATTTCAATTTAACTGCTTCTATATAGATACATAAAATTCACATTCTGGGTAATGCTATACAGAAACTGGAACCTCTTTTTCTTTTTTACATAGCCTAAACACGATGTGTTTCCTCATTTGACACTAGAGGCAACTCTTGTACCTCTTATAAATTGCAAGGATCTCTAGGAGAGGAAAATGGCTAATTTGAGTAGATCTATAGGCTTCAAATAGGTTAGCAATTGACATTTTAAGTGATATCAACGATGAAGGCGTCATTCCTATGCTTAGGTGCTATAATGAGATATGTAGGTCTGTTATAGTAATTGTTATGGATGCGGTATAGAAGAGAAAAACCGCTTAGGTAGTCCTCCACATATTGGAGGCACATTATGTTGGGGGGGGGGGGTTTATTTAGAGTGCGGTGGAGAGACAAGATGGCTTATAATACAATAACTCAAACGTGAGACGAACTTCAGTAGTGCTCTCAGGAGCATATGGGTTACTAAGGGAATGACAGTAAAGGGTTAGTGTCATACTAGGCTGTTGAGCGGATTGGCCTGTTAGAGCTTTAAGGTTGAAGTCTTTTGTGAAGCTATGATTCGTTTAGGGTTTTATGCGCAGGGGAACCATAAGTAAGAGTAGCAATGTGGGTCCAGCCCACTGAAGTGACGTAACAAATGGTTCACAACAAGAGTACACACCCTCCTATAACAGCATTTACAGTAACAACTTATTAGGTTAGCACAATATTTCCCACTTGGAGATCAAAAGCAACACTGCTGACTAGTTTCAAGGGCAGACAAAAAATAGAGCTGGGATGGCTGTATTTAAACTGAAATCCTACGATAGCTGTAACTGACAGTCATAGATATATATATATATTCACAGGAACATATTGGTTAACAAGGGAGAAAATAAAAGTGGATTAGTTACTCATTGAGCTAAGGGTATATCTGACATCTAACGAAAGCCTTTTCATTTTATTCCTCGTGCACTAAAGACAGACTGCGATAAAGCTGAAGGTGTGCAAGGAATACTTCATAATAAATTCCTATACTTAGAAAAAAATTTCTTTTTAGTTGTATTTATATTTAAATATAGATAGATAGGCAGATAGATATTGTATACAAAAACATGTATAGAAATAAAGATGTAAAAACAAAAATAACTGCACTCACAACAAAAATTCCAATTGTAATTTAAGAAATATATATTTAAAACTAAAATTATCAGATTGAATTTGTGTGTGTGTAAATGTGTGTATATATGTAGGTAGGTGTGAACATACAAATTTACACCTATAAACATATAAATACACATGTATGCACCGTAAGCCCTTTAGGAGGTGCAGAATGGTAAGGGAGCTGTTGAACCCTCGTATGATGATGAGACTATTAGGCACCAGATAATATAATCCTGAAATTCTGCATCTAGTAAAACCAGCGATATATGATCTAATAGGGGTCTGTAAGGTTAGTTATGGGTTGATGATCTTACCAATAATAAAAAAATAGCATATATTATGTTAACAAAAAAGATTACATAGAGAATAGTTCAAATTCATCCGGTACTAAATGTACTGATCTATATCATATATATATATAAGTTCAAAGTAGGCAAGCACTCCAGAAATCCAAATCACATGCCCAGGGTGCAGCAGATAGGTAAATAGAAAGTAATGAAGAGTGCACTCACCAGGACTTTTCAAAGTTTTATTCCAATTATGTGAACGTTTTCGGGGGATTAGCCCCTTCCTCAGACATACAAAATACAATATGAGCAAAAACCCACACCAGACACCCTTATAAAGGTGGGCCAGCCAATCACACGCTCTCCACAGTAAGGGGCCTCCCACAAGTGAGGACACCCCCATGGCAACAAATGAGTCAGACCCAAACAGCAAAAATAGTGAACATAAATACATAAAATGAACGCAGGACAAGATTGGTCATAAGCAGGGCAATACAAAATGTATAAGTTAAATAAGTTAAATAAGTTAAATACATTGTATAGAACAAATCAAAGTTCTATCCAAATAAGATCAGCATCTTTAAACATGAAAACAATAAATCATGAAAGCACATAAATACATAGGTAAAGTACATCAAAGGCATTGAAGGCATTAATGTGTGTTAATCTGTGTTAACATATGGGCATGTCAGAAACTCAGAAGAGGGGGGGGGGAGGGGAGGCTATGTGTACACTGTGCTGCAGAAAAGCCAACAGTCAACATCGTTAAACCAAATAATTGCAAGTAATTGAAAATAATTTACAATAATTCAAAGGTCTGCAAATGATGTATGTCCCCCTAAAAGCATTAGTAACCAATATATACACATGTACATACCAATGTCTGTAAGGGCCAGGGTTCATATTTGTTTAAGGCAGATGTAAGGCAGTTGCAGAAAAAGGCAGTTGCAGAAAAAAACGGGAAATTCAAAAGGCTCTGTCTGCTGGTTGTCATGGCAACCCATGTATACAAGAAAAGGGGCCATAAAACTATGTAGCAAAACAGTAGCAGACAATGGAGAGTAGTTATGCACAGAGAAGTGCAACATCACGGTGCTATGTATTAGACATGTGCATGGCTAAAAAATGTGGTTCGTTTTCGGTTCGGATCGATTCGGACTTTTCCAATTTCGGATCGGATCGAATCGAATTCGGCAAAATTTGAATGAATTTCTTTCGGATTTATTCGTATTCGAATAAATTCGTTTCGGATTTATTCGGATTCGAACAAATTCTGATGAATTCGGTTCTATTCGGTTCCGAAATTCGGTATGTTTTACTACACTAACACCCATTTAGTACACTAACACCCATAAACTACCTATGAACCACTAAACCAAGCCCCCCCCATATCGCAAACCCTATAATAAAATTATTTAACCCCTAATCTGCCGCCCCCGCTATTGCTGACACCTGCATTATCTTATTAACCCCTAATCTGCCAACCGGATATCGCCGCCACTATAATAAATGTATTAACCCCTAAACCGCCGCACTCCCGCCTCGCAAACACTATAATAAATTTCATTAACCCCTAATCTACCCCCCCCCAACTTCGCCACAATCTAACTACAAGTATTAACCCCTAATCTGCCGACCGGATATCGCCGCCACCTACATTATAGCTATTAACCCCTAATCTGCTGTCCCTAACATCACCGACCCCTACATTATAGTTATTAACCCCTAATCTGCCCCCCAATGTCGCCGCAATCCTAACTGCAAGTATTAACCCCTAATCTGCCGACCGGATATCACCGCCACCTACATTATTGCTATTAACCCCTAATCTGCTGTCCCTAACATCGCCGACCCCTACATTATAGTTATTAACCCCTAATCTGCCCCTCCCAACTTCGCTGCAATCTAACTACAAGTATTAACCCCTAATCTGCCGACCGGACGTCGCCGCCACTATAATAAATGTATTAACCCCTAAACCTCCGCACTCCCGCCTCGCAAACACTATAATAAACTTTATTAACCCCTAATCTGCCCTCCCTAACATCGCCGCCACCTACCTACAATTATTAACCCCTAATCTCCCGCCCCCCAACGTCGCCGCTACTATAATAAGTTTATTAACCCCTAAACCTAAGTCTAATACTAACCCTAACAACCCCTAACTTATATATAATTTAAATAAAACGAAATAAATTTACTATAATTAAATAAATGAATCCTATTTAAAACTAAATACTTACCTGTAAAATAAACCCTAAGCTAGCTACAATATAACTAATAGTTAAATTGTAGCTATCTTAGGGTTTATTTTTATTTTACAGGCAACTTTGTATTTATTTTAACTAGGTACAATAGTTATTAAATAGTTAATAACTATTTAATAACTACCTAGCTAAAATAAATACAAATTTACCTATAAAATAAATCCTAACCTAAGTTACAAATACACCTAACACTACACTATCATTAAATTAATTAAATAAATGAATCCTATTTAAAACTAAATACTTACCTGTAAAATAAACCCTAATATAGCTGCAATATAACTAATAGTTACATTGTAGCTATTTTAGGATTTATATTTATTTTACAGGCAAGTTTGTATTTATTTTAACTAGGTACAATAGCTATTAAATAGGTATTGACTATTTAATAGCTACCTAGTTAAAATAATTACAAAATTACCTGTAAAATAAATCCTAACCTAAGTTACAATTAAACCTAACACTACACTATCATTAAATAAATTAACTACAAGTACCTACAATTATCTACAATTAAATAGACTAAACTAAAGTACAAAAAAATAAAACACTAAATTACAAAAACAAACAAACACTAAATTACAAAAAAATAAATAATTTTAAACTAATTACACCTAATCTAAGCCCCCTAATAAAATAACAAAGCCCCCCAAAATAAAAAATTCCCTACCCTATACTAAATTACAAAAGTTAACAGCTCTATTACCTTACCAGCCCTTAAAAGGGCCTTTTGCGGGGCATGCCCCAAAGAAAACTAATTACAGGTAGAGTAGGGGTATGTGGGTGGTGGGTTGTAATGTGGGGGGGGGGGTATTGTGGGGGTTTTTTACAGGCAAAAGAGCTGTTTTCTTTGGGGCATGCCCCGCAAAAAGCCCTTTTGTAATTTAGTGTTTGTTTTTTTTGTACTTTAGTTTAGTTTATTTTTATTGTATTTAATTGTAGGTACTTGTAGTTAATTTATTTAATGATAGAGTAGTGTTAGGTTTAATTGTAACTTAGGTTAGGATTTATTTTACAGGTAATTTTGTAATTATTTTAACTAGTTAGCTATTAAACAGTAAATATCTATTTAATAGCTATTTTACCTAGTTAAAATAAATACAAAGTTGCCTGTAAAATAAATATAAATCCTAAAATAGATACAATGTAACTATTAGTTATATTGTAGCTATATTAGGGTTTATTTTACAGGTAAGTATTTAGTTTTAAATAGGATTCATTTATTTAATTAATTTAATGATAGTGTAGTGTTAAGTGTAATTGTAACTTAGGTTAGGATTTATTTTACAGGTAAATTTGTATTTATTTTAGCTAGGTAGTTATTAAATAGTTATTAACTATTTAATAACTATTGTACCTAGTTAAAATAAATACAAAGTTGCCTGTAAAATAAATATAAATCCAAAAATAGCTACAATGTAATTATTAGTTATATTGTAGCTATATTAATAGCTAGTAGGGGGCTTAGAATAGGTGTAATTAGTTTAAAATTATTGTAATATTTTATTATTTTTGGTAATTTAGTGTTTGTTTGTTTTTTGGTACTTTTCTGATGGATGGAAGACCTCTTCTTGCCCCGCTTGGATGAAGACTTCTGCTGGTCTGGATGTCCTCTTCTGCCCCATTGGATGAAGACTTCGGCCCAGCTGGGTGAACACGACTCAAGGTAGGGAGATCTTCAGGGGGGTAGTGTTATGTTTATTTAAGGGGGGTTTGGATTAGAGTAGGGGTATGTGGGTGGTGGGTTGTAATGTGGGGGGTATTGTGTTTTTTTTACAGGCAAAAGAGCTGTTTTCTTTGGGGCATGCTCCGCAAAAGGCCCTTTTAAGGGCTGGTAAGGTAATAGACCTGTTAACTTTTGAAAATTTAGTATAGGGTAGGGCATTTTTTTATTTTGGGGGGCTTTGTTATTTTATTAGGGGGCTTAGATTAGGTGTAATTAGTTTAAAATTCTTGTAATATTTTTTTATTTTTTCTAATTTAGTGGGGTTTTTTTGTACTTTAGTTTAGTTTATTTAATTGTATTTAATTGTAGGTACTTGTAGTTAATTTATTTAATGATAGTGTAGTGTTAGGTTTAATTGTAACTTAGGTTAGGATTTATTTTACAGGTAATTTTGTAATTATTTTAACTAGGTAGCTATTAAATAGTCAATAACTATTTAATAGCTATTGTACCTAGTTAAAATAAATACAAAGTTGCCTGTAAAATAAATATAAATCCTAAAATAGCTACAATGTAACAATTAGTTATATTGTAGCTATATTAATAGCTAGTAGGGGGCTTAGATTATGTGTAATTAGTTTAAAATTATTGTAATATTTTATTATTTTTGGTAATTTAGTGTTTGTTTGTTTTTTGGTACTTTTCTGATGGATGGAAGACCTCTTCTTGCCCTGCTTGGATGAAGACTTCTGCCAGTCTGGATGTCCTCTTCTGCCCCATCGGATGAAGACTTCGGCCCGGCTGGGTGAACACGACTCAAGGTAGGGAGATCTTCAGGGGGGTAGTGTTAGGTTTATCTAAGGTGGGTTTGGGTTAGAGTAGGGGTATGTGGGTGGTGGGTTGTAATGTGGGGGGGGGGTATTGTGTTTTTTTTTACAGGCAAAAGAGCTGTTTTCTTTGGGGCATGCCCCGCAAAAGGCCCTTTTATGGGCTGGTAAGGTAATAGAGCTGTTAACTTTTCTAATTTAGTACAGGGTATGGAATTTTTTTTATTTTGGGGGGCTTTGTTATTTTATTAGGGGGCTTAGATTAGCTGTAATTAGTTTAAAATTGCCAGTCTGGATGTCCTCTTCTGCCCCATCGGATGAAGACTTCGGCCCGGCTGGGTGAACACGACTCAGGGTAGGGAGATCTTCAGGGGGGTAGTGTTAGGTTTATTTAAGGGGGGTTTGGGTTAGAGTAGGGGTATGTGGGTTGTAATGTTGGGGGGTGGTATTGTGGGGGTTTTTTACAGGCAAAAGAGCTGTTTTCTTTGGGGCATGCCCCGCAAAAGGCCCTTTTAAGGGCTGGTAAGGTAATAGAGCTGTTAACTTTTGTAATTTAGTACAGCGTAGGGAATTTTTTATTTTGGGGGGCTTTGTTATTTTATTAGGGGGCTTAGCTTAGGTGTAATTAGTTTAAAATTATTTTAATATTTTTTTATTTTTTTGTAATTTAGTGTTTGTTTGTTTTTTGGTACTTTTCTGATGGATGGAAGACCTCTTCTTGCCCCGCTTGGATGAAGACTTCTGCTGGTCTGGATGTCCTCTTCTGCCCCATTGGATGAAGACTTCGGCCCAGCTGGGTGAACACGACTCAAGGTAGGTAGATCTTCAGGGGGGTAGTGTTATGTTTATTTAAGGGGGGTTTGGGTTAGAGTAGGGGTATGTGGGTGGTGGGTTGTAATGTGGGGGGTATTGTGTTTTTTTTACAGGCAAAAGAGCTGTTTTCTTTGGGACATGCTCCGCAAAAGGCCCTTTTAAGGGCTGGTAAGGTAATAGACCTGTTAACTTTTGAAAATTTAGTATAGGGTAGGGCATTTTTTTATTTTGGGGGGCTTTGTTATTTTATTAGGGGGCTTAGATTAGGTGTAATTAGTTTAAAATTCTTGTAATATTTTTTTATTTTTTGTAATTTAGTGGGGGTTTTTTGTACTTTAGTTTAGTTTATTTAATTGTATTTAATTGTAGGTACTTGTAGTTAATTTATTTAATGATAGTGTAGTGTTAGGTTTAATTGTAACTTAGGTTAGGATTTATTTTACAGGTAATTTTGTAATTATTTTAACTAGGTAGCTATTAAATAGTCAATAACTATTTAATAGCTATTGTACCTAGTTAAAATAAATACAAAGTTGCCTGTAAAATAAATATAAATCCAAAAATAGCTACAATGTAACAATTAGTTATATTGTAGCTATATTAATAGCTAGTAGGGGGCTTAGATTAGGTGTAATTAGTTTAAAATTATTGTAATATTTTATTATTTTTGGTAATTTAGTGTTTGTTTGTTTTTTGGTACTTTTCTGATGGATGGAAGACCTCTTCTTGCCCCGCTTGGATGAAGACTTCTGCCAGTCTGGATGTCCTCTTCTGCCCCATCGGATGAAGACTTCGGCCCGGCTGGGTGAACACGACTCAAGGTAGGGAGATCTTCAGGGGGGTAGTGTTAGGTTTATTTAAGGTGGGTTTGGGTTAGAGTAGGGGTATGGTGGGTGGTGGGTTGTAATGTGGGGGGGGGGGGTATTGTGTTTTTTTTTTACAGGCAAAAGAGCTGTTTTCTTTGGGGCATGCCCCGCAAAAGGCCCTTTTATGGGCTGGTAAGGTAATAGAGCTGTTAACTTTTCTAATTTAGTACAGAGTATGGCATTTTTTTATTTTGGGGGGCTTTGTTATTTTATTAGGGGGCTTAGATTAGCTGTAATTAGTTTAAAATTGCCGGTCGGGATGTCCTCTTCTGCCCCATCGGATGAAGACTTCGGCCCGGCTGGGTGAACACGACTCAAGGTAGGGAGATCTTCAGGGGGGTAGTGTTAGGTTTATTTAAGCGGGGTTTGGGTTAGAGTAGGGGTATGTGGGTTGTAATGTTGGGGGGTGGTATTGTGGGGTTTTTTTACAGGCAAAAGAGCTGTTTTCTTTGGGGCATGCCCCGCAAAAGGCCCTTTTAAGGGCTGGTAAGGTAATAGAGCTGTTAACTTTTGTAATTTAGTACAGGGTAGGGAATTTTTTATTTTGGGGGGCTTTGTTATTTTATTAGGGGGCTTAGCTTAGGTGTAATTAGTTTAAAATTATTTTAATATTTTTTTATTTTTTGTAATTTAGTGTTTGTTTGTTTTTGTAATTTAGTGTTTTATTTTTTTGTACTTTAGTTTAGTTTATTTAATTGTAGATAATTGTAGGTACTTGTAGTTAATTTATTTAATGATAGTGTAGTGTTAGGTTTAATTGTAACTTAGGTTAGGATTTATTTTACAGGTAATTTTGTAATTATTTTAACTAGGCAGCTATTAAATAGTCAATAACTATTTAATAGGTATTGTACCTAGTTAAAATAAATACAAACTTGCCTGTAAAAGAAATATAAATCCTAAAATAGCTACAATGTAACTATTAGTTATATTGCAGCTATATTAGGGTTTATTTTACAGGTAAGTATTTAGTTTTAAATAGGATTCATTTATTTAATTAATTTAATGATAGTGTAGTGTTAGGTCTATTTGTAACTTAGGTTAGGATTTATTTTACAGGTAAATTTGTATTTATTTTAGCTAGGTAGTTATTAAATAGTTATTAACTATTTAATAACTATTGTACCTAGTTAAAATAAATACAAAGTTGCCTGTAAAATAAAAATAAACCCTAAGATAGCTACAATTTAACTATTAGTTATATTGTAGCTAGCTTAGGGTTTATTTTACAGGTAAGTATTTAGTTTTAAATAGGATTCATTTATTTAATTATAGCAAATTTATTTTGTTTTATTTAAATTATATATAAGTTAGGGGGTGTTAGGGTTAGGATTTGACTTAGGTTTAGGGGTTAATAACCTTTTTATAGTAGCGGCGACGTTGGGGGCGGGAGATTAGGGGTTAATAATTGTAGGTAGGTGGCGGCGATGTTAGGGAGGGCAGATTAGGGGTTAATAAAGTTTATTATAGTGTTTGTGAGGCGGGAGTGTGGCGGTTTAGGGGTTAATACATTTATTATAGTTGCGGCGACATTGGGGGGGGCAGATTAGGGGTTAATAACTATAATGTAGGGGTCGGCGATGTTAGGGACAGCAGATTAGGGGTTAATAGCTATAATGTAGGTGGTGGAGATATCCGGTCGGCAGATTAGGGGTTAATACTTGTAGTTAGGATTGCAGCGACGTTGGGGGGGGCAGATTAGGGGTTAATAACTATAATGTAGGGGTCGGCGATGTTAGGGACAGCAGATTAGGGGTTAATAGATAAAATGTAGGTGGCTGCGATATTCGGTCGGCAGATTAGGGGTTAATATTGTAGTTAGGATTGCGGCGACGTTGGGGGGGCAGATTAGGGGTTAATAACTATAATGTAGGGGTCGGCGATGTTAGGGACAGCAGATTAGGGGTTAATAGCTATAATGTAGGTGGCGGCGATATCCGGTCGGCAGATTAGGGGTTAATACTTGAAGTTAGATTGCGGCGATGTTGGGGGGGCAGATTAGGAGTTAATGAAATTTATTATAGTGTTTGCGAGGCGGGAGTGCGGCGGTTTAGGGGTTAATACATTTATTATAGTGGCAGCGATATCCGGTCGTCAGATTAGGGGTTAATAAGATAATACAGGTGTCAGTGATAGCGGGGGCGGCAGATTAGGGGTTAATAAGTGTTAGATTAGGGGTGTTTAGAGACTCGGGGTACATGTTAGGGTGTTAGGTGCAGACTTAGTGTTTCCCCATAGGAAACAATCGGGCTGCGGTGTTAGGTTTTTTTTCAGCCGAAACTCCCCATTGTTTCCTATGGGGAAATGCCGAATTTTACAGAGCTAATTCGGATTTATTCGGAGATATGGCAGCTATTTCGGATTCATTCGGTAGATTCGGAAGTATTTTAATTCGGAAATTCGAATCGATCCGAATCTCTGAATTTACCGAATTTTCTGAATTTCCAAATAAATCCGAAACGAACCGCACATGTCTACTATGTATTCAATTGTTACATTTGTCAGTTTACTACTTATTACATATAGCGATGTGCGTGTATATAGTCAAAAAGGCATATCACATACCAAGGTCCATTATGTTCTCCAGCGCTGTGAAACATCGGGGGGGGGGGGGGGGGGGGGGGAGAAAAAACCGGCACCGTCATTGTAAGCAGCAAGGCAGCGTTACCGGTCGGTTGCCATAGCAACCCAATCAAACAGCTACCATAAGCATTTAAATTACAGCGCTGAGAAGGGGCTTATTAAATAACGATAAAAAGAAGTAAAAAGAAATGTCAGCCAAGCAACAAGTAAAGCCCGTGCCTGATGTAAAAAATAGCAAAGCATGTAATGTAATGTGGTCAGAAGCGGCACCTGGTTGGCTATGTGCATGTAAAAATCATCCTAGGGGATTGTCAATGAAAGTTATATAGTACATTGAAAGTTATATAATACAAGTTATACAATGCGATGAAAGTTATATAATACAATGAGAAGGTGGCAGACCCTCCAGTGGAAATATGGGAGGATGTAAGAGCAGATTAAATCAGACATACTTCATTGTATATCACAAATATGAACTACAATTAATCAAGCATTGTAAACATTTGTAAACGTAAATACATATTAGAGCTGTCAAACTGGAAATTGATAGAGTCCCAAAGTCAAAAATCACAAACACACCTGCCAATCTAGATGTGTATTGAGCCCTTTTGGTATTAGGGTCTCCAGAGTATAGGTCCAGCGGGCTTCCTTTCTAAGTAGAAGGGTATTTCTGTCACCCCCCCTGCTAACGGGAGGGACATGGTCAATAATAGTGTACCTGAGGTCCTTGACTGTGTGGTTGCAGTTGGCGAAATGGCGTGCCACCGGTTGCTCTGAAGTTCCATTTTTTATAGCCAATCTGATGGCCGACCGATGGTTAGCCATTCTGGTGCGTAGATCATCTGTCGTTTTACCCACGTAAAAAAGACCACAAATACAGTGTAGCAAATAAACTATATGTGTAGTGGTACAAGTTAATCTGTATTTGTGGTAGTACTTTTTCCTCTTATGTGGGTGCGTGAAGTAATTGCCATTTGTTAAGGCACTACACGTAGTGCAGCCAATGCACCTAAATACACCTTTTTTATCCAATTTGAGCCAGGTACCCTTGGTATAACTCTTAACTGGGTCAGTTTTTACCAATATGTCCCTTAGGGATCTGGATCTCCTAAAGCCAATGCGGGGTGGGGGCATTTGTTGAAATGGTAAGGCGGGGTCCGTGTTAATGACATGCCAATTGTCCTGTAGGTGTTGGCTGATTTTCTGTTTGTCCCCAGTATAGGTGGTCACAAAGGTCATCCTAGGGGTATTTTTATCATCCCTATTAGTATCTTGATTAGTCAATAGTTGTGTTTTTTGTTGTGCCAGAAGTTTTGGAGGATAACCCCGCTGTGTGAATCTATTAGCCATTTCAATTAGTTGTAGATCCTTGTGCGAATCCAGAGAGTTATTTCTAATGACCCTTTGTAGATGTGATTTTGGTAATGCGCTTTTTAGCGCTGGGGGATGGCAAGATGTGTATGCTAGGAGTGAATTCCTATCTGTATCTTTCCTGAATAAGGTGGATTGTAGTTTATCACCATCCTTAAACAGGCGTATATCCAAAAAATAAATAGAGGCAAAAGAATAGTTAATTTTAAATTTCAAAGCCATAGATGCACTGTTTAGTTGTTGGAACCAAACGAGTAGTTCTTGTTCTGAACCGCTCCACACCAGTAGCAGGTCATCTATATAGCGTTTGTAGAATTTAATCCGCTGGTCTTTGAAAAGGTCTGTATCTGTTGTTTCAAAGTGTGCCATGTAGAAGTTGGCATATGACGGTGTCACATTAGACCCCATGGCGGTCCCTTGTTTCTGTAAGTAGAAATGCTTTTCAAACTTAAAATAGTTTGTTGTTAGGCAGAATTCTAGTAGATGGATCAGTACCTCCACAGGTGTCCCCACATAGGGGTAATGTAGGAGGTGTTGTCTTGTAGCTTCTATACCATCTCTGTGGGGTATAACAGTATAAAGGCTGGTGACATCCAGGGTTACCAGCAGATCTGTATCAGTACAAGAAATGGTGGATAAGCAATCCAAGAGCATAGAAGAATCATGTATAAAACTCTCCATATCCCTGACCAAAGGCTGCAAATAGTAATCCACGAATCTTGCGATGGGTTGGAGAATGGAGCCCATAGCAGAAGCAATAGGTCTGCCAGGGGGACACACCATGCTTTTGTGTATCTTTGGTAGCGTGTAAAGGATTGGAATAATGGGGTGATTCACAAGTAGAAACTCCAAAGTGTTCTGGGAGATGATGCTGTGCTCTGACAGTTCTGTAAGGTAGGAGTCAATTTCTGCCTTGTAGGTGTCTGTGGGATATATATATACACAAAACATAAAAGGGGACTGCACTCTCAGACTGGACTGGGTACACATCCTATGACCCTGCAACATGCACTGCCCTGGGTGCTCAATAGCACTCACAGGTAGCTGCACAGAGTCCCAGGCAATTAACCCCAGACAAGTCTGGGTGAAGGCCCATAGGGAAAATTACAAAACAAATTAATACAACACACAGAGTAAGTCCAGCACTCACTTGCAAGTACTCGGCTAAGATTAAAAGCAAAACTGAAAGAGTTAGCACATCTAGCCAAATGGGGCAAGCCCACTTACCACGTCAAGGTCTATCCCAAAACCTGGGTTCCTAATACAGCCATACAATGCAAGCACTCAATCAAACAAACTGGAACTAAAGGGTTCCCAGATTTATGTAATCACCCAAGACATATACAAAACACGGAAGGGGCCTGAATTCTGAGATTGGACTGTCTACACATCCTATGACCCTGCAACATGCACAGCCCTGGGTGCTCAATATCTACAGTATGTCTAGGGTGATTACATAAGTCTGTGTGAACCCTTGACTTGTTCCAAGTTTGCTTTATTGAGAGGTGGCATTGTATGGCTGTATAGGGAAATGGGAGTATAATTCAAATGAATAAAACTATACACAAAACCACTGTGCCCCTAAGGGCTAAAGGCTATAGGAAATAAGAAAATGTGAATAAAAATGTGTTTTTTTTCATAAATGGAAAGAGTCCACAGCTGAATTCATTACTTTTGGGAATTCAGAACCTGGCCACCAGGAGGAGGCAAAGACACTCCAGCCAAAGGTTTAAATACCTTCCCCACTTCCCTCATCCCCCAGTAATGCTTTGCCTTTTGTCCCAGGAAGTTGGCAGAGAAGTGTCAGAAGTTTTTAATAGTCTCTTATGGAGGGTAGTACTCTTCGGCATGGGACTGGAGTTTTAAGTAGTCCTGTCAGCCTCTCAGTGAGAGCATGGGTGAAAGTTAGAGTCTGGGGATGCAGGGAGAGTCTTTCTGCAAACCCATCCCAACTCATATTAACAGCTCCACAAGCAATCAGCGTTGACGAGTTTCGCTGACTGCTTTTTTCTCTCAAGTCCATGGCAGAAGCAACACTACTATCTGTCACACTTGAAGGTCCGTGCTCCTGTTCCACAGCATAGATTCCGATAAGATTGTTTCATTTTACTTTCATCATGAATGTATTGTAATTACAACTGTTTATACAAGAGGGGCTACAACCTTTCGGGGGTAATTTTTTTTTTTTTTTTTTTACAGAGCATAGGAGACAATGTATTCTAGTATCACAAACATTTCCGTACAATATGGGTCATCACATAAAGAGACTTCAGTTTAGTTTTAGAGTATAACAGATGTAATATAAGCAAAAATGATCCTCTTCTAGCTATATACAAAGACAAGTAAGGTAGTTATTCAGATGAGGGTGAAACTAGGGAGGGGGTGACTCTATAGTTATATGGGGAAGAGGGATGCAGCGGGCAAGAGCCGCTCAAAATGTAATAGGGGGGAAGGGGGGGTGGAGGGGCGGAGCCAGCTAGTGTGTCTACGCCAGGGACAAATTTAGGAGAGACTAGGGAGTTATTACTTAATATAAATACAATCACACTCATCTAAACCTTCATATTCCTATAGAGGGGGCCTAGAGTCGTATAATATATTGTCAGATGGAGGGGGGGACGTCAGATTAATTGGAGACTAGGGGGCTTGGGGGACTTCTGGGTGAGCCCCTCTCCTGGGGAAGTGCCACCTCTAGGCGATGTTGGAGAGGGAGGAGGTATATGACCCGCAGGCATAAGTACCGGCGAGAAAGGGAGGAGAGAGGCTCAATCAAGAGAACTATTATGTGCTAGAGATGTGAATGAGAGCATAGATAAACTAGGGATTACAGTTGTATAGTCACAGAAAATTATAGTCAATAACACATTTAAATATAACACAGCACTTAAGTAATAGAGAGATCACGTGCACCCATATAGACAACAATAATTATTAAACACATTATAAAGAACCGGAATATACTAGGGAGAGTCTAGATTACTTGTATGCTCACTGAATGTGTAAGTATAGTACATAAGAAACTGCTAGCTAGAAAACAAACAACTCTCAGCATGTAATAGATGACATTTATAAGGAGGTATAGTAAGTTCTCTAACATCCATGCAGTGGGGTATTTTAAGAGAGACAAGGTAGTCACTTGCGTGGGCATTTCTAATATTCTCATGCTGTGACGGCACTGATATAAAGGATACCAAGGGAGGAGGTGGGTATAATTTATCACGGCTAGAGTATATAAATAACTGTGAGGTGAATATTTTCAGCACCGTACATACTGTCAGTTAGTACCCAGATACTTTGAACCAATTTAGTTATTTTATCTTATAACTTGTAGCACAACATATGTCTAGCGCCTTGCAGTCAAAGCCCACATGTCTGCATAAGTAAGGGATAGAAACTTATATGGACCGTGCCTTCCCAGTAGACACGGCCCAGCAGCATCTATAAATGGACCTTATCATCATCAAACAATATACCCTGCTTACGAATAGGGATATGGGCACCTTACAAGCTGTGAGCTTTACTAGTACTAAAAAAGTGATGTGGCGACATTTGAACATACATATAAAAAGCTTCAGCATGTACATGAAAGTTAGTTAATAACACATATAAAACAAACCAGGGATAATTCTGAGAGAAAATAAAGACTATGAGAGACTTTTATGCTAAACAATGGTATCTACTCACAGCTGATGTTAGCATAAAAGGTGATCTCTAATAAATGCCAGATGCTGGTACCATTTATATGAAAGTTATACTGTGCAGTATTCACTTGTAGTATGCCTAATCTAAACTTAAACAGGCTGCTGTATTTATGCAGATTATATAGCAAAGATCTAGGTTGTAAAAAAATAACTAACAAACAAACACCTGAGATCAAAATATAAGTCCCAAACTGACTGGAGAGACAAACTTATCCGACATTGCAGCCATCATAAATATCTCCCAGAGCCAATAAACAATTTCAAAGGTAGTCCAGAGCAATGGGGGTATTTGGGTAGGAACAGCGGTGACCAGCTTTTACCCTATTCCACATCTGCATCTGTGTTGGATATCGGAGCAGCAGTTCATGAGGCCACAGGATCCCGATCTATACTGGAGCCGATGGTGACAACTGGGCAGTTTGCATTTACTCTGATAGGCGCCATGGGAGAGGACCGCACCGCACCATGGCTGGCGCATAGCTCTGCGCTGTGAGGCTAACAACCCATCGGCCCTCCAAGAGTAGGGAGACTCATCTTCCCTCACGGCAGTAAACGGCAACTCCGCTCCGCATTGTACTGGCAAGTTACGATTATGCAGTATAGTGTTCCGCTTAGACTCATTCCATAGTTGGTCATGCGGTTTTGTGGCTAGGGTAGAGAGTGTCAGCTCCGGTCTCACGGGCTCCGTTATGGTTGTGTCTTGTGTGTGGAGCAGGACATCCGTGCTTGGGATCTTTGGCTCACTGTTTGCAGGTCTAGGAAAAACGCAAGTTGAGCTCTTTCCAAATAGCTGTTCCAGCGGTTGAGCGATAGAGTATTGCAGACGTAGTGAGTCTGCCATCTGAGCCTTAACGACTGGACCATTGTTAGGGAGGTCAAAGACGCCATCTTTGTTGCGCATCTCCGAAATTACAGACCTCAAGCTGCAAAACTGACTGTCTGCTTTAACAGTCAGGTCTTCCAATAAAGAGATAAAGTATGCAGGGAGCTTCTGCATCCTTAGGGCCATGTAGGGAAAGTATATAAAAGCTCCTAAAACGGCAAAAAGTAAAGGCTTAGTAGTTAAACATCAGGAGCACCAGGAAAGTATGTCTTGGCGCTTTGGTAGCTGGCTCCGCCCCCCGGGGGTAAATTTAACATAGGGTCTCAGTGAGGCTCCTTTTCATATCTAGGAATCAAGGGTTAATATCTCCTGAGGGGGGTTATTGAACAAGGGGGTTTATAATCATGCTTGTTATGTGATTCTGTCTGCTCCTGTATAGTGTTGCTTCGGCTCATCGGTATTTTGGAATATAACGGTAGGGGCGCGCTTTTGCATGGCCTGCACGGTTTACCTTGTGACCTCATTTCCGCTTTCCTGACCGCATGGCGACAGAGAAATCCTGGTCCACTGGTGTCTGGTTCTCTGGAGGTGGTGAGTGCCCCAGCTCCATTTTTTATTCAGTGTCCCAGTTATGGAGAATTCTGATTTTTTAGAGACAGATGTCTCTGATTCAGACTCTACTTCTTGCAAAGAATATGAATTGGCCCGGGTGATACATGCTCATCGGTTATGTTCCGAATGACGTTTTAGAGTGTTCTGTTCCACGGGATCAGGGAATCAGGTGCCCACTTAGCCATCCGTCTCTGGGGTGGGATTTTAACACAATGTAAATTTGGAAGGTGGCTGGTAGAATGTGTAAAACATTTGCTGGCATAGACTACATTTCATTTACTATACGAAATGCGCAATTATTTTTTACCTTAACCCAACAGAATATTTTCACAAATACTGTACACTGCTAGATGCATTGGTCAGCTAAGTATATTATTTATAATTGTGTGTATTTTGTCCTTATTAAATAATAAAATAAATAAAAAGATTGCTTTGCAATTACTATGGCCCAAATTATGTATTTAGAAACTTGCGTATTCTAGTAGCATCCAGTTTATATCAACATCTATTACTTTCTCTAGGAGCTGCAATAATATAATATTGACTGTAACTTATGCCTGTTGCTATTAAATGCAGCTGGATAAAATGCCTCTGGAGCACCGGGCTAAATTACAAGTGGTGCGCTAATTTTTCTTTTATAAATTTTAAGCATTAACTGTGCTCAGGGTTAAAAATTGGAGCAGTCGGATTAGCTCTGGTATTACAGGTGGATAATAAAAAGTTAGCACTCAGGTGAAAGACTCAAGCGCCATAACTTCAAGACTTCCGATATTGCAAGCAAGCTAAATCCCTCTCCCTATACATTTCTATGAGGCGCGCTAACGAAAGCCTTTTCATTTTATTCCTCGTGCACTAAAGACAGACTGCGATAAAGCTGAAGGTGTGCAAGGAATACTTCATAATAAATTCCAATACTTAGAAAAAAAGATATTTTTAGTTGTATTTATATTTAAATATAGATAGATAGGCAGATAGATATTGTATACAAAGATATATATATAGAAATAAAGATGTAAAAACAAAAAGAACTGCGCTCACAACAAAAATTTGAATTGTAATATAAGAAATATTTATTTAAAATTAAAAATATCTTATTGAATTTGTGTGTGTGTAAATGTGTGTATATATGTAGGTAGGTGTGCACATACAAATTTACACCTATAAACATATAAATACACATGTATGCACCGTAAACCCTTTAGGAGGTGCAGAATGGTAAGGGAGCAGTTGAACCCTCGTATGATCATGAGACTATTAGGCACCAGATAATATAATCCTGAAATTCTGCATCTAGTAAAAACAGCGATATATGATCTAATAGGGGACTGTAAGGTTAGTTATGGGTTGATGATCTTACCAATAATAAAACAATAACATATATTATGTTAACAAAAAAGAATGCATGGAGAATAGTTCAAACTCTTCTGGTACTAAATGTACTGATCTATATCCGGTAATCTATGTGTGTGTATATATATATATATATATATATATATATATATATATATATATATATATATATATATATATATATATATATTTATATATATATACTGTATATAACACACAGAGAAAGTCCAGCACTCACTTACAAGCTCTCAGCTAAGATTTAAAAGCAAAAATCGAAAGGTTAGTTACTGCATTTGGCCAAGTGGGATAAGCCCAGGTACCACATCAAGGTCCTTTCCAATACCTGAGACCCTAAAACAGCCACACAATGCAAGCTCTCAAATCCAAACAAACTGGGACGAGGGAAGGGTGCACAGGCTTATGTAATCACCCTATACATATACAAAACACGGAAGGGGACTGCACTCTCATACCGGACCAGATACACATCCCATGACCCTGCAACATGCTCAGCCCTGGGTACTCACGGGCACTCACAGGAAGCTGTGTAATTAATACAACACACAGAGAAAGTCCAGCACTCACAAGCTCTCAGCTAAGATTTAAAAGCAAAAATGAAAAGGTTAGCTACTGCATTTGGCCAAATGGGACAAGCCCAGGTACCACATCAAGGTCCTTTACAATACCTGGGACCCTAAAACAGCCACACAATGCAAGCTCTCAAATCCAATTAAACTGGGAACAAGGGAGGGTGCACAGACTTATGTAATCACCCTAGACATATACAAAACACGGAAGGGGACTGCATTCTCATACTGGACCGGGTACACATCCCATGACCCTGCAACATGCTCAGCCCTGGGTGCTCACAGGCACTCACAGGAAGATGTGCTGTCCCCAGAGTCACAGGCAGTTAACCCCAGACAGGTCTGCGTGCAAGGACCATAGGGAAAATTACAAAACAAATTAATACAACACACAGAGAAAGTCCAGCACTCACTTACAAGCTTTCAGCTTAGTTTAAAAGCAAATATGGAAAGGATAGTTACCGCATTTGGCCCAATGGGACAAGACCAGGTACCACATCAAGGTCCTTTCCAATACCTGGGACCCTAAAACAGCCACACAATGCAAGCTCTCAAATCCAAACAAACTGGGAACAAGGGAAGGGTGCACAGACTTATGTAATCACCCTAGACATATACAAAACACGGAAGGGGACTGCACTCTCATACTGGACCGGGTACACATCCCATGACCCTGCAACATGGTCAGCCCTGGGTGCTCACGGGCACTCACAGAAAGCTGTGCTGTCCCCAGAGTCACAGGCAGTTAACCCCAGACAGGTCTGGGTGCAAGAACCATAGGGAAAATTACAAAACAAATTAATACAACACACAGAGAAAGTCCAGCACTCACAAGCTCTCAGCTAAGATTTAAAAGCAAAAATGGAAAGGTTAGCTACTGCATTTGGCCAAATGGGACAATCCCAGGTACCACATCATGGTCCTTTCCAATACCTGGGACCATAAAACAGCCACACAATGCAAGTTCTCAAATCCAATTAAACTGGGAACGAGGGATGAGTGCACAGGCTTATGTAATCAGCCTAGATATATACAAAACACGGAAGGGGACTACACTCTCATACCGGACCGGGTACACATCCCATGACCCTTCAACATGCTCAGCCCTGGGTGCTCACGGGCACTCACATGAAGCTGTGCTGTCCCCACTGTCACAGGCAGTTAACCACAGACAGGTCTGGGTGCAAGGACCATAGGGAAAATTACAAAACAAATTAATACAACACAAAGAGAAAGTCCAGGACTCACTTACAAGCTCTCAGCTAAGTTTTAAAAGCAAAAATGGAAAGGAAAGTTACCGCATTTGGCCATATAGGACAAGCCCAGGTACCACATCAAGGTCCTTTCCAATACCTGGGACCCTAAAAGAGGCACACAATGCAAGCTCTCAAATCCAAACAAACTGGGAACAAGGGAAGGGTGCAGAGACTTATGTAATCACCCTAGACATATACGAAACACGGAAGGGGACTGCACTCTCATACTGGACCGGGGACACATCCCATGACCCTGCAACATGCTCAGCTCTGGGTGCTCACGGGCACTCACAGGAAGCTGTGCTGTCCCCAAAGTCACAGGCAGTTAACCCCAGACAGGTCTGGGTGCAAGAACCATAGGGAAAATTACAAAACAAATTAATACAACACACAGAGAAAGTCCAGCACTCACAAGCTCTCAGCTAAGATTTAAAAGCAAAAATGGAAAGGTTAGTTACCACATTTAGCCAAATGGGACAAGCCCAGGTACCACATCAAGGTCCTTTCCAATACCTGGGACCCTAAAAAAGCCACACAATGCAAGCTCTCAAATCCAAAAAAACTGGGAACGAGGGATGGGTGCACAGGCTTATGTAATCAGCCTAGATATATACAAAACACGGAAGGGGACTGCACTCTCATACCGGACCGGGTACACATCCCATGACCCTGCAACATGCTCAGCCCTGGGTGCTCACGGGCACTCACAGGAAGCTGTGCTGTCCCCACTGTCACAGGCAATTAACCACAGACAGGTCTTGGTGAAAGAACCATAGGGAAAATTACAGAACAAATTAATACAACACACAGAGAAAGTCCAGCACTAACTTACAAGCTCTCAGCTAAGATTTAAAAGCAAAAATAGAAAGGTTAGTTACCACATTTAGCCAAATGGGACAAGCCCAGGTACCACATCAAGGTCCTTTCTAATACCTGGGACCCTAAAACAGCCACACAATGCAAGCTCTCAAATCCAAACAAACTGGGAACAAGGGAAGGGTGCATATACTTATGTAATCACCCTAGACATATAAAAAACACGGAAGGGGACTGAATTCTCATACCGGACCGGGTACACATCCCATGACCCTGCAACATGCTCAGCCCTGGGTGCTCACGGGCACTCACAGGAAGCTGTGCTGTCCCCAGAGTCACAGGCAGTTAACCCCAGACAGGTCTGGGTGCAAGAACCATAGGGAAAATTACAAAACAAATTAATACAACACACAGAGAAAGTCCAGCACTCACAAGCTCTCAGCTAAGATTTAAAAGCAAAAATGGAAAGGTTAGCTACTGCATTTGGCCAAATGGGACAAGCCCAGGTACCACATCAAGGTCCTTTCTAATACCTGGGACCCTAAAACAGCCACACAATGCAAGCTCTCAAATCCAAACAAACTGGGAACAAGGGAAGGGTGCATATACTTATGTAATCACCCTAGACATATAAAAAACACGGAAGGGGACTGAATTCTCATACCGGACCGGGTACACATCCCATGACCCTGCAACATGGTCAGCCCTGGGTGCTCACGGGCACTCACAGAAAGCTGTGCTGTCCCCAGAGTCACAGGCAGTTAACCCCAGACAGGTCTGGGTGCAAGGACCATAGGGAAAATTACAAAACAAATTAATACAACACACAGAGAAAGTCCAGCACTCACAAGCTCTCAGCTAAGATTTAAAAGCAAAAATGGAAAGGTTAGCTACTGCATTTGGCCAAATGGGACAATCCCAGGTACCACATCATGGTCCTTTCCAATACCTGGGACCATAAAACAGCCACACAATGCAAGTTCTCAAATCCAATTAAACTGGGAACGAGGGATGAGTGCACAGGCTTATGTAATCAGCCTAGATATATACAAAACACGGAAGGGGACTACACTCTCATACCGGACCGGGTACACATCCCATGACCCTTCAACATGCTCAGCCCTGGGTGCTCACGGGCACTCACATGAAGCTGTGCTGTCCCCACTGTCACAGGCAGTTAACCACAGACAGGTCTGGGTGCAAGGACCATAGGGAAAATTACAAAACAAATTAATACAACACACAGAGAAAGTCCAGGACTCACTTACAAGCTCTCAGCTAAGTTTTAAAAGCAAAAATGGAAAGGAAAGTTACCGCATTTGGCCATATAGGACAAGCCCAGGTACCACATCAAGGTCCTTTCCAATACCTGGGACCCTAAAAGAGGCACACAATGCAAGCTCTCAAATCCAAACAAACTGGGAACAAGGGAAGGGTGCAGAGACTTATGTAATCACCCTAGACATATACGAAACACGGAAGGGGACTGCACTCTCATACTGGACCGGGGACACATCCCATGACCCTGCAACATGCTCAGCTCTGGGTGCTCACGGGCACTCACAGGAAGCTGTGCTGTCCCCAAAGTCACAGGCAGTTAACCCCAGACAGGTCTGGGTGCAAGAACCATAGGGAAAATTACAAAACAAATTAATACAACACACAGAGAAAGTCCAGCACTCACAAGCTCTCAGCTAAGATTTAAAAGCAAAAATGGAAAGGTTAGTTACCACATTTAGCCAAATGGGACAAGCCCAGGTACCACATCAAGGTCCTTTCCAATACCTGGGACCCTAAAAAAGCCACACAATGCAAGCTCTCAAATCCAAAAAAACTGGGAACGAGGGATGGGTGCACAGGCTTATGTAATCAGCCTAGATATATACAAAACACGGAAGGGGACTGCACTCTCATACCGGACCGGGTACACATCCCATGACCCTGCAACATGCTCAGCCCTGGGTGCTCACGGGCACTCACAGGAAGCTGTGCTGTCCCCACTGTCACAGGCAATTAACCACAGACAGGTCTTGGTGAAAGAACCATAGGGAAAATTACAGAACAAATTAATACAACACACAGAGAAAGTCCAGCACTAACTTACAAGCTCTCAGCTAAGATTTAAAAGCAAAAATAGAAAGGTTAGTTACCACATTTAGCCAAATGGGACAAGCCCAGGTACCACATCAAGGTCCTTTCTAATACCTGGGACCCTAAAACAGCCACACAATGCAAGCTCTCAAATCCAAACAAACTGGGAACAAGGGAAGGGTGCATATACTTATGTAATCACCCTAGACATATAAAAAACACGGAAGGGGACTGAATTCTCATACCGGACCGGGTACACATCCCATGACCCTGCAACATGCTCAGCCCTGGGTGCTCACGGGCACTCACAGGAAGCTGTGCTGTCCCCAGAGTCACAGGCAGTTAACCCCAGACAGGTCTGGGTGCAAGAACCATAGGGAAAATTACAAAACAAATTAATACAACACACAGAGAAAGTCCAGCACTCACAAGCTCTCAGCTAAGATTTAAAAGCAAAAATGGAAAGGTTAGCTACTGCATTTGGCCAAATGGGACAAGCCCAGGTACCACATCAAGGTCCTTTCTAATACCTGGGACCCTAAAACAGCCACACAATGCAAGCTCTCAAATCCAAACAAACTGGGAACAAGGGAAGGGTGCATATACTTATGTAATCACCCTAGACATATAAAAAACACGGAAGGGGACTGAATTCTCATACCGGACCGGGTACACATCCCATGACCCTGCAACATGGTCAGCCCTGGGTGCTCACGGGCACTCACAGAAAGCTGTGCTGTCCCCAGAGTCACAGGCAGTTAACCCCAGACAGGTCTGGGTGCAAGAACCATAGGGAAAATTACAAAACAAATTAATACAACACACAGAGAAAGTCCAGCACTCACAAGCTCTCAGCTAAGATTTAAAAGCAAAAATGGAAAGGTTAGCTACTGCATTTGGCCAAATGGGACAATCCCAGGTACCACATCATGGTCCTTTCCAATACCTGGGACCATAAAACAGCCACACAATGCAAGTTCTCAAATCCAATTAAACTGGGAACGAGGGATGAGTGCACAGGCTTATGTAATCAGCCTAGATATATACAAAACACGGAAGGGGACTACACTCTCATACCGGACCGGGTACACATCCCATGACCCTTCAACATGCTCAGCCCTGGGTGCTCACGGGCACTCACATGAAGCTGTGCTGTCCCCACTGTCACAGGCAGTTAACCACAGACAGGTCTGGGTGCAAGGACCATAGGGAAAATTACAAAACAAATTAATACAACACACAGAGAAAGTACAGGACTCACTTACAAGCTCTCAGCTAAGTTTTAAAAGCAAAAATGGAAAGGAAAGTTACCGCATTTGGCCATATAGGACAAGCCCAGGTACCACATCAAGGTCCTTTCCAATACCTGGGACCCTAAAAGAGGCACACAATGCAAGCTCTCAAATCCAAACAAACTGGGAACAAGGGAAGGGTGCAGAGACTTATGTAATCACCCTAGACATATACGAAACACGGAAGGGGACTGCACTCTCATACTGGACCGGGGACACATCCCATGACCCTGCAACATGCTCAGCTCTGGGTGCTCACGGGCACTCACAGGAAGCTGTGCTGTCCCCAAAGTCACAGGCAGTTAACCCCAGACAGGTCTGGGTGCAAGAACCATAGGGAAAATTACAAAACAAATTAATACAACACACAGAGAAAGTCCAGCACTCACAAGCTCTCAGCTAAGATTTAAAAGCAAAAATGGAAAGGTTAGTTACCACATTTAGCCAAATGGGACAAGCCCAGGTACCACATCAAGGTCCTTTCCAATACCTGGGACCCTAAAAAAGCCACACAATGCAAGCTCTCAAATCCAAAAAAACTGGGAACGAGGGATGGGTGCACAGGCTTATGTAATCAGCCTAGATATATACAAAACACGGAAGGGGACTGCACTCTCATACCGGACCGGGTACACATCCCATGACCCTGCAACATGCTCAGCCCTGGGTGCTCACGGGCACTCACAGGAAGCTGTGCTGTCCCCACTGTCACAGGCAGTTAACCACAGACAGGTCTTGGTGAAAGAACCATAGGGAAAATTACAGAACAAATTAATACAACACACAGAGAAAGTCCAGCACTAACTTACAAGCTCTCAGCTAAGATTTAAAAGCAAAAATAGAAAGGTTAGTTACCACATTTAGCCAAATGGGACAAGCCCAGGTACCACATCAAGGTCCTTTCTAATACCTGGGACCCTAACACAGCCACACAATGCAAGCTCTCAAATCCAAACAAACTGGGAACAAGGGAAGGGTGCATATACTTATGTAATCACCCTAGACATATAAAAAAACACGGAAGGGGACTGAATTCTCATACCGGACCGGGTACACATCCCATGACCCTGCAACATGCTCAGCCCTGGGTGCTCACGGGCACTCACAGGAAGCTGTGCTGTCCCCAGAGTCACAGGCAGTTAACCCCAGACAGGTCTGGGTGTAGAACCATATCTAAAATTACAAAACAAATTAATACAACACACAGAGAAAGTCCAGCACTCAAAAGCTCTCAGCTAATATTTAAAAGCAAAAATGGAAAGGTTAGTTACCGCATTTGGACAAATGGGACAAGCCTAGGTACCACATCAAGGTCCTTTCCAATACCTGGGACCCTAAAACAGCCACACAATGCAAGCTCTCAAATTCAAACAAACTGAAAACAAGGGAAGGGTGCACAGACTTATGTAATCACCCTAGACATATGCAAAACACGGAAGGGGACTGCACTCTCATACTGGACCGGGTACACAACCCATGACCCTGCAACATGCTCAGCCCTGGGTGCTCACGGGCACTTGCAGGAAGCTGTGCTGTCCCCAGAGTCACAGGCAGTTAACCCCAGACAGGTCTGGGTGCAAGAACCATAGGGAAAATTACAAAATAAATTAATACAACACACAGAGAATGTCCAGCACTCACAAGCTCTGAGCTATGATTTAAAAGCAAAAATGTAAAGGTTAGTTACCACATTTGGCCAAATGAGACAAGTCCAGGTACCACATCAAGGTCCTTTACAATACCTGTGACCCTAAAACATCAACACAATGCAAGCTCTCAAATCCAAACAACCTGGGAACGAGGGAAGGGTGCACAGACTTATGTAATCACCCTAGACATATACAAAACATGGAAGGGGACTGCACTCTCATACTGGACCGGGCCCTGGGTGCTCACAGGCACTCACAGGAAGCTGTGCTGTCCCCAGAGTCACAGGCAGTTAACCCCAGACAGGTCTGGGTGCAAGGACCATAGGGAAAATTACAAAACAAATTAATACAAAACACAGAGAAAGTCCAGCACTCACTTACAAGCTCTCAGCTAAGTTTTAAAAACAAAAATGGAAAGGATAGTTACCGCATTTGGCCAAATGGGACAAGCCCAGGTACCACATCAAGGTCCTTTCCAATACCTGGGACCCAGAAACAACCACACAATGCAAGCTCTCAAATCCAAACAAACTGGGAACAAGGGAAGAGTGCACAGACTTATGTAATCACCCTAGACATATACAAAACACGGAAGGGGACTGCACTCTCATACTGGACCGGGGACACATCCCATGACCCTGCAACATGTTCAACCCTGGGTGCTCACGGGCACTCACAGGAAGCCGTGCTGTCCCCACAGTCACAGGCAGTTAACCCCAGACAGGTCTGGGTGCAGGAACCATAGGGAAAATTACAAAACAAATTAATACAACACACAGAGAAAGTCCAGCACTCACAAGCTCTCAGCTAAGATTTAAAAGCAAAAATGGAAAGGTTAGTTACCACATTTGGCCAAATGGGACAAGCCCAGGTACCACATCAAGGTCCTTTCCAATACCTGGGACCCTAAAACAGCCACACAATGCAAGCTCTCAAATCCAAACAAACTGGGAACAAGGGAAGGGTGCACAGACTTATGTAATCACCCTAGACATATACAAAACACGGAAAGGGACTGAATTCTCATACTGGACCGGGTACACATCCCATGACCCTGCAACATGCTCAGCCCTGGGTGCTCACGGCACTTGCAGGAAGCTGTGCTGTCCCCAGAGTCACAGGCAGTTAACCCCAGACAGGTCTGGGTGCAAGAACCATAGGGAAAATTACAAAATAAATTAATACAACACAAAGAGAAAGTCCAGCACTCACAAGCTCTCAGCTATGATTTAAAAGCAAAAATGTAAAGGTTAGTTACCACATTTGGCCAAATGAGACAAGCCCAGGTACCACATCAAGGTCCTTTACAATACCTGTGACCCTAAAACAGCAACACAATGCAAGCTCTCAAATCAAACAACCTGGGACCGAGGGAAGGGTGCACAGATTTATGTAATCACCCTAGACATATACAAAACATGGAAGGGGACTGCACTCTCATACTGGACCGGGTACACATCCCATGACCCTGCAACATGCTCAGCCCTGGGTGCTCACGGGCACTTGCAGGAAGCTGTGCTGTCCCCAGAGTAACAGGCAGTTAACTAAAGACAGGTCTGGGTGCAAGAACCATAGGGAAAATTACAAAACAAATTAATACAACACACAGAGAAAGTCCAGCACTCACAGGCTCTTAGCTAAGATTTAAAAGCAAAAATGTAAAGGTTAGCTACAGCATTTTGCCAAATGGGACAAGCCCAGGTACCACATCAAGGTCCTTTACAATACCAGGGACCCTAAACAGCCACACAATGCAAGCTCTCAAATCCAAACAAACTGGGAGCAAGGGAAGGGTGCACAGGCTTATGTAATCACCCTAGACATATACAAAACACGGAAGGGGAGTGCACTATCATACCGGACAGGTTACACATCCCATGACCCTACAACATGCTCAGCCTTGGGTGTTCACAGGCACGAAGCTGTGCTGTCCCCAGAGTCACAGGCAGTTAACCCCAGACAGGTCTGGGTGCAAGGACCATAGGGAAAATTACAAAACAAATTAATACAACACACAGAGAAAGTCCAGCACTCACTTACAAGCTCTCAGCTAAGTTTTAAAAACAAAAATGGAAAGGATAGTTACCGCATTTGGCCAAATGGGACAAGCCCAGGTACCACATCAAGGTCCTTTCCAATACCTGGGAACCTAAAACAGCCACACAATGCAAGCTCTCAAATCCAAACAAACTGGGAACAAGGGAAGGGTGCACAGAATTATGTAATCACCCTAGACATATACAAAACACGGAAGGGGTCTGCACTCTCATACTGGACCGGGGACACATCCCATGACCCTGCAACATGTTCAGCCCTGGGTGCTCACGGGCACTCACAGGAAGCCGTGCTGTCCCCACAGTCACAGGCAGTTAACCCCAGACAGGTCTGGGTGCAGGAACCATAGGGAAAATTACAAAACAAATTAATACAACACACAGAGAAAATCCAGCACTCACAAGCTCTCAGCTAAGATTTAAAAGCAAAAATGGAAAGGTTAGTTACCACATTTGGCCAAATGGGACAAGCCCAGGTACCACATCAAGGTCCTTTCCAATACCTGGGACCCTAAAACAGCCACACAATGCAAGCTCTCAAATCCAAACAAACTGGGAACAAGGGAAGGGTGCACAGACTTATGTAATCACCCTAGACAAATACAAAACACGGAAAGGGACTGCATTCTCATACTGGACCGGGTACACATCCCATGACCCTGCAACATGCTCAGCCCTGGGTGCTCACGGCACTTGCAGGAAGCTGTGCTGTCCCCAGAGTCACAGGCAGTTAACACCAGACAGGTCTGGGTGCAAGAACCATAGGGAAAATTACAAAATAAATTTATACAACACACAGAGAAAGTCCAGCACTCACAAGCTCTCAGCTATGATTTAAAAGCAAAAATGTAAAGGTTAGTTACCACATTTGGCCAAATGAGACAAGCCCAGGTACCACATCAAGGTCCTTTACAATACCTGTGACCCTAAAACAGCAACACAATGCAAGCTCTCAAATCAAACAACCTGGGACCGAGGGAAGGGTGCACAGATTTATGTAATCACCCTAGACATATACAAAACATGGAAGGGGACTGCACTCTCATACTGGACCGGGTACACATCCCATGACCCTGCAACATGCTCAGCCCTGGGTGCTCACGGGCACTTGCAGGAAGCTGTGCTGTCCCCAGAGTAACAGGCAGTTAACCCCAGACAGGTCTGGGTGCAAGAACCATAGGGAAAATTACAAAACAAATTAATACAACACACAGAGAAAGTCCAGCACTCACAAGCTCTTAGCTAAGATTTAAAAGCAAAAATGTAAAGGTTAGCTACAGCATTTTGCCAAATGGGACAAGCCCAGGTACCACATCAAGGTCCTTTACAATACCAGGGACCCTAAACAGCCACACAATGCAAGCTCTCAAATCCAAACAAACTGGGAACAAGGGAAGGGTGCACAGGCTTATGTAATCACCCTAGACATATACAAAACACGGAAGGGGAGTGCACTATCATACCGGACAGGTTACACATCCCATGACCCTACAACATGCTCAGCCTTGGGTGTTCACAGGCACGAAGCTGTGCTGTCCCCAGAGTCACAGGCAGGCAGTAAACCCCAGACAGGTCTGGGTGCAAGAACCATAGGGAAAATTACAAAACAAATTAATACAACACACAGAGAATGTCCAGCACTCACAAGCTCTCAGCTACGATTTAAAAGCAAAAATTTAAAGGTTAGTTACCGCATTTGGCCAAATGGGACAAGCCCAGGTACAACATCAGGGTCCTTTCCAATACCTGGGACCCTAAAACAGCCACACAATGCAAGCTCTCAAATCCAAACAAACTGGGAACGAGGGAAGGATGCACAGGCTTATGTAATCACCCTAGACATATACAAAACATGGAAGGGGACTGCACTCTCATACTGGACCGGGTACACATCCCATGACCCTGCAACATGTTCAGCCCTGGGATCTCACGGCACTCACAGGAAACCGTGCTGTCCCCACAGTCACAGGCAGTTAACCTTAGACAGGTCTGGGTGCAAGAACCATAGGGGAAATTACAAAAAAAATTAATACAACACTCAGAGAAAGTCCAGCACTCACAAGCTCTCAGCTAAGATTTAAAGGCAAAAATGGAAAGGTTAGTTACCACATTTGGCCAAATGGGACAAGCCCAGGTACCACATCAAGGTCCTTTCCAATACCTGGGACCCTAAAACATCCACGCAATGCAAGCTCTCAAATCAAAACAACCTGGGAGCAAGGGAAGGGTGCACAGACTTATGTAATCACCCTAGACATATACAAAACACGGAAGGGGACTGCATTCTCATAATGGACTGGGTACACGTCCCATGGCCCTGCAACATGCTCAGCCCTGGGTGCTCACGGGCACTCACAGGAAGCTGTGCTGTCCCCAGAGTCACAGGCAGTTAACCCCAGACAGGTCTGGGTGCAAGGACCATAGGGAAAATTACAAAACAAATTAATACAACACACAGAGAAAGTCCAGCACTCACTTACAAGCTCTCAGCTAAGTTTTAAAAACAAAAATGGAAAGGATAGTTACCGCATTTGGCCAAATGGGACAAGCCCAGGTACCACATCAAGGTCCTTTCCAATACCTGGGACCCTAAAACAGCCACACAATGCAAGCTCTCAAATCCAAACAAACTGGGAACAAGGGAAGGGTGCACAGACTTATGTAATCACCCTAGACATATACAAAACACGGAAGGGGACTGCACTCTCATACTGGTCCGGGGACACATCCCATGACCCTGCAACATGTTCAGCCCTGGGTGCTCACGGGCACTCACAGGAAGCCCTGCTGTCCCCACAGTCACAGGCAGTTAACCCCAGACAGGTCTGGGTGCAGGAACCATAGGGAAAATTACAAAACAAATTAATACAACACACAGAGAAAGTCCAGCACTCACAAGCTCTCAGCTAAGATTTAAAAGCAAAAATGGAAAGGTTAGTTACCACATTTGGCCAAATGGGACAAGCCCAGGTACCACATCAAGGTCCTTTCCAATACCTGGGACCCTAAAACAGCCACACAATGCAAGCTCTCAAATCCAAACAAACTGGGAACAAGGGAAGGGTGCACAGACTTATGTAATCACCCTAGACATATACAAAACACGGAAGGGGACTGCACTCTCATACTGGACCGGGTACACATCCCATAACCCTGCAACATGTTCAGCCCTGGGTGCTCATGGGCACTCATAGGAAGCCGTGCTGTCCCCACAGTCACAGGCAGTTAATCCCAGACAGGTCTGGGTGCAAGAACCATAGGGAAAATTACAAAATAAATTAATACAACACAAAGAGAAAGTCCAGCACTCACAAGCTCTCAGCTATGATTTAAAAGCAAAAATGTAAAGGTTAGTTACCACATTTTGCCAAATGGGACAAGCCCAGGTAACACATAATGGTCCTTTCCAGTACCTGGGAACCTAAAACAGCCACACAATGCAAGCTCTCAAATTAAAAAAACTGGGAACAAGGGAAGGGTGCACAGACTTATGTAATCACCCTAGACATATACAAAACACGGAAGGGGGCTGCATTCTCATACTGGATCGGGTACACATCCAATGACCCTGCAACATGCTCAGCCCTGGGTGCTCACGGGCACTCAAAGGAAGCTGTGCTGTCCCCAGAGTCACAGGCAGTTAACCCCAGACAGGTCTGCGTGCAAGGACCATAGGGAAAATTACAAAACAAATTAATACAACACACAGAGAAAGTCCAGCACTCACTTACAAGCTCTCAGCTAAGAATTAAAAGCAAAAATGGAAAGGATAGTTACCTCATTTGGCCAAATGGGACAAGCCCAGGTACCACATCAAGGTCCTTTCCAATACCTGGGACCCTAAAACAGCCACACAATGCAAGCTCTCAAATCCAAACAAACTGTGAACAAGGGAAGGGTGCACAGACTTATGTAATCACCCTAGACCTATACAAAACACGGAAGGGGACTGCACTCTCATACTAGACCGGGTACACATCCCATGACCCTGCAACATGGTCAGCCCTGGTTGCTCACGGGCACTCACAGGAAGCTGTGCTGTCCCCAAAGTCACAGGCAGTTAACCCCAGGCAGGTCTGGGTGCAAGAACCATAGGGAAAATTACAAAACAAATAAAAACAACACACAGAGAAAGTCCAGCACTTACAAGCTTTCAGCTAAGATTTAAAAGCAAAAATAGAAAGGTTAGTTACTGCATTTGGACAAATGGGACAAGCCCAGGTACCACATCAAGATCCTTTCCAATGCCTAGGACCCTAAAACAGCCACGCAATGCAAGCTCTCAAATCCAAACAAACTGTGAACAAGGGAAGGGTGCACAGACTTATGTAATCACCCTAGACATATACAAAACACGGAAGGGGACTGCACTCTCATACTGGACCGGGTACACATCCCATGACCCTGCAACATGCTCAGCTCTGGTTGCTCACGGGCACTCACAGGAAGCTGTGCTGTCCCCAGAGTCACAGGCAGTTAACCCCAGACAGGTCTGGGTGCAAGAACCATAGGGAAAATTACAAAACAAATAAAAACAACACACAGAGAAAGTCCAGCACTTACAAGCTTTCAGCTAAGATTTAAAAGCAAAAATAGAAAGGTTAGTTACCACATTTGGACAAATGGGACAAGCCCAGGTACCACATCAAGGTCCTTTCCAATACCTGGGACCCTAAAACAGCCACACAATGCAAGCTCTCAAATCCAAACAAACTGGGAACAAGGAAAGGGTGCACAGACTTATGTAATCACCCTAGTCATATACAAAACACGGAAGGGGACTGCACTCTCATACTAGACCGGGTACACATCCCATGACCCTGCAACATGCTCAGCCCTGGTTGCTCATGGACACTCACAGGAAGCTGTGCTGTCCCCAGAGTCACAGGCAGTTAACCCCAGACAGGTCTGGGTGCAAGAACCAAAGGTTAGTTACCGCATTTGGACAAATGGGACAAGCCCAGGTACCACATCAAGGTCCTTTCCAATACCTGGGACCCTAAAACAGCCACACAATGCAAGCTCTCAAATCCAAACAAACTGGGAACAAGGGTAGGGTTCACAGACTTATGTAATCACCCTAGTCATATACAAAACACGGAAGGGGACTGCACTCTCATACTAGACCGGGTACACATCCCATGACCCTGCAACATGCTCAGCCCTGGTTGCTCATGGACACTCACAGGAAGCTGTGCTGTCCCCAGAGTCACAGGCAGTTAACCCCAGACAGGTCTGGGTGCAAGAACCAAAGGTTAGTTACCACATTTGACCAAATGGGACAAGCCCAGGTACCACATCAAGGTCCTTTCCAATACCTGGGACCCTAAAACAGCCACACAATGCAAGCTCTCAAATCCAAACAACCTGGGAACGAGGGAAGGGTGCACAGACTTATGTAATCACCCTAGACAAATACAAAACATGGAAGGGGACTGCACTCTCATACTGGACCGGGTACACATCCCATGACCCTGCAACATGCTCAGCCCTGGATGCTCACAGGCACTCACAGGAAGCCGTGCTGTCCCCAGAGTCACAGGCAGTTAACTCCTGACAGGTCTGGGTGCAAGAACCATAGGGAAAATTACAAAACAAATAAAAACAACACACAGAGAAAGTCCAGCACTTACAAGCTTTCAGCTAAGATTTAAAAGCAAAAATAGAAAGGTTAGTTACCGCATTTGGACAAATGGGACAAGCCCAGGTACCACATCAAGGTCCTTTCCAATACCTGAGACCCTAAAACAGCCACACAATGCAAGCTCTCAAATCCAAACAAACTGGGAACAAGGGAAGGGTGCACAGACTTATGTAATCACCCTAGTCATATAAAAAACACGGAAGGGGACTGCACTCTCATACTAGACCGGGTACACATCCCATGACCCTGCAACATGCTCAGCCCTGGTTGCTCACGGACACTCACAGGAAGCTGTGCTGTCCCCAGAGTCACAGGCAGTTAACCCCAGACAGGTCTGGGTGCAAGAACCAAAGGTTAGTTACCACATTTGACCAAATGGGACAAGCCCAGGTACCACATCAAGGTCCTTTCCAATACCTGGGACCCTAAAACAGCCACACAATGCAAGCTCTCAAATCCAAACAACCTGGGAACGAGGGAAGGGTGCACAGACTTATGTAATCACCCTAGACAAATACAAAACATGGAAGGGGACTGCACTCTCATACTGGACCGGGAACACATCCCATGACCCTGCAACATGCTCAGCCCTGGATGCTCACGGGCACTCGCAGGAAGCTGTGCTGTCCCCAGAATCACAGGCAGTTAACTCCAGACAGGTCTGGGTGCAAGAACCATAGGGAAAATTACAAAACAAATTAATACAACACACAGAGAAAGTCCAGCACTCACAAGCTCTTAGCTAAGATTTAAAAGCAAAAATGGAAAGGTTAGCTACAGCATTTGGCCAAATGGGACAAGCCCAGGTACCACATCAAGGTCCTTTACAATACCAGGGACCCTAAAACAGCTACACAATGCAAGCTCTCAAATCCAATAAACTGGGAACAAGGGAAGGGTGCACAGGCTTATGTAATCACCCTAGACATATACAAAACACGGAAGGGGAGTGCACTATCATTCCGGACAGGTTACACATCCAATGACCCGGCAACATGCTTAGCCCTGGTTGTTCACAGGCACGAAGCTTTTCTGTCCCCAGAGTCACAGGCAGTTAACCCCAGTCAGGTCTGCGTGCAAGAACCATAGGGAAAATTACAAAACTAATTAATACAACACACAGAGAAAGTGCAGCACTCACTTACAAGCTCTCAGCTAAGATTTAAAAGCAACATGGAAAGGTAAGTTACCTCATTTGGCCAAATGGGACAAGCCCAGGTACCACATCAAGGTCCTAAATCATCCACACAATGCATGCTCTCAAATCCAAACAAACTGGGAACAAAGGAAGGGTGCACAAGCTTATGTAATCTCCCTAGACATATACAAAACACGGAAGGGGACTGCACTCTCTTACCGGACTGGTTACACATCCCATGACCCTGCAACATGCTCAGCCCTGGGTGCTCACGGGCACTCACAGGAAGATTCTGAGTGCCCGTGAGCACACAGAAACACCTCTCATGGTGCAGATCAATTTAATAAAAACAAACACATATAAAAACAAACAACTTTAGGTTACTCCCTACTCACAAGTAAAACCCCAATCTAATGAGGTAAGTTTGGGCAGATGGATGTCAAAGTGTCCCCACTTATTTCAGGTGTTTACTCCAAATGTGGTCCAGAGACTTGTCACTCCGGTTCCTCTCGATGTCCCCAGTGGAGCACACGGTCAATCCTGTCCGCCTGTCTGTGGTTTAAGTCCACTAATGTTATTCAAAAAAACGCTCTGTTAGGAGCTATTGTAAATGCAGTGAGTAGCTGCAGTATACACAGAACTCTGTTTCAGTGTGTGTATCACAAATTACATAAGGTGGGTGTGGCCTTACGCGTTTCATGGATCTAATCTGCTTCGTCAGAGGCTTGATGTCCGCCCACCTCACCAGCTGTGCTTTTCAAGACAGCGTACAGGTTCACTCCCACCCTCCGCCATGAGACATGCTATTCAGTGCCTGTTTAGCGCCTGTCACAGATACCTTACAAATAAAAAGTAACATTTGAAATAATGATAGATATAGCAGTCTCCTGATACCTATTTAACAACAGACAACAACTCTAACAATAATTAGCTTGTCCTATACAACAAATCTCTTCTAACATGATGCTTTAAAAAATAAAGAAAAAAAATGAAAGCAATAGTAAAAATTGATTACCAATACACGGCTGCTCTAATTCTACTTTCTGAAAAGAAATTACACTGCTACTGAGTATTATATACAGTCCTATTGTTTAATTCTTGTTAAGTCTTTGAATTATTTTATTTTATTATATTTCTTCTAATAAATCCTAGCCAAGATTTAACTTTTTATGACATGTAGTGGAATTGCTACTAAAAACTTAAAAGGACCTAAAGAACTATACTAAACTACAAGTCTTGGCCCATCTATTAGACAATAAAATGTATAAATGATATAATCTTATGAAGACACTCCTATTAAAATTACTGTTCAGTCGGGGGGCGGAGCTAGCCAGTGCCCAAGATGGTCACAGGCGCATAGAGCTCTGAAGTGTGGTCGGCAATATCACTTTACTAGTGTCATAGATATGTGAATCGGGAGCTGCAAACACCTGTACCTGTTCTCTGAGGGCATGTACCACATCAGGCGACCATCATTGAAGCTCCGGTGCGGCGCTTAGCCGGGCACAGCAAACCGCGGACCCACGCGGCTTCCTTGAGGCCTACCAAGGTTTTCAACTTAGGCGCACGACCGCATCACCCGGGCCATAGGAAGCATACAGAGCACTTCCTCGCCTCTTGCTACACCGCGGCAGCGGAGAAACGCAGATGTGACCGGTGACTGAATCATTACACGGAGCGCGCCTGTGGGGTAAGAGGGGAATTGAATCCCATCATAGTGCAGCACATACAACACATCGGGCCCTTTCTGCCCCGGGGCTGCGCTACCGCCAAGCACACATGATATGAACAGGAGGGTTCCCTCCGGGCAGCAACATTAACAATTCAGACAACCATGCAAGGCTAATGTAGAGCAGAAATAGCTGCAAGATGTCTCCGTGAGGGGAACTAATAAGGCACCAGTTTTTTAGGCATGTGCGGGCCTGCTTACTTATTCACCTCATAAAGGAGCGGATACTTGGACATTCCACAATATAAGCCCTATAATTGAACCTGTCATTGTTATCATGGGGTGCATGATCTGATAAGGGGACCCCCCTATTTTTTTTTCCACTCTGATATTGCAGTAAACTTTTAACAAGGGCCATTTCTATCTGCCTATTATGACCTCTAAAAGAGTACCCAGAGCTGAAAAGGCGGGAAAGGGTAGCACCTCTGCGGCCTCCACTGTACACAGTTTTTTTAAAGCCGTGGAAGCGGCAGCTACTGAACAAGCTGACAACTCGGCGAAAACGCCACCCCCAACCCAAAACTCTGATCTAGAGGAGAGCCCAGGGACAATGTTAACTAAAGCGGACTTGCAAACTCTGCCCTCCAAAGAGGACTTTAATAAGGTTATTGGGCAAGTCAGCTTGATGATAAAATCCAGTCTATCAGAGGTTAAGAGAGAAATAAGTGAAATAGGTTCCAGGATAGCACAAATTGAAGAAGATGCGGAACAAACTGACAGAATCCTTGACCTCCAGACCTGCCAAATGTCCCATCACTCCACTATCATAACCCAACTACAGGACCAGGTTGAAGACCTGGACAACAGGGGGCGGCGTCAAAATATCAGAATCAGGGGGATCTCGGAAAATATCAAGACCCCAGAGCTCCTACCATACCTACAAACTTTATTTAACAAACTAATGGACAATGAGGAAGCGGTGGACTATCCTCTAGATAGATACCACAGAGCTCTGAGACCCCCCCGAAAGATACTGCCCCCCCGAGAGACATCGTCATCAAGTTTACTAGTTTCAGGGACAAGGAGAATATCCTCACGGCAGCCCGGAAAAAATCTCCCATCACACACAACGGATGCGCCCTTCAATTCTATGCAGATCTCAGTCAAATGACCCTAAGCAAAAGACGGGAAGCAAGATATCTCACTCTGCATCTAAGAGATCTTGGCATCCCTTATAGATGGGGATTCCCCTTTAACCTAAAAGTGATTAGAGACAATTTGACTGCTGTATACAGAACACCTTAGGATCTGGAAGACTTCTGCTCACTCTTAAAGATCTCACAGCCCAGGCCTCCTGATTTGAAGGAGGCTCCAAAGGACCAGCGCACACCAAATCCACAGAGACAGGAGTGGACGCAAGTCCCCTATAGAAAGAAGCGGAGACCCACCACTAAGAATCTGGGCGATCAGGAGGAAACCGCCTGAGCTATGGAACTACCTTTAAACAGACCACCTCACTCTATGAGGTTGTTTGGCAGCATGTGGATCCTTCTCCCTCCCCTTACGGGCCGGGTGAGGGACACGCACGAACTTGTGTTGGTTACTCCACTTCACCAGTGACTACTGAAAACAGTAATGTATAAGTGTCGTTTTTTTTTTCTCTTTTGTTTTCTTATGCCTTGTACCCCCATGTGGATTGCTACAAAGGCCAATAGTATGTTAGACTGTCTTGCATTAGTTAGCTGCCCTAGAATGTTTAACTCTATGACTTATTGTTCTGCTGCCGACCTGCTACCACAAGTTGTAGCAGTCACTTAAACCCCCTTCCCCTAGTTAAGTAGTTAGAAGCGAATAATGCTTCATGTTTGTGCTCAAGTTTTTGTGTTAAGTTTTGCATTTTCTGTTTTATTAATATGTGCTCTTTACCATTACAGAACCGTCCTCTCCACCCTACTTTTATTGCATCCTCTTACCTCTCCCTATTACCTGAGGCCTGGCAGGGGCTGTAGACGCTACTTATCAGTTCACTTCCAGGTAACTGCTCACCACACCGTATCGCAAACACATTTAGTTGCTACCCTCATATGGAGACTCCCTGGGCAAATTATTAACGATCCCCCCCACACTACTGGTAGGCTGGTATGGCTCCGCTATTGACCCATAGTTCCCCTCATGCGGGACAACACCATATCAAACTAGTATCTCAGAACGCGAAGGGGCTAAATTCACCCACAAAGCGCTCAGTTGCTCTCTCATGTTTTAAAAAATCTAAGGCTGACCTGGTCTTCGTTCAGGAGACCCACTTCCCTAGAGATAATTCCCCAAAATTCACTAATAAGGACTACCCCACTGCATACTTTGTGTCACATACAGGTAAACGGGGGGGGGGTGGGTATCTTGTTTCATAAGTCACTGCCGTTTCAGTTAACAACTATGGAAACGGATCCAGGGGGAAGATGGCTTATCCTTATCGGCCTCCTTTATAGCCGACCAGTTACGTTGGTCAACGTTTATGCCCCAAATTTGAAGCAAGCACAATATTTAAAAAAAATTACAACTAAAATCCTTCAAGTTCAGAAAGGTGCTTTAATCTTAGCTGGCGACCTAAATGTAGCACTCGAGCCAGGTATTGACTGCTCCCAGGGTCGAGGCAGTATCCCCATTAAGACCCTACAGGACCTCAGAGCGCTTGCACATAAGCTCACTCTGATTGATGTGTGGAGGGCCAAGCACCCGGGCCAGCGGAACTACACCTTTTTTTCCAATCCGCATCAGTGTTACTCACGTATAGACTATGTATTCATAGATCAAGTCAATTATAGTCTAGTACAGGAGGCTGACATTGAGCCAATAAGCTGGTCTGATCATTCCGCAGTGTCGGCCACTCTGGGCTGGTCTGAACGACCGCTAACCCCTTACACATGGCGGCTTGATGAATCCCTGCTAAAACACCCAATCTTTTCTAAAAACTTAGCGGAGATGATAAAAGATTACTTTGTACTTAATCACACGCCAGACATATCACCGCACACTTTATGGGAGGCCCACAAATGTGTAATTAGGGGGGAATTGATAAAACGCAAGGCAGCCCTCACCAAACAATATTGCGAGGCTTATTACTCAATGATTCAAAACATCCGCGAATTAGAGCAGACTCACAAACATTCCCCACTAGATAAAGTTATAGCTGAAAAGTTAAGGCAGGTGAGGAACGACTTAAACAGGCTAATATACAAAGAAGCCCAATCCAAAGCGATATATCTCAAGAAAATGTACTTGGCCAACTCAAATAAGATAGGCCCGACCTTAGCAAGAACCCTTAGGGAACAGAAGCTGAACTCATATGTACATAGCATAGTCGACCCCGCGGGTCGTCAGGCTCTAAGCAGCCACCAAATTGTAAACGAATTTAGAAAGTTTTATAATGCACTATATAACCTGCCGAAACCACCACTGGCAGCTAACCCCCAGGAGCGAGAGAGGTATATAGAGGAGGCCGCACTCCCGGCCCTTACTGCAGAACTATCTCAGAAATTAGAGGCCCCAATTACTCATCAAGAAGTCCTCCTAGCTATAAAATCCCTTCCCTTGCGTAAGAGCCCAGGACCAGATGGGTTCACAAACCTATATTATAAAAATTACAGGCAACTCCTGGCCCCGCACCTTACTTCCTTGTTTAGAGCAATAGATGACAGGATACCCTGGCCCAAGAGCAGCCTAGAGGCTCATGTTATAGTTCTACCGAAGGCAGACAGAGACCCCCAGAAAGTGGAAAATTATAGACCTATATCCCTACTTAATTCCGATGTTAAGATTTACGCAAAGATCCTAGCAACCCGTTTAAACTCCATTCTCCCTCAAATTATTCATGTGGACCAAACAGGGTTTATCCCCGGGAGGGAAGCACGGGATAATACCATAAGAGTAATTCAACTCCTAGAGCACGCCAGCCGGTCGAAGATCCCATCGATATTAATATTGACAGATGCTGAGAAAGCCTTCGACCGGCTGGACTGGAATTTCTTGCATTCATGCCTGTCCGCCTTCGGTATTGGAGACCTGATGTCCCATAGAATTCTCAGTCTTTACACACAACCCTCTGCGAAAATTAAAGCTAATGGTGTTCTGTCAGATAGCTTCAGCATCGGGAATGGGACCAGGCAGGGTTGCCCCCTGTCCCCGCTCCTCTTTGCTATCTCCATGGAGGTGCTCGCGGCGCACATTAGACAAAATCCCAAAATTACTGGTATAACCCTGGGCCCCAACTCTTTTAAAATAACCCTCTACGCGAACGATGTCCTTATTCTGTTAACTTCCCCTTCCACTTCAATCACCTATTTACTAGAGGAATTCAACCGATTTAGTGCCCACTCTAATTTCCACATAAATGCACAAAAGTCTGAAATCCTAAACATCAATATGAAAAAACAATCCTTTGAAGCCTTAAGGACTCACTGCCCATACAAACTAAACTTGGACAAACTTAAATACTTCGGAATCCAGCTCACGTCGGGGAGTAGTAAATTATTTAAGCATAACTATATACCCCTCATGCACAGACTCAAAAAGGAACTCGACGGCTGGCAGAATAAACCGCTCTTGTGGTGGGGCAGGATACAAGCAGTAAAGATGACAGCCCTCCCACAGCTACTCTATGTTATGCAGACGGTACCTATTCACCTGCCGAACACATACATTAATCAACTACAATCAATGATAAACTCTTTTATATGCGGTAACATTAAACCGCGTATTAGTAAGAAAATTATCACAGCCCCATTGGGTGCGGGGGGGGTTGGGAGTGCCGTCAGTACTGTCATATCATAGGGCCGTGGTCCTGCAGAGAATTATCGAATGGCACAACCCGGCCAATAACAAAGCATGGGCATCTATAGACTCCTTCCTCTTAAAATCTCCACATATTGGCCCCCTTAGCTGGGTCAAGCATTTGGCTAGACCCCCCCTAGCAAAACTATCCCCAATATATAACCACCTATTCAAAACATGGGATGGAATTCGAGCTAAAATAAAGGGCATTTCGTCCCTTATCTCCCCAATGTCCCCAATTTCATATAACGCAGAATTCTTGGGAGGCGTACTGGCCAAGAGACCTAATCCTATAGGCCTGGAGTGCACCATACCGTTCACCAATCTGGTTCTCAACCATACCTTAAAGACTCGTACCCAGCTAGCTGACGTGGCGGGAGGCGCTTTCTCTGGGTGGCTCAAGTATGCACAGCTCACACATCTACTGAAAATTTCACCTTACAGGGATAGCCTACTCAGAGACTTCGAGAGACTGTGCCTATCTGCTACAGTCCCTCGCGGCTCTCTGTCGAAGACCAAGAAAATGCTAGATGTGGCACTGGTGCCCGCGTCCCCTTCTTATAAACTACATTGGCAGAGGGAACTGGGAGTGGAGATCCCCTAGGAACATTGGCAAAACATACTACACTGCACCGCCAAGTCCTCATCCATACCTAGATCCCTGGAGCTCAACCATAAGGTGTTGTTCCGTTGGTACCTCACACCAGAGAGACTTAAATTGATCTACCCAGGAGCGGGTGCTACTTGTTGGAGGGGGTGCGGGTCCAATGGGACGATGGCACATATGTGGTGGCAGTGCCGCTCAATATCCCCCTTTTGGAGGGGAGTGGAGCAGCTCCTTAGGGAACTACTGGGAGCAACATTTCACCTCTCGCCCTCTATGGCCCTACTAAACCACAAACCTGACAAAGTTTGTAAAATTAAATGGAAACTAGCACAAATCAGCCTGAATAGCGCAAAGGCACTTATTGCCCGCAACTGGAAATCTGCACGCATCCCCACAATGCAGGAATGGTGCACACACACCTCGGAACTTTTAGCGGCGGAAGAATACTCTTATTATAGCAACGGTAATTTATCGTTTTTCCATAATGTCCAGTTTTACTGGGAGACTTTACTTAATGCCCCGGTTACAATGGGAGATCATGCTTCAGTAGAGGAACCATAATATATAGAGTGGGTCTCCCCAGGCCAGGCCTCCCTCTCCCCCTCCTCTCTCCAAACCTGCCATCCTCCCTCCCCTCCCCACCCCCTATCTCTCCCCCCCCCTTATCGCTACATAGTAGGTATGGACTAAAGAGGTTGAATATATGGCACATATAACTGTTGTAGACTTTTTATTGTAAGATGTTATGCTTTTTGGAAATGGTATAACTTAACCTTAGATACACTAGTCATTGTGTCGCCAGAATGTGCATGGGTCTATGCTAATCAGTACAGTGCGAGATGTCTCAAGGGCGGCATCCCAATAAAGACTTAATGGACAATAACCCTACGATGGATGGTCTTGGGTATCGACGGGTCACCCCAAATGGGAGGACTCTTACTGTATAACTTTGTTGGTAGGAACCGTACTATGTAATATTATCCTTGACTTGTGTATCAATTACTAAAATGTATCGCTGTTGATTTCCAATAAAGCTTGTTTGAAAATTAAAAAAAAAAAAAAAAAAAAAAAATTACTGTTCAGTCTGCTGTGATTTTGTTCGTATTTGCATTATAAACTTTAACGTTAGTAAACAAATGAATGTTCTAACGAATACAATATTTCCACTCTAAGAGTCCCTTTTAGATACTACATATGTAATATAGCTAATACAACATAGTGTATCTGTAATGTTGTTATTTTGTTTTAACATATTTTACATGTATTGAAAGGGGGAACTGAATTTAATTTTACATTTAATTTTAAATTTAAAAGATTCCTACTCATTAACCACTGAATAAGATTTAGTGTCAAACTTATTTAAATAGAATTAGTGAATATGTTATTTAACTTCAATCCAGATTGTATTGAATTAAGTTAAACTAAGAAAGCTTGAATATCCACTTCCCTATTCATTCTATAGGGTTCCAAAGTCTGAAGGGAGTGAATCCAGAATGTCTCCCTTTGTCATAGGCGTAACATCCTGTCCCCCCTTCTTTCACCTAATACTACCTTTTCAATTGCTTTGAATCGTAAACTTGAAGGATCGTTATTTTGTACTCTTCTAAAATGATCTGTCACTCCATGGGACATATCTCCCTTTTCAATATTAGCTATATGCTCGAAGACTCTCCTCTTGACATTTCTTTTGGTCCTGCCCACATATTGGCAATGGCAGGCACACTCCAAAACATACTCTACATATTTGGAGTGGCAGTTCATAGATGTCTTTATTGTTTTTTTTTTAAAACCATGAACCTGTGATACTATTTGTTTGTTGTTTTCATCTATAATTGGACAGGTATTACAATTTTTGCGATTGCATCTAAAAAAGCCAAAATTGGCTTTATTGAGCCAATTCTTATTGGAATCTTGCTTCAAATGACTTGGAGCTAAAATGTCCTTTAAATTTTTGTTTTTCCTAAATACCACTGTCGGGATCTTATCCAAAGATCTTTTTAGGATGGGGTCTTCCAGTAGTACATGCCAATGTTTTCTTATAGCTCTTTTGATTCCCCATGATTTCTCATTATATTTAGTCAGAAAAAGATTATTCTTCTTACTATCCTGAGAGGTACGATTTTGTTTTTGTTGTATTAGTTTAGGTCTTTCTAATTGACATGCCTTTGAATATCCGCTTTCAACTAAATCATGTGGGTAACCCTTCGCCTTGAATTTAGTTTTTAGATGTTCTGATTCTTTATCAAAGGAGACTAGGCTCGAACAGTTCCTCCTCACCCTCTGGAATTGACCCTAGGGTATATTCTTTATCCAGTTTTTATGATGTCCACTCTTGGCATGGAGGTAACTGTTCGAGTCCGTCTCCTTTCTAAACAGACAGGTAGTTATTTTATCCTCACTCCCTGTAAGTACTATATCCAAAAATTCAATTTTGATTTTATTGATGTTTTTAGTGAATTTTAAATTAAATTCATTTTGATTCACATATTCCAAAAAACTGTTTATTTTATTTTCCTCCCCCTTCCAAATGACAATCACATTGTCTATGAAACGTTTACATACAATTATATTGTCCTTGAAGGGGTTATTGTGCCATATATATTTATCCTCCCAGGCTCCCATATAGAGATTTGCATAGTTGGGGGAAAAGCGAGTACCCATCGCTGTGCCCCCAACTTGCAAATAATGGTCCTTGTTGAATAAGAAATAATTTTTCTGTAATATAAATGTTATGGCCTTCAAAAAAAGTCTCTCTGTGCTGTAGGTAAGTGGTCATATTTGTCCAGACTGTATTTTATACTCTCTACACCTGTATTATGTGGGATACAGGTATAGAGAGCAGCAACGTCCAGGGTTAACCAGATATAATCTGGTTGCCATTCAATGTTATCCATGATGGATAATATATGCGGATTATCCCGTACATATGATTTTAACGCGATCACCATAGGTTTTAAATAATAGTCCACAAATTGGGAGAGATTACTTGTTAAAGAATTGATGCCCGAAATTATAGGGCATCCGGGAGGTTGTTCTAAATTTTTGTGGACTTTTGGTAAGTGGTAAAAAATTGCCACTCTACATTTGTCCATTAGGAGAAAGTTATATTCATTCTTTGAGATACTTCCTATTCTTAAATTCTCTTCTAGAAAATGTTTCAAATCTTTAATGAAACGATTAGTGGGGTCACCCTTTAGTTTCAGATAGGTAGTAGAGTCATTCAGGATCCTATGGGCTTCTGCCAAATAGTCTTCTCTATCCTGAATGACTATTGAAGTATCTTGTTTTAATCAAAATCATTAGGGGTACTAGTAGGGGCAAAGTTTAACCCTTTTGCTAAAAGACTATATTCAGAGGGACTTAGAATACGTTTTGATAAATTGAATATTCTCATGTAATCTTTGCTTTTCTCTATTTTCTCCTTTTTATTTTGTACAGATCTTCCTTCTCTGTGTCCTCTTCGGACTCTATTCGTCTTTTTAGTTGTGCTGTTCTGGTTAGATATTGGGTAATGGAGGGGGTTCTTCCCCAAGATTTTTCTATCGGTGGTTTTAATTTTTCCCTTTCTCTAAAAAAGATGTTGAAGCAGTAGCAATATCTGATTTGTTTCTTTATAACTCTGTAGTATCTAAAAGGGACTCTTAGAGTAGAAATATTGTATTCGTTAGAAAATTCATTTGTTTACTAACATTAAAGTTTATAATGCACATACGAACAAAATGACAGCAGACTGAACAGTAATTTTAAGATTATATCATTTATACATTTTATTGTCTAATAGAAAGGCCAAGACTTGTAGTTTAGTATAGTTCTTTAGGTCATTTTAAGCTTTTAGTAGCAATTCCACTACATGTCATAAAAAGTTAAATCCTGGCTAGGATTAATTAGAAGAAATATAATAAAATAAAACAATTCAGACTTAACCAAAATTAACCAATAGGATACTGTATATAACAGGCAGTAGCAGTATAATTTCTTTTCATAACTCTTGGCTAAGAAAGTTGAATTAGAGCAGCCGTGTATTGGTAATCAATTTTTACTATTGCTTTCATTTTTTTCTTTATTTTTTAAAGCATCATGTTAGAAGAGATTTGTTGTATAGAACAAGCTAATTATTGTTAGAGTTCTTGTGTGTTGTTAAATAGCTATCAGGAGACTGCTATATCTATCATTATTTCAAATGTTACTTTTTCTTTGTAAGAGCCCGCAAAAAGGTATCTGTGTCAGGCGCTAAATAGGCACCGAATAGCATGTCTCATGACGTAGGGTGGGAGTGAACCTGTACGCTGTCTTGAAAAGCACAGCTAGTGAGGTGGGCGGACATCAAGCCGCTGATGAAGCAGATGAGTTCTGTGAAACGTGTAAGGCCACGCCCACCTTACGTCATTTGTGATACACACGCTGAAGCGGAATTCTGTGTATACTGCAGCTACTCACAGCGTTTACAATAGCTCCTACCAGAGCATTTTTTTTTAATAACATTAGTGGACTTAAACCACAGACAGGTGGACAGGATTGACCGTGTGCTCCACTGGGGACATCGAGAGGAACCGGAGTGACAAGTCTCTGGACCACATTTGGAGTAAACACCTGAAATAAGTGGGGACACTTTGACATCCATCTGCCCAAACTTACCTCACTAGATTGGGGTTTTGCTTGTGAGTAGGGAGTACCCTAAAGTTGTTTGTTTTTATATGTGTTTGTTTTTATTAAATTGATCTGCACCATGAGAGCTGTTTCTGTGCGCTTGTTTTTATAGATTCTCGCAGCTGTACCTCATTACTCAATCTGAACATTGAGTTGTTTTGTGATGAGCAGCACTGAACATCACTCTCTAATTTCATTCAAGTATTACCATCAGGAGGATAAGACTTATTTTTGCTTACATATTGTATTGCTTATATTCTGACAAGTATTCAGATTTATTTTTATATTTATATTTATTTATTGTACCATATTTATTTTTACACATGTTTTAGTCCTTAGCAGTTTCAATTACTAATCAATGATTATACTGCTGTAAATTACTTATCATATTACTATCTGCATTATATCTGTGACAATTTGCTGGGAGTGTGCGCAACTCAGTTTACAGTGGTGATACTCACTCTGTTGTGTTCACCTTTGTAACTTTGTGTTTGTAATTTATTATCTGGGTTCTATTTGAGTAGCAGCACCTCTAATTTTAGCATGTCTACGTTCCATTATGGAAATTATTTCACTCTGTGGAAGAGGAGGATGATGATTTAAATTATGTAGACCCTATAGATCTAGTTATCAACTTGGAAAGATTAAGTAAGGGTCAAATTAATCAGTTTTATGACAAAAAGATACTAAAACGATATATTAAAAAGGGGATTATACCCAAAGGTTTAAGGTTGCAAAAAACACCAATATTTGACCTAGCAGAAGTAGAGTGTCATACAGAGTGGGAGCAAGCCTTAAATGATGGTTCCAAAACGTTTATAAACATATTGGTTAAATATAGAGATCACAAATTCTCAAAAATAAATGAGGAAATTAATAAAATCAGGGAGGAATTGGAAAGGCATAAAGGTGATGTTCTGTACGAACAACTAAATGAGGAAACTAAACATAGAGTTTATGTATATGAAATGGAAATTAAAAACAGAAAAAATAAGAAGCTTAGAAGGGATGTGGAGGAATCCCTGGAAAAAAATCAGAATTGGAAATGAACAAGAATTAGGGGGACCTTTAATTGATACCACACCACTGAATAGTCCAGCAGTTGTAGGTATAGGGAACAGGGACATTCAGTCCAATATATATCATTTAAGACCCCAATGGAAAAATCAGAATTTACAAATAGGAGCCTCTAAATATAGGGATCACCATCCACAACTAAATACTAAAACTTATATTAATGGCCAACCAAAAACTAATAATTTTAACAAAAATAAAAATGAACAAAAACACAATGCAAATTATCAGTACAAAAATCGTAATGTACAGAGTGATCACCCAGTAGAACACTATGAGGGAACATATCATAATAGAACATACAATGTACCAAGGGAAGAACATGAATATAAATCAAGCTACTTTAGAACTCATGTAGGTGAGATAGATAATGGGAGTAGGGAACAAATGGGAGAAAATCAGGTTTTTAAAGAGTTAGAAAGAAACAAATCAGATATTGCTATGGCTTCAACATCTTTTTTAGAGAATGGGAAAAAATTAAAACCACCAATAGAAAAATCTTGGGGAAGAACCCCCTCCATTACCCAATATCTAACCAGAACAGCACAACTAAAAAGACGAATAGAGTCCAAAGAGGACACAGAGGAGGAAGATCTGTACGAAATAAAAAGGAGAAAATAGAGAAAAGCAAAGATTACATGAGAATATTCAATTTATCAAAACGTATTCTAAGTCCCTCTGAATATAGTCTTTTAGCAAAAGGGTTAAACTTTGCCCCTACTAGTACCCTTAATGATTTTGAACTATTTATTGATCTGAATCGCTTCATTAGGAAGCTTACCTTGAGTAGACATTTTGATAAGATTAATAGTAAAAAGAATGACATTAATCTTAATGAGGCCGATTTTGAAAGTTTAACAAATCTCATCTCTTTGGAATGTGACAATTGGGGAATGGAGAAACTGATGAGTGGTTTAGACCAATATACCCTGGAACTACTTTTGGATCTAGAAAAAACAAATATAGATTACAAAAAAAGGTCATTCCTTTAAACCCAAGTCCATTTTCTATCCCCTATACTCACAGGGGAATTATATACCGGTTTTCTACAAATTAGTAGAAAAAGAGCTAATGGACCTGTGTAAAAAGGATAATGCGGCAACAAAGAAAACAACTAATTTGAATGAGTTTGAGAAGAGAGCTCTAAATAGATTAAATCAAGATACATCAATAATAATCAGGGAAGCGGATAAGGGGGGGGGGGAGTATAGTCATTCAGGATAGAGAAGACTATTTGGCAGAAGCCCATAGGATCCTGAATGACTCTACTACCTATCTGAAACTAAAGGGTGACCCCACTAATCGTTTCATTAAAGAGCTGAAACATTTTCTGGAAGAGAATATAAGAATAAGAACTATCTCGAAGAATGAATATGACTTTCTCCTAATGGACAAATGTAGAGTGTAAATTTTTTACCACTTACCAAAAGTCCACAAAAATTTAGAACAACCTCCCGGACGCCCTATAATTTCGGGCATCAATTCTTTAACAAGTAATCTCTCCCAATTTGTGGACAATTATTTAAAACCTAAGGTGATCACTTTAAAATCATATGTACAGGATACTCCACATATATTATCCATCATGGATAACATTGGATGGCAACCAGATTATATCTGGTTAATCCTGGACGTTGCTTCTCTCTATACCTGTATCCCACATGATACAGGTGTAGAGAGTATAAAATACAGTCTGGAAAAATATGACCATTTACCTACAGCACAGAGAGACTTTTTATTGAAGGCCATATCATTTATATTACAGAAAAATTATTTCTTATTCAACAAGGACCATTATTTGCAAGTTGGGGGCACAGCGATGGGTACTCGCTTTGCCCCCAACTATGCAAATCTGTATATGGGAGGATAAATCTATATGGCACAATAACCCCTTTAAGGACAATATAATCGTATGTAAATGTTTCATAGACAATGTGATTGTCATTTGGAAGGGGGAGGAAAATGAAATAAACAGTTTTTTTTTAATATGTGAATCAAAATGAACTTAATTTAAAATTCACTAAAAACATCAATAAAATAAAAATTGAATTTTTGGATATAGTACTTAAAGGGAGTGAGGATAAAATAACTACCTGTCTGTTTAGAAAGGAGACGGACTCGAACAGTTACCTCCACGCCAAGAGTGGACATCATAAAACTGGATAAAGTATATACCCTATGGTCAATTCCAGAGGGTGAGGAGGAACTGTTCGAGCCTTGTCTCCTTTGATAAAGAATCAGAACATCTAAAAACTAAATTCAAGGCGAAGGGTTACCCACATGATTTAGTTGAAAGCAGATATTCAAAGGCACGTCAATTAGAAAGACCCACACTAATACAACAAAAACAAAATCATACCTCTCAGGATAGTAAGAAGAATAATCTTTTTCTGACTAAATATAATGAGAAATCATGGGGAATCAAAAGAGCTATAAGAAAACATTGGCATGTACTACTGGAAGACTCCATCCTAAAAAATTTTTTGGATAAGATCCCAACAGTGGTATTTAGGAAAAACAAAAATGTAAAGGACATTTTAGCTCCAAGTTGTTTGAAGCAAGATTCCAATAAGAATTGGCTCAATAAAGCCAATTTTGGCTTTTTTAGATGCAATCGCAAAAATTGTAATACCTGTCCAATTATAGATGAAAACAACAAACAAATAGTATCACAGGTTAATGGTTTTAAAAAAACAATAAAGACATCTATGAATTTCCACTCCAAATATCTAGTGTATGTTTTGGAGTGTGCCTGCCATTGCCAATATGTGGGCAGGACCAAAAGAACTGTCAAGAGGAGAGTCTAGGAGCATATAGCTAATATTGAAAAGGGAGATATGTCCCATGGAGTGACAGATCATTTTAGAAGGGTACACAATAACGATCCAAAAGCAATTGAACAGGTAGTATTAGATGAAAGAAGGGGGGATAGGATGTTACACCTAAGAGAAAGGGAGACATTCTGGATCCACTCCCTTCAGACTTTGGAACTCTATGGAATGAATAGGGAAGTGGATATTCAAGCTTTCTTAATTTAACTTAATTCAATACAATCTGGATTGAAGTTAAATAACATATAACAACTAATTCTATTTAAATAAGTTTGACACTAAATCTTATTCAGTGGTTAATGAGTAGGAATCTTTTAAATTTAAATTCGAAATTACATTCAGCTCTCCCTTTGAATACATGTAAAATATGTTAAAACAAAATTACAACAATACAGATACACTATGTTGTATTAGCTATATTACATATGTAGTATCTAAAAGGGACTCTTAAGGTAGAAATATTGTATTCAATAGAAAATTCATTTGTTTACTAACGTTAAAGTTTATAATGCACATACGAACGAAATGACAGCAGACTGAACAGTAATTTTAATAGGAGTGTCTTCATAAGATTATATCATTTATACATTTTATTTTCTAATAGAAGGGCCAAGACTTGTAGTTTAGTATAGTTCTTTAGGTCCTTTTAAGTTTTTAGTAGCAATTCCACTACATGTCATAAAAAGTTAAATCTTGGCTAGGATTTATTAGAAGAAATATAATAAAATTAAATAATTCAAAGACTTAACCAGAATTAACTAATAGGATACTGTATATAACAGGCAGTAGCAGTATAATTTCTTTTAATAACTCTTGGCTAAGAAAGTTGAATTAGAGCAGCCGTGTATTGGTAATCAATTTTTACTATTGCTTTCATTTTTTTCTTTATTTTTTAAAGCATCATGTTAGAAGAGATTTGTTGTATAGGACAAGCTAATTATTGTTAGAGTTCTTGTGTGTTGTTAAATAGGTATGAGGAGACTGCTATATCTATCATTATTTCAAATGTTACTTTTTCTTTGTAAGAGGCCGCAAAATGTATCAGTGACAGGTGCTAAATAGGCACTGAATAGCATGTCTCATGACGTTGGGTGGGAGTGAACCTGTACGCTGTCTTGAAAAGCACAGCTGTTGAGGTGGGCGGACATCAAGCCTCTGATGAAGCGGATGAGTTCCATGAAACGCGTAAGGCCACGCCCACCTTACGTCATTTGTGATACACACACTGAAGCAGAGTTCGGTGTATACTGCAGCTACTCACAGCGTTTACAATAGCTCCTAACAGAGCTTTTTTTTTAATAACATTGTGGACTTAAACCACAGACAGGCGGACAGGATTGGCCGTGTGCTCCACTGGGGACATTGAGAGGAACCAGAGTGACAAGTCTCTGGACCACATTTGGAGTAAACACCTGAAATAAGTGGGGACACTTTGACATCCATCTGCCCAAACTTACCTCATCAGATTGGGGTTACACTTTTGAGTAGGGAGTACCCTAAAGTCGTTTGTTTTTATATGTGTTTGTTTTTATTAAATTGATCTGCACCATGAGAGGTGTTTCTGTGCACTTGTTTTTATAGATTCTCGCAGCTGTACCTCATTACTCAATCTGAACCTTGAGTTGTTTTGTGACGAGCAGCACTGCACATCGCTCTCTAATTTCGTTCAAGTATTACCATCAGGAGGATAAGACTTTTTTTGCTTACATATTGTATTGCTTATATTCTGACAATTATTCAGATTTATTTTTATATTTATATTTATTTATTTTACCATATTTATTTTTCCACATGTTTTAGTCCTTCTTAGCAGTTTCAATTACTAATCAATGATTATACTGCTGTAAATTACTTATCATATTACTATATGCATTATATCTGTGACAATTTGCTGGGAGTGTGCGCAACTCAGTTTATAGTGGTGATACTCACTCTGTTGTGTTCACCTCAGTAACTTTGTGTTTGTAATATATATATATGTACAGTATATATATATATATATATATATATATATAAACACACACAAAACATAAAAGTGGACTGCACTCTCAGACTGGGTACACATCCCATGACCCTGCAACATGCACTGCCCTGGGTGCTCAATAGCACTCACAGGTAGCTGCACCGTCCCCAGAGTCCCAGGCAGTTAACCCCAGACAAATCTGGGTAAAGGCCCATAGGGAAAATTACAAAACAAATTAATACAACACACAGAGTAAGTCCAGCACTCACTTGCAAGTACTTGGCTAAGATTAAAAGCAAAACTGAAAGAATTAGCACATCTGCCCAAATGGGACAAGCCCAGTTACCACATCAAGGTCTATCCCAAAACCTGGGTCCCTAATACAGCCATACAATGCAAGCACTCAATCAAACAAACTGAAACTCAAGGGTTCCCAGATTTATGTAATCATCCTAGACATATACAAAATGCTGAAGGGACTTGAATTCTGAGATTGGACTGTCTACACATCCATTGACCCTGCAACATGCACAGCCCTGGGTGCTCAATATCTACAGTATGTCTAGGGTGATTACATAAGTCTTTGAACCCTTGACTTGTTCCCAGTTTGCTTTATGGAGAGGTGGCATTATATGGCTGTATAGGGAAATGGGAGAATAATTCAAATGAATAAAACTATACACAAAACCCCTGTGCCCCTAAGGGCTAAAGGCTATAGTAAATAAGAAAATGTGAATAAAAATGTGTTTTTTTCATAAATGGAAAGAGTCCACAGCTGAATTCATTACTTTTGGGAATTCAGAACCTGGCCACCAGGAGGAGGCAAAGACACCCCAGCCAAAGGCTTAAATACTTTCCCCACTTCCCTCATCCCCCAGTAATTCTTTGCCTTTTGTCCCAGGAAGCTGGCAGAGAAGTGTCAGAAGTTTTCAATAGTCTCTTATGGAGGGTAGTACTCTTCGGCATGGGACTGGAGTTTTAAGTAGTCCTGTCAGCCTCTCAGAAGTGACACTACTATCTGTCACACTTGAAGGGCCGTGTTCCTGTTCCACGGCGTAGATTCCAGTAAGATTGTTTCATTTTACTTTCATCATGGATATATTGTCCTGTCAGCATCTCAGTGAGAGCATGGGTGAAAGTTAGAGTCTGGAGATGCAGGGAGAGTCTTTCTGCAAAACTATCCCGACTCATATTAATAGCTCCACAAGCAATCAGCGTTGACGAGTTTCACTGACTGCTTTTTTCTCTCAAGTCCATGGCAGAAGCGACACTACTATCTGTCACACTTGAAGGGCCGTGTTCCTGTTCCATGGCGTAGATTCCGGTAAGATTGTTTCATTTTACTTTCGTCATGGATATATTGTAATTACAACTGTTTATACGAGAGGGGCTACAACCTTTCGGGGATAACTTTAACATAGGGTCTCAGTGAGGCTCCTTTTTGTATCTAGGAATCAAGGGTTAATATCTCCTGAGAGGGATTATTGAACAGGGGGGTTTATATTATTTGTTATGTGATTCTGTCTGCTCCTGTATAGTGTTGCTCCGGCTCATGGGTATTTTGGAACATAACTTCATAATGGTAGGGGCACACTTTTGCATGGCCTGCACGGTTTACCTTGTGACCTCATTTCCGCTTTCATGACTGCATGGCGACAGAGAAATCCTGGTCCGCTGGTGTCTGGCTCTCTGGAGGTGGTGAGTGCCCCAGCTCCATTTTTTATTCAGTGTCCCAGTTATGGAGAATTCTAATTTTTTAGAGACAGATGTCTCTGATTCAGACTCTACTTCTTGCAAAGAATATGAATTGGCCCGGTTGAGTGCTCTGTTCCTCGGGATCGGGGAATCAGGTGCCCACTTAGCCACCCGTCTCTGGGGATTCTATTTCTCACAAGACGAGTTCCCTACCATCAACTCTTACTATGCATGCAGTTAACCCAAACGCTACTTATACTTCTAGGGAGTGTGGCCTGTTCCCACCTGAGGTTACGACACAGTTCCGCATGGCCATATCTTTGGCGCTGGCACATCTGCACCTCCTGGGAGTGTGCTTACGATATTTTCCATGTTCCGTTAACAGTGGCTCATCAGGCATGGGATCGTCTGGTCCAGTTCAGCCCTCCAGGGGAGCGACTGCTCCTGAGGCCTCAGGGGGTCAACCTTTGGGGCGGTTGTTTTCTTTTGTCCCAGGGGAGGTATATTGCACCTTTCATTATAGACTGGCGCGCCTTTGTGTTCTACTAAGGCATGTTTTTGGCATTGCTGGAGGAACCCACTCTTAATGGGTCTGGGGATTCTAGGTCTTAATCTTCGACTGAATTGCATGCATAGTCATAAGGGGATGAAGTAATCTTCTTATAGTCTTTGTTATTTGTGTATTCTTTACCAGTTCTGAGCTTGGAAGTATTGGACCCCTGTTGGGCTGGTCCTGCGGGTCTGTCCGCTCTTCCTGGGCGATAACCTACGGGTTGCTTTATCTTTTATTTTCATCCGGTGAGGATGATTTTTATTTGGTCTAAAGCTCATGTTGTAGTGTGATTTTTTCCTTCAGAAACTTTCTTCTCTGGAATTGATACTCGCAATTTTGTGGTTGCACTGTTTACAAAAGTCTGTCTGACTTTTCTTTATCCCTCCATCTCGGGGGAGATGCTATGTGGCCTTGACAGTGCTGGAGCCCTTGGCTTCAGGCTGGTCCTGACTGGGTACAAATCATTCTGTCTTTGAGGCCTAGTTCAGACACGTGGCACCTTTTTATGTCCGGTTGGTTCGGTGAGGGCGCCTAGTGATCACAATATGATTTGTGTTGTTTACTTGTTTTATTTTAGAAGTTTCAACTAGCATCCTGAGAGGACTTGAGAGTCCGTGGTTGCTTAGGGGCATGGGGTTGGTCCTCATTCACCTTTCAAGCTAGTGAGCCGGGACTCCGTTGAGATCCGTGGCAATATGCTCAGTTGTTTATGATTTTTCCGATTTTTCCTCCAACCCACAACAGAAAGGAACTAGAGTGTTCCTTTCTGTTGTGGGTTGGAGGCTTGGAGTATTTAGGTCCTTCAAACCGCCGTTCTTACGGTTTTGCCTTTCATGGTCTCCTTAGAAGTGTCCTTTTAGGACTTGTTCCTTTTAGAGGTTCTCTTCCTTTGGATCAAGACTTTCTGGACTTTGTTTGGTTTTTCTGGCAGCTTTGGCCGCTTAATTAAGAAGTGAAGGCCTTGAGGCTCTGTCTTCCTTTGGGAGTTAGTTAGTCTCCATATCAGGGGTGATAGGAGGTGTTGTCTCTTTTTCCAAGCTTTTTGCTTAGGGGATGTTTTTCTGCCTGGGTTAGGGATGCTTTGCATTCTTCTCTCTTGGGTGTGGTCCTCTGGAACATTAATCTAAAAGGATTATGGAGACTATAATTTCTTTCTACCCTCTTTCAGGTGACTCTGTTCTCGTTCTCATTTTCCTTAGTGTTGCCCTTGGGGCCTTTGGGCTCTAGAGAAATTGTGTGACTTTGTTGTGGTCTAGCACCTTGTTGGGGGGTGCTGACCTCCGGCTAAGGGTGTTCTCTTCCCTTTGGGCTGGGAATTACGAGTGAGTCCTGTACCCGTTCTCCGGGTTTTAGATGAAGCAAGATGGTGTTGGGTAGGGATTTTCAGGCCTGGTGCCCTAAGAATGGGCCTCCTCTTGTATCCCCCCCATATTTGCATTCAGTGTCCTCTATAGCTTGGGTATTGTTTTCCCAAAAGTAATGAATGCAGCTGTGGACTCTTTGCAATTATGAAGTAAAACTTAAATGATGCTTACCTGATAATTTTCTTTTCTTCAGATGGAAAGAGTCCACAGCTTCCCGCCCGTATTTTTCTGTGGGGCGTCTGTTATTTTTGTTCTTCTGGCAGCTTTTCACCCTGATATTTCTTCTACTGTTCCTTGTCCCCTCGGCAGAAGGACTGGGGGATGAGGGAAGTGGGGGAAGGTATTTAAGCATTTGGCTGGAGTGTCTTTGCCTCCTCCTAGTGGCCAGGTTCTGAATTCCCAAAAGTAATGAATGCAGCTGTAGACTCATTCCATCAGAAGAAAAGAAAATTATTAGGTAAGCATCATTTAAGTTATTATGAAATTAAAAACAGGGATATGACTGTGTTTATACATAAACCACTATACTAAATATTAGGAGAGGCTTTCATGAATAGACAAAAGAAAAAAGCTGTATATGGCACACAAATTAAAATAAAGTTAAAAATTATGCATTCACAAAAAATACATTAGAATAAAAAAAACATGTACTGTGTATGCGTGGCTAAATGTATCAAAATGCAACCACAGTATAAATACACAGTCCATATATGAAAGAAAAGAACCAGGGCCGTCTTCCAAAGTGGCATCCTTTTTGCTATATGTCTGTACAGGATAAGAAGACTTCTCTGGTCAAGTACGTACAGACAGAAAACCAAACCCCACAGAAATATAACTACTCACAGGATCCTAGAAGATTTAAGGTCAGACCAAACTTGGCCAGTAGTCTTCTTATCTTGGCGTCAAGTTGAAGGATAAGGAAATATCCCAGAACAAGAGAACAGGTAAAACAATGAGGTAAGCAGTACTCACAGTAGAGAGGGCAATCCTTCATGTCACTACAGAGGATAATTGTAGAGTAGTCAGGCAAGCAGTGTTCGGCAACAGTAAGGCAATCCAGAGTACCAGCAATACAGGATTTAAACAGTAGAGAGGTCTGGGACAGGCAGAGTTCAGCAACAATAAGACAATCAGCAGTTCAGGGGTTAATCAGAAAAGTGGTCTTGAGACAGAGTTCAGCAAAAATAAGGCAATCAGCAGTTCAGGGGTTAATCAGTAGAGTAGTCTTGAAACCGGAAGAGTTCAGCAACAATAAGGCAATCCAGAGTACCAGCAATACAGGGTTTAAAATAGTAGAGAGGTCTGGGACAGGCAGAGTTCAGCAACAATAAGACAATCAGCAGTTCAGGGGTTAATCAGAAAAGTGGTCTTGAGACAGAGTTCAGCAACAATAAGGCAATCAGCAGTTCAGGGGTTAATCAGTAGAGTAGTTTTGAAACCGGAAGAGTTCAGCAACAATAAGGCAATCCAGAGTACCAGCAATACAGGGTTTAAAATAGTAGAGAAGTCTGGGACAGGCAGAGTTCAGCAACAATAAGGTAATTAGCAGTTCAGGGGTTAATCAGTGGAGTAGTCTTGAGACAGGAAGAGTTCAGCAACAATAAGGCAATCCAGAGTACCAGCAGTACAGGGCTTAAACAGGCAGAGTTCAGCAACAATAAGGCAATCAGCAAGGTTTAATCAGAAGAGTGGTCTTGAGACAGGCAGAGTTCAGCAACAATAAGGCAATCAGCAGTTCAGGGGTTAATCAGTAGAGTAGTCTTGAGACAGGAAGAGTTCAGCAACAATAAGGCAATCCTGAGTACCAGCAGTACAGGGCTTAAACAGTAGAGAGGTCTGGGACAGGCAGAGTTCAGCGACAATAAGGCAATCAGCAGTTCAGGGGTTAATCAGAAGAGTTGTCTTGAGACAGGCAGAGTTCAGCAACAATAAAGCAATCAGCAGTTCAGGGGTTAATCAGAAGAGTTGTCTTGAGACAGGCAGAGTTCAGCAACAATAAGGCAATCAGCAGTTCAGGGGTTAATCAGTAGAATAGTATTGAGACAGGAAGAGTTCAGCAGCAATAAGGCAATCCAGAGTACCAGCAGTACAGGGTTTAAACAGTAGAGAGGTCTGGGACAGGCAGAGATCAGCAACAATAAAGCAACCAGCAGTTCAGGGGTTAATCAGAAGAGTAGTCTTGAGACACGCAGAGTTCAGAAACAATAAGGCAATCGGCAGTTCAGGGGTTAATCAGTAGAGTAGTCTTGAGACGGGAAGAGTTCAGCAACAATAAGGCAATCAGTAGTTCAATTTAGAAAATAAGCACTCAGGAGCACACACAGTAACTTGGGCAATGATAACAGGCAACAGAGGTATTTACATAGGCATAGATTCATACCAGAGGAAGCATTCAGCTGTCATCAGGACCGGCATCAGAGGGAGCTGGCGTGCGGCAATGACGTCATGGCTGAGCACCAAAAGCAGCTGCTGCAACCACAGCGACGGCTGTCACGTCCATGGCAACGGCCATGCCAAATGAGGGGAGCGATGGCCGGAACCTGAGCAGCGTGACACTTATGGCTCATAGGATGTAGATATCCGAAGTTGAAACTGGAGTGCTCCCCACACTGACCGCCAATGCAATCTCTCCTGGTGCCCACTGAAGACATCACTGGAGTTGGCGATGTAGTGTAGATTTCCACAGTTAAAACCGGAGAGTTCCTCACACTGACCGCCAATGCCATCTCTCCCGGTGCCTACTCTTGATGTCACTGGAGCTGACAGTGAAACCTGATACTAACGGTGTTAAGAACACTATACTTTCTCTTATATTGGCATGCTACAGACACTATTGTAAGCTGAAAGTAGGAGCCTAAGTATGATTTAGTGACTTAAATACACCAGCAAACATGGATAGTAGAAAGAATAATTTATTAAACATACAAACACATAGAGAAACGCGTTTCAGCCCCTTCCAGGCCTTTATCAAGCTCTAGATCGTACCAAGAAAATAATCATATAGAAGCTAAGAAATAGTCTCCAGTATTAAGGAGCACTGAAAATATGTTTTCTGAGCTTAAGGCATAAGGGCAAATTATACTTGCCCTAAGATATGTTATACAATGTTGTTATTTTACCTCAGGGGATAGAAGAGTTTTTAAATAATACCCTCATAGAATACTCCCCTTATATACATCTTATAGCCATATGTAATCAGTATAGAGATACATTTAGTTGCTATTAGTCTAGTGTCTTATGTTGGCTACAGAAAGTTGGCTTATTACAATAAAATATAAAACTATGAACTATGGAGAAATATAACTCTGCTATTTTACTACTAGCAGTGGCCATAGATGGTGTAACATGACCTATTAGAATGACTCATGAATTAAGGATCTTGCATATAATAAAGTAAAAAAAGTGCATGATACCAACAGAAAGAAGTACATAGGTGGTATAAACCTATGCAAACAAATTATATAGATATAACACCATGCCTCATACATAATCTTCGTGCAGATAAATATGTTTTAAGAACAGTTCTTAGTAAATGTAGCCCCAAACAAAGCACACTGATACTTTAGAATTGTTGCAATATCAACCTCAGTGACTCGATCATGATAGGTCCCTTAAATGATGCAGGAGAGTGCTAGCACTTTAAATCTCTACTGGGAAAGCCGGCCGCGCCTCCCTGGCGAGAAGAAAAAGTTAAGTCACTAGCATCCATCATCACACAAAGCTAGGGAATGGGGTCATTAGGTCACTGTATCTCTGGACTCTTAGGTATTAATGGCTCTCCAATCCTTGTCTAATAATTTTAGACCTGATCTGTCAACTGCGGGTAGGCTGTCAGAGTGGGAGAGTAATACATGAGCATCATCCTCGCCCTTGTCAGGTCTTCTGCTGATTTGTTGTGCATCAATTTGAGGTAAAAATGGCCCCTCCATGTTTAGGTCACCCGTTAGCGAGGGTGTAGGATCGAGTCCCAATGGAACTGGATATCTGGCGCCACCGCCCATAGCAGCAGATTGTACCCTTGTAATAAGGGCATTAGTTCTACTAATCATCTGGGGCTCTATCACATATGCGGCGTTGCCCGCAAAAGCCAGTGATGCCGGTTTTAGCGCGAGTTTGGTATCCTATATACAGCGCCGCATATAAATGCTAACATGTGACTGCGTCGCAAATCGGTATCCAATATTCAGCGCAAGGACTTACGTTGCAAAAATTGAGAAATCTTACTCCATTTTTATCTCGCCATAAAAGGCAGCCGTAGCAAGCCTTGCACTGAGTATGGGAGCATCGTAACTCCCGAAAATGCCTGCAAAAATAAACTAACACCTAATACATGCACAATATCTATCTACCTGTCAAACGCAATCCCCCACCGCAATAACTAATAAAGTGTATTATAACCCCTATATCCGCCATCAAACCCACATCGGAACTAATAAAAGTATTAACCCCTAAACAGACAATCCCCCCACAATGCAATAAACCTAATTAAACTATTAACCCCTATATCCGCCATCAAACCCACACCGCAAGTAATAAATAAATTATTAACCCCTAAATCCGCGAACCCCAACATCAACTACCTATTAAAACTAATAACCCCTAATCCACCATTAACCCACAATGCAATAAACCTATTAACGTTTTAACCCCTAATCCGCCAAAGCCCACAACGCAATAAACCTAACCCCTAACCTAACACCCCCTAAATAAACCCAAAATACCTAATTTACAAAATACTAAAGTTACTATTAAATAAAAAAAAACTAACAAAACTTTAAAAATACAAATAAACTAAGTATAAGCTAAAGGGACAGTCTAATCAAAATTCTGGTGTAGACTGTTTCTTTAAGCTACAATGACAGAAAATAAAGAAGGTCCAGGAGCGGCGGTTTAGGGGTTAATATGTATAAAGTAGGTGGCGGCGGTGTAGGGGGAAAGATTAGGGGTGTTTAGACTCGAGGTACATGTTAGGGTGATAGGTGCAAACATCTCCCATAGGAATCAATGGGATATCGGGCAGCAGCGAACATGAGCTCTCGCTGCTGTCAGACCCCTATTGATTCCTATGGGATCCGCCGCCTCCAGGGCGGCGGATTGAAATCCAGGTATACTGGCCCGGAATAGTGGCGAGCGCACATGGTAGTAGTTTGATAACTACCAAAAGTAGTCAGATTGTGCCGAACTTGCGTTCGGAACATCTGTAGTGACGTAACTATCGATCTGTGTCACTATATTCTACTTTTGCCGGGCTGTAGGGCTTGATAACTAAGGCGAATCAGCCTCGCCACAAATACGCTGCGGAATTCCAGCGTATTTGCGGTTGACGGCTTGATAACTAGAGGCCACATTCTACACCAGAATTTTGATTAGGCTGTCCCTTTAATTTATACTTAATTTATTTGTATTTTCAAAGTAGTGTTATTTTTTTTTTTAAAATTTAATAGTAACTTTAGTATTTTGTAAATTAGGTAATTTGGGTTCATTTAGGGGGTGTTAGATTAGGGGGCGTTAGGTTAGGGGTTAGGTTTATTGCGTTGTGGGCTTTGGCGGATTAGGGGTTAATACTTTAATAGGTTTATTGCGTTGTGGGCTTTGGCGGTTTAGGGATTAATACTTTAATTGGTTTAATGAGTTGTGGGCTTTGGCGGATTAGGGGTTAATACTTAAATAGATTTTTTGCGTTGTGGGGGTCGTCGGTTTAGGGGTTAATACTTTTATTATTAGTAGTGAAGGGGGGATTTCGTATATAGGGGTTTTATGTGTCGGGTTTATTTTTGGGAGGCGGGTTAGACATTTACGGGAGATTTGATTTTTTTTTCTTTTCTTAGGCGCCAGCAGTTTCTAAAGTGCCGTAAGTCACTGGCGACTCCAGAAATTTGAATTAACGCTCTTACGGCACTTTATGAACTGCCGGCGCCATTTATGTAATACCCCAATGTGCGAGGTGAAATTACGGGTGGTGCTTGTTGCAGCGCTTGCGCTGAAGCCTGCTCCATATATGTAATATTGCCCCTGATGTTCAAAAGCATCTAGTAAAGCATGCAGGGTCATCTGGAACTCATCCGTTTATGAAGTGGTAAAAGAAGAGCTTTATAATCTCTTGGCTGACTACAAAAAAATATCTGTTTTGTATAGCAATGAAGTTACGCAGTATTAATCACTGCTTCTTAACCCGGTTTCCCTGGGGGGGGGGGGGGGGGTTGTATGCATCAGTCTAAGCCTGTGGATTGTATGCCTCACAGTTGGAAAAGGCATCTAATTCTTTAAATGGTGACACTCACCAAATAGGCTGATAGTGCGATCACAATGCAATCTCTATGGCTTCTGGTTATTAAGGGCTGTCGGATCTGATCCAACAGTGCGGATCAGGTCCAACAGATCTCGCAGTATTGCTCGCCATATTCAGCATTGCACCAGCAGCTCACAAGAGCTGCTGGTGCAACGCCACCCCCTGCAGACTCACGGACAATCGGCCGCCAGCAGGGGGTTGTCAATCGTACTCGATCGGGTTGATTTCCGGCAATGTCTGTCCGCCTACTCAGAGCAGGCGGACAGGTTATGGAGAAGCGTTTTTTGTGACCGCTGCTTCATAACTGTTGTTTCTGGCGAGCCTGCAAGCTCGCCAGAAACACGGGGCATCAAGCTCCAATCAGAGCTTGATAAATATGCCCCACAGTCTCCTTCAGTGTTCAAAGCATAAATTTAGAAAGTATCCTCTAATATTAGATCTTTGAGCCAGGAGCTTCCCATGAACAAGTCAGGCTGCTTTAGCAGTTGTGTCCACCCCCACCCCGAGGGGTCATTTTTAAAAAGATGTTGATATGAAAATATAAATGCTTCTAAACAAATCATCTTTACTACAGAGATAATAAAGGGCTTGAAGAAGGAAGAGATATCAGTAGATTAGAACAGGACAATTCCTTTCCAATTGTTGTTTCATTTATTATATCTATCTTTGGAGATTTTAACAATTAAGATATTCCTTTTTGTGTTGTATGTGTTAGCTGTGTACAACACATTGGGCTGCATCACAAGTGGGGTGCCAATTTATTGTGCCCCCATTTAGGGGCGCAAAATAAATAACCAGCCATTACAAGTGGCTGGTTAATTTTAAAAATGTCCCTCAATTGCCCCAAAATAAAGTATAGTGTGCCTTATTAAAATCTATAGGGACTGTGTAATACCTATAAATAGATATGGTCTATGGGGACTGCGTAATTACTATAAATATATATGTATATGCTTATATATATCTATGTGTTAAAATGTGTATATACAGTCCCAATGAAAAGAGCAAAAAATGTGTATATACACATATAGACACATAAATACTGTATATATGCATATATTCACATACATATATATTTGAACATAGCTGCCCTACACTGTGCGACTTACCCTCTTCTCTGCACTAGGTTCTCAGCCGTCTCTGACGGCATGAGAATGAGGGTCCCATTGGCGCCTTAACTCGTACCCTGCCTCTGAGGCTGCAGACATCAATCTGCCCGATCCAATACGACCGGGTTGATTGACAACCCCTGCTAGCGGCCGCAAATTTGCAGGGGCCAGCATTGCAAAAGCAGTTCATCAGTTCACTCTCGGCATTTTGCGATGCAGGGTGGACATAATTCGCTATAGTGAATCATGTCCAACCGGGGTATGATAAATCTACCCCATAGTATTAAGGGAAGGGGAATTCCTTTGATCTCCCTGTTGAAGAGATTGCTGAACACCCAGAAAAGGGTGGATGTCTAGTTATGCAGATAGATTAATCAACCACAGAATTTACACAACTGGATTGGTCAGACAGGCATGTGAGACTTGTGCATTATTTGGCTATTTGGTAGCTCATGAGAAAAATGGTCAGTTTGGAGTTTCAGAAAAAAGATTACAATGACTTAGTAAAGAGCAATATGGTGGCATGCATTCTAGGTTAAAGAAAAAAGAGAGTTGTATGGTGCCCATCAGGTTTAGATCGGACAATTTTGTAGACATTCTTCAAGGTGTGTCTGGCCTCTAAGAAGTATGTTTAACCGTGTTTATGTGTTATTTAAGCCCTTAGATAAATACAGAAAGATATAATTCCAGAAACGTGTTGAATCACTGAACCTGCCAAATGAATGTTCCAAAATGTTTCTCTTGGTTATATATAAAACCTATTTTTAATGTAAATATTTTGATCCTATAGCTCTGTCCACAGATTATAGGCAATAACTGCAGAAAACATACCTATTTACTTCATAGAAATAAATGGTCTCTCATAATCTATTTATGTCAGTTTAAACTTTATAATGTATTCAGATTTTTAAAAGATTGGATAGAAAAAAAATATTGACATTGTGCAGTTTAAAAATACAGCTAGGCAAAAGCATGAATAACAGATATTATCCTCCAATCAGCATGCAATTAACGTAGGCAGTAATTATGTCAAATTGCAGATTTGCTGCTTATAGCAGTGATCTTTTTCTATTGTGCAAATTGAAAGCTTAGGTACAAGCTCTCAGTTAGAAACTTCTCTGGTTTATTCAGGTGTGTATCTTAAAAAAAAATCCTTTTAATTTATGCAGTGCTGGATGGTACTTTTAATGCAGAGAATGTGTTGATCAAGCTTGTTTTAGATGATTACAGAGCTGCATTTATATATAGGCCAAAAAGAGCCATATTTTGGAAAACAAAATGAGGGGCAATTTACAAGCTGAAAAGGACAATATCTTGTTAGACTATGAGGGAAATCTAAGAAAAATATCAAATGTTTCTTTGGTGACTACTCCAATTTATGTGTGAGTCAATAATGAGCAAGTAATTAGAGGAACAAACTAATAGGGGGTTGTTTATCAAAGCCTCAACTGCAAATACGCCGGAATTCAGCAGTGTAATTGTTGCGAGCTTGATCCGACCTAGAAATCAAAGCCTACAGACCGGCAAATGTTGAAATTTGTGATGTAACATAGGATCTGCCGGTCTCAATCCGACGCAGATCGATGCTTACGTCATTACAGTTGTTCCGAATACACATGCAGCTCTATATGCCACTTTTTCCTATTTACCAAATAGTTAACAGGTACACTTGCGGCTATTCCAGCCCAGTGTACCTGGTTTTCAATCCGCCACCCTGGAGGCCGCAGGTGCCATAGAAATCAATGGGAGTCTGAAAGCAGCGAAAGCTTATGTTCAATGTTTCCAGATATCCCATTGATTTATATGGTAGAAAACAAGTGACATTTACACCTAACACCCCAACATAAACCCAGAGTCTAAACACCCCTAATCTGCCACCCCCGACAATGCCACAACCTAAATAAAATATATTAACCCCTATTCCGACGCTCCCCTACCCTGCCGCAACCTAAATAAAGTTATTAACCCCTATTATGCCACTCCCCGACACCGCCGCCACTAAATAAACATATGTACCCCTAAACCTCTGGCCTCCCACATCACCACCACTAACTAAACCTATTAACCCCTAAACCGTTAGCCCCCCACATCGCCAAAAACAAAATGAAGCTATTAACCCCTAAATCTAACAACCCACTAACTTTAAATTAAAATTGCAACATCTACAATAAATTTAAACTTACCTGTAGAATTAAAATAAACTATTTTACAATATTAATTAACCTACCCTAGCTATTATTCTACAATTAAATTAAACTACCAATTAAATTAACTAAATTACATATTAAAAAACCCTAACCCTACTCAAATTATTTAAATATACTATTAAACCTTATTAAAAGTACTAAATTACAGAAAAAAAAATTGTTACAAAAAAACAAAACACTAAATTACGAAAAATAAAAATCCACATTATCAAAAATAAAAATGTATTACACCCAATCTAATAGCCCTATCAAAATAAAAAAGCCCCCCCCAAAATAAAAAAAACCCTAGCCTACAATAAACTACCAATGGCTCTTAAAATTGCCCCAAAGAAATCAGCTCTTTTACCAGTAAAAAAAAAATACAAACACCCCCCAACAGTAACACCCACCACCCAACCAAACAACCAACCCTCCCAAATAAAAAACCTGTCTAAAATAACCTAAGCTCCCCATTGCCCTGAAAAGGGCATTTGTATGGGCATTGCCCTTAAAAGGGCATTTAGCTCTTTTACATGCCCAGACCCTAATCTAAAAATAAAACCCACCCAAAAAAAAACTTAAATAAACCTAACACTAACCCCCGACAATCCACTTACAGTTATTGAAGTCCCGCTTGAAGGATTCATCCAGCTGGCAAGAAGTCTTCATCCAGACGGCCTCTACGATCTTCATCCAGCCATAAGGTTTAATAGTATATTTAAATAATTTGAGTAGGGTTAGGGTTTTTTAATATGTAATTAGTGATGTCGCGAACCTAAAATTTTGCGTTCGCGAACAGCAAATGCGAACTTCCGCAAAAGTTCGTGAACGAACGAACCGGGCGAACCGCCATTGACTTCAATAGGCAGGTGAATTTTAAAACCCACAGGGACTCTTTCTGGCCCCAAAAGTGATGGAAAAGTTGTTTCAAGGGGACAAACACCTGGACTGTGGCATGCCGGAGGGGGATCCATAGCAAAACTCCCATGGAAAATTACATAGTTGATGCAGAGTCTGTTTTTAATCCATAAAGGGCATAAATCACCTAAAATTCCTAAATTGTTTGGAATAACGTGCTTTAAAACATCAGGTATGATGTTGTATCGTTCAGGTAGTGTAAGGGTTACGCCCGCTTCACAGTGACAGACCAAACTCCCCGTTTAACGCACCGCAAACAACCACAAACAGTCCATTTGCACAACCGCAAACTCCCCATTTGCACAAGGTTGGATACCAAGCTAGCCATGTCCCGTTCCTTGTCCTCACTGATGTCACTGCGCATGCAATCACTTCCTGGGGTAACAGAAAATGCTCCACCCACAAGATGCTCCGATTATATTACTGCACTGAGGATGCTGTCTGTATCTGTGTCTCATGCTCCCTGGCCGGAGAGCACAGGGGACACCAGGTCGAGCTGCTGAATGAGGCTTCTGAGAAGAAGAAAGAGAAACTGAGAAATGTTCTGCAGAAACTGACCTCAAAGAGAGAGGAGACTGAGAAAAGAGTCCAGAGTCTGCAGAAGCACAGGAGAGGGTGCAATAGAAAGCAGCTGGTGTAACAGAGAGACTGACTGCCCTGATTAGGGACATCAGGAAACAGCTGGAAGACCTAGAGAAGCGAGTCCTGACCCGGCAGCAGGAGCAGGTTTTACTCACAATCTCTGATCTGATCCAGCAGCTGGGAAAAAGAGAACGACGAGCTAACCAGGAAGATTTGTCACATTGAGGAGCTGTGCAACATGACTGACCCATTAACTGTCCTACAAGAACAGGAATCACACAGAGATGAGATGCTTGGTCGGTCCTCCTACTTCCAATTTGGGGCACTGCGCGTGCAATCTAATGTGCCAACAGATAGGAGTGGTGTGTTAACTAGTACTATTCTTATCAGTTTAATCCCTGTTACGTCCCCTATCAGGGGACGTGTATATGGCATTGATTTTAGGAACCCGGAGATGATTTTAGGGCTCGGGAGATGGAAAAAGATGCTTAGTCGGTCCGGCCACGAGATAGATAGATACACAGATTAGATAGATAGATCAATAGAAGCAATAGATACATTTGATGATAGATACAATAGAAAGATAGATTTGATAGATAAATAGATAGATAGATCATTTCCCAGACAGAGAATTACAAGACGGGCGGTCTGTGACCCATGGTAAGGTTCCCAGAGGCAGTTGCGGAGCCCGAGGCCCTGATTAGAACAGAGCACTCTGTGTATCTGCCCTCGGCCGAAATCGGAACATTCTTTAGCTTTCTGCCTGTCGGCCAAATGTCCGTCTGCCAAATGTCCTTCTGCATTTTGTCAGAGCACCGCGTGCAATCTACTGTGCCACCAGATAGGAGAGGTGTGTTAACTAGTACTATTCTTAGCAGTTTAATCCCTGTTACGTCCCCTATCAGGGGAAGTGTATATGGCATCGATTTTAGGAACCCGGAGATGATTTTAGGACCCAGGAGATGGAAAAAGATACTTGGACACCCAGTACAGGTTGTTCTCCTTCAGCCTTTTTATATGAGGGTCCCTCAACAGGCATGACCACATGAAAGACCCCATATGCCATTACTTCCTTTTGCACAATCGAGTACAGGTATGGCATCGATTTTAGGAACCCGGAGATGATTTTAGGAACCGGGAGATGGAAAAAGATGCTTGGACACCCAGTACAGGTCGTTCTCCTTCAGCCTTTTTATACGAGGGTCCCTCAACAGGGACGACAGCATGAAAGACCCCATATGCCATTACTTCCTTTTGCACAATCGAGTGCAGGTATGGGATCGATTTTAGGAACCCGGAGATGATTTTAGGAACCGGGAGATGGAAAAGGATGCTTGGACACCCAGTACAGGTTGTTCTGCTTCAGCCTTTTTATACGAGGGTCCCTCAACAGGCACGACAGCATGAAAGACCCCATATGCCATTACTTCCTTTTGCACAATCGAGTACAGGTATGGCATCGATTTTAGGAACCCGGAGATGATTTTAGGAACCGGGAGATGGAAAAAGATGCTTGGACACCCAGTACAGGTCGTTCTCCTTCAGCCATTTTATACAAGGGTCCCTTAACAGGCACGACAGCATGAAAGACCCCATATGCCATTACTTCTTTTTGCACAATTGAGTACAGGTATGGCATCGATTTTAGGAACCCGGAGATGATTTTAGGAACCGGGAGATGGAAAAAGATGCTTGGACACCCAGTACAGGTCGTTCTCCTTCAGCCATTTTATACGAAGGTCCCTCAACAGGCACAACAGCATAAAAGACCCCATATGCCATTACTTCCTTTTGCACAATCGAGTACAGGTATGGCATCGATTTTAGGAACCCGGAGATGATTTTAGGAACCGGGAGATGGAAAAAGATGCTTGGACACCCAGTACAGGTCGTTCTCCTTCAGTCATTTTATACGAGGTTCCCTCAACAGGCACGACAGCATGAAAGACCCCATATGCCATTACTTCCTTTTGCACAATCGAGTACTGGTATGGCATCGATTTTAGGAACCCGGAGATGATTTTAGGAACCGGGAGATGGAAAAAGATGCTTGGTCGGTCCGGCCACGAGATAGATAGATAGATACATAGATTAGATAGATAGATCAATAGATGCAATAGATACATTTGATGATAGATACGATAGATAGATTTGATAGACTGTTACACCAGATATGAGTGGTGGCACTGGTTAAGTGGGCCGGGCACACACGTTGGCAGCCAGGCAAATGCAATTAGAATTACACTAGCAGACTGATGTTTCACAGTCAAAAAAGTTTTTTTTTTAAATTTACACTATTGTTACAACAGATATGAGTGGTGGCACTAGTTGGCAAGTGGGCCTGGCACACACGCTGGCAGGCAGGAAACTGCAATTAGATTACACTAGCAGACTGATGTTTCACAGTCAAAAAAGGTTTTTTTTAAATTTACACTATTGTTACAACAGATATGAGTGGTGGCACTAGTTGGCAAGTGGGCCTGGCACACACGCTGGCAGGCAGGAAACTGCAATTAGATTACACTAGCAGACTGATGTTTCACAGTCAAAAAAGTTTTTTTTTTTTTTTAAATTTACACTACTGTTACAACAGATATGAGTGGTGGCACTAGTTAGCAAGTGGGCCTGGCACACACGCTGGCAGGCAGGAAACTGCAATTCGATTACACTAGCAGACTGATATTTCACAGTCAAAAAAGTTTTTTTTTAAATTTACACTATTGTTACAACAGATATGAGTGGTGGCACTAGTTGGCAAATGGGCCTGGCACACACGCTGGCAGGCAGGAAACTGCAATTACATTACACTAGCAGACTGATGTTTCACAGTCAAAAAAGTTTTTTTTTTAAATTTACACTATTGTTACAACAGATATGAGTGGTGGCACTAGTTTGGCAAGTGGGCCTGGCACACACGCTGGCAGGCAGGAAACTGCAATTAGATTACACTAGCAGACTGATGTTTCACAGTCAAAAAAATTTTTTTTAAAAATTTTTACACTACTGTTACAACATATATGAGTGGTGGCACTAGTTGGCAAGTGGGCCTGGCACACACGCTGGCAGGCAGGCAGGCAACTGCAATTAGATTACACTAGCAGACTGATGTTTCACAGTCAAAATTTTTTTTTTTTTAAATTTACACTATTGTTACAACAGATATGAGTGGTGGTACTTAGCAAGTGGGCCTGGCACACATGCTGGCAGGCAGGCAACTGCAATTAGATTACAATAGCAGACTGATGTTTCACAGTCAAAAAAATATTTAAAAAATTTTTTACACTACTGTTACAACAGATATGAGTGGTGGCACTAGTTGGCAAGTGGGCCTGGCACATGCTGGCAGGCAGGCAGGCAGGCAACTGCTATTAGATTACACTAGCAGACTGATGTTGCACAGTCAAAAAAGTTTTTTTTTTTTAAATTTACACTACTGTTACAACAGATATGAGTGGTGGCACTAGTTGGCAAGTGGGCCTGGCACACACGCTGGCAGGCAGGCAACTGCTATTAGATTACACTAGCAGACTTATGTTTCACAGTCAAAAGTTTTTTTCTAAAAAAAATTACACTACTGTTACAACAGATATGAGTGGTGGCACTAGTTGGCAAGTGGGCCTGGAACACTCACTGGCAGGCAGGCAACTGCAATTAGATTACACTAGCAGACTGATGTTTCACAGTCAAAAAAGTTTTTTTAAAAAAATGTACACTACTGTTACAACAGATATGAGTGGTGGCACTAGTTGGCAAGTGGGCCTGGCACACACGCTGGCAGGCAGGCAACTGCTATTAGATTACACTAGCAGACTGATGTTTCACAGTCAAAAACGTTTGTTTTTTTAAATTTACACTACTGTTACAACAGATATGAGTGGTGGCACTAGTTGGCAAGTGGGCCTGGCACACACGCTGGCAGGCAGGTAACTGCAATTAGATTACACTAGCAGACTGATGTTTCACAGTCAAAAAAGTTTTTTTTTTTTTAAATTACACTACTGTTACAACAGATATGAGTGGTGGCACTAGTTGGCAAGTGGGCCTGGCACACACGCTGTCAGGCAGGCAACTGCAATTAGATTACACTAGCAGACTGATGTTTCACAGTCAAAAAAGTTTTTTTTTTTACAAAATTTACACTACTACTACAACAGATATGAGTGGTGGCACTTAGCAAGTGGGCCTGGCACACACGCTGGCAGGCAGGCAACTGCAATTAGAATTACACTAGCAGACTGATGTTTCACAGTCAAAAAAGTTTTTTTTTTAAATTTACACTATTGTTACAACAGATATGAGTGGTGGCACTAGTTGGCAAGTGAGCCTGGCACACACGCTGGCAGGCAGGCAACTGCTTATAGATTACACTAGCAGACTGATGTTTCACAGTCAAAAAAGTTTTTTTTTTTAAATTACACTACTGTTACAACAGATATGAGTGGTGGCACTAGTTGGCAAGTGGGCCTGGCACACACGCTGGCAGGCAGGCAACTGCAATTAGATTACACTAGCAGACTGATGTTTCACAGTCAAAAAAGTTATTTTTTACAAAATTTACACTACTGCTACAACAGATATGAGTGGTGGCACTTAGCAAGTGGGCCTGGCACACACGCTGGCAGGCAGGCAACTGCAATTAGATTACACTAGCAGACTGATGTTTCACAGTCAACAAAGTTTTTTTTAAAAAAAATTTACACTACTGTTACAACAGATATGAGTGGTGGCACTAGTTGGCAAGTGAGCCTGGCACACACGCTGGCAGGCAGGCAACTGCTTATAGATTACACTAGCAGACTGATGTTTCACAGTCAAAAAATTTTTTTTTTACAAAATTTACACTACTGTTACAACAGATATGAGTGGTGGCACTGCAGGCAGGCAACTGCAATTAGATTACACTAGCAGACTGATGTTTCACAGTCAAAATTACACAGGCAAAAAAAAAAAAAGATTTTCTAGCCCTAAAAAGGGCTTTTTGGGGTGCTGTCCTTACAGCAGAGATCAGATGAGTCCTTCAGGACTGTAGTGGACACTGAATACACTAGCCTAGCTATCAATTTCCCTATAAAATCAGCAGCAGCTACACTACCCCTCCCCTCACTAAGAATGCAGGATCAGAATGAATCTAAAATGGCTGCTGTCCAGGAGCTGGGATGGTTTGGGAGGGAGTGTCTGCTGCTGATTGGCTGAAATGTGTCTGCAGACTGTGAGATACAGGGTCAAAGTTTACTCAATGATGATGAATAGGGGGCGGATCGAACATCGCATATGTTCGCCCGCCGCAGCGAACGAGAACAAGCTATGTTCGCCGGGAACTATTCGCCGGCGAACTATTCGCGACATCACTATATGTAATTTAGTTAATTTAATTGGTAGTTTTATTTAATTGTATTATAATTAGTGATGTCGTGAACCTAAAAAATTGGGTTCGCAAATGGCGAATTTTAAAACCCACAGGGACTCTTTCTGGCCACAATAGTGATGGAAAAGTTGTTTCAAGGGCACTAACACCTGGACTGTGGCATGTCGGAGGGGGATCCATGGCAAAACTCCCATGGAAAATTACATAGTTGATGCAGAGTCTGGTTTTAATCCATAAAGGGCATAAATCACCTAACATTCCTAAATTGTTTGGAATAACGTGCTTTAAAATATAAGGTATGATGTTGTATCGTTCAGGTAGTGTAAGGGTTACGCCCGCTTCACAGTGCGCAGTGTAGGTGATATACCTGCCCTGACCATGCTTTGCAGACCAGGTGGTCAGATAGACCCTTGCCCCAACACTGTGTGCCAGACATGCCATTATAGCAGACTTATATGGCTTTGGCGTTGCTTTTTGGTAATTAGAAGGCTGCTAATGCCACTGCGCACCACACGTGTTTTATGCCCAGCAGTGAAGGGGTTAATTAGGGAGCATGTAGGCAGCTTGTAGAGTTAATTTTAGCTTTAGTGTAGTGTAGTAGACAACCCAAAGTATTGATCTAGGCCCATTTTGGTATATTTCATGCCACCATTTCACCGCCAAATGCGATCAAATAAAAAAAATTGTTCACTTTTTCACAAACTTTAGGGTTCTCACAGAAATTATTTACAAACAACTTATGCAATTATGGCATAAATGGTTGTAAATGCTTATCTGGGATCCCCTTTGTTCAGAAATAGCAGACTTATATGGCTTTGGTGTTGCTTTTTGGTAATTAGAAGGCTGCTAAATGCCACTGCGCACCACACGTGTTTTATGCCCAGCAGTGAAGGGGTTAATTAGGGAGCATGTAGGCAGCTTGTAGAGTTAATTTTAGCTTAAGTGTAGTGTAGTAGACAACCCAAAGTATTGATCTAGGCCCATTTTGGTATATTTCATGCCACCATTTCACCGCCAAATGCGATCAAATAAAAAAAAATTGTTCACTTTTTCACAAACTTTAGGTTTCTCACAGAAATTATTTACAAACAACTTATGCAATTATGGCATAAATGGTTGTAAATGCTTCTCTGGGATCCCCTTTGATCAGAAATAGTAGACTTTTATGGCTTTGGCGTTGCGTTTTGGTAATTAGAAGGCTGCTAAATACCACTGCGCACCACACGTGTTTTATGCCCAGCAGTGAAGGGGTTAATTAGGGAGCATGTAGGGAGCTTGTAGAGTTAATTTTAGTTTAAGTGTAGTGTAGTAGACAACCCAAAGTATTGATCTAGTCCCATTTTGGTATATTTCATGCCACCATTTCACCGCCAAATGCGATCAAATAAAAAAAAATTGTTCCCTTTTTCACAAATTTTAGGTTTCTCACAGAAATGATTTACAAACAACTTATGCAATTATGGCATAAATGGTTGTAAATGCTTCTCTGGGATCCCCTTTGTTCAGAAATAGCAGACTTATATGGCTTTGGCGTTGCTTTTTGGTAATTAGAAGGCTGCTAAATGCCACTGCGCACCACACGTGTTTTATGCCCAGCAGTGAAGGGGTTAATTAGGGAGCATATAGGCAGTTTGTAGAGTTAATTTTAGCTTAAGTGTAGTGTAGTAGACAACCCAAATTATTGATCTAGGCCCATTTTGGTATATTTAATGCCACCATTTCACCGCCAAATGCGATCAAATTTAAAAAAACTTAAATTTTTTCGCAATTTTAGTTTTCTCACTGAAATTATTTACAAACAGCTTGTGCAATTATGGCACAATTGGTTGTAAATGTTTCTCTGGGATCCCCTTTGTTCAGAAATAGCAGACATATATGACTTTGGCGTTGCTTTCTGGTAATTAGAAGGCCGCTAAATGCTGCTGCGCATCACACATGTATTATGGCTAGCAGTGAAGGGGTTAATTAGGTAGTTTGTAGGGAGCTTGCAGGGTTAATTTTAGCTTTAGTGTAGAGATCAGCCTCCCACCTGACACATCAGACCCCCTGATCCCTCCCAAACAGCTCCCTTCCCTCCCCCACCCCACAATTGTCCCCGCCATCTTAAGTACTGGCAGAAAGTCTGCCAGTACTAAAATAAAAGGTTTTTTTTTTAAATTAAGCATATTTACATATGCTGTGGTGTAGCATCCACCCTTAGCCCCCAACCTCCCTGATCCCCCCCAAAACAGCTCTCTAACCCTCCCCATCTGCCTTATGGGCGGCCATCTTGGGTACTGGCAGCTGTCTGCTATTATTTCACGGTCAAAATTTTTTTTTTTAAATGTACACTACTGTTACACCAGAGTGGTGGCACTGGGCAAGTGGGCACAGTATACGCTGTGAGGTTGACACACACGCTGGCAGGCAACTGCAATTAGATTACACAGGAAAAAAAAAAAAAGCAGACTGATGTTCTTAGGGTTGCCTCCCGTCCCTTAAAATACAGAACACTTATAAGTTGCACATGCTGCAGGGTGTGTAGGGAGGAATATGAATAGTGCTGTCCAGAAACACAATACATGTTCCTCCCTGCACACCCTGCAGCATGTGTAACTCATAAGTGTCCAGGAAAACATAGCTGAGGTGGCAACCCTAGATGTTCTAGCCCTAAAAAGGGCTTTTTGGGGTGCTGTCCTCACAGCAGAGATCAGAGGAGTCCTTCAGGACTGTAGTGGACACTGAATACACTAGCCTAGCTATCGATTTCCCTATTAAATCAGCAGCAGCTACACTGTCCCTCCTCTCACTAAGAATGCAGCTTCCAAATGAATCTAAAATGGATGCTGTCCAGGAGGTGGGAGGGTCTGGGAAGGAGGGTCTGCTGCTGATTGGCTGTAATGTGTATTCTGACTGTGAGGTACAGGGTCAAAGTTTACTCAATGATGACGAATAGGGGGCAGATCGAACATCGCATATGTTCGTCCGCCGAGGCGAATGCGAACATGCTATGTTCACCGGGAACTATTCGCCGGCGAACTATTCGCAACATCACTAATTATAATAGTTAGGGTAGGTTCATTTTAAAATAGTTTATTTTAATTCTACAGGTAAGTTTAAATTTATTTGAAGATAGGGATGTTGTAATTTTAATTTAAAGTTAGTGGGTTGTTAGGTTTAGGGGTTAATAGCTTAATTTAGTTTTTGGAGATGTGGGGGGCTGAGGGTTTAGGGGTTAATAGGTTTAGTTAGTGGTAGTGATGTGGGAGGCCAGAGGTTTAGGGTTTAATATGTTTATTTATGTTGCGGCGGGGTCGGGGAGCTGCGGGATAAGGGTTAATAACTTTATTTAGGTTGCGGCAGGGTCAGGGAGCGGCGTATAGGGGTTAATAACTTTATTTAGGTTGCGGTGGGGTTGGGGAGCGGCGGGATAGGGGTTAATAACTTTATTTAGGTTGCGGTGGGGTCGGGGAGCGGTGGGATAGGGGTTAATAACTTTATTACGTTTGTGGCTCGGTCGGGGAGCGGCGGGATGTGGGTTAAACATTTTAGTATAGTGGCGGCATTTAGTGACAGGGTATAAATAAAGTTGGTAAAAAGCCGAATAGACGCAAGATTGATGACTGTTAGTTAACAACAGTCCGATGCTCATCGCCCCGTACTTGGTGCGCGTCTTTTGCTGGCTTTTTTATAAATAAGGAGAGCGTAATGATATACGCGGCCGCGATGTAAGGTGATGTTAGGCGAGCGTATTGATGCCGGCGAATGCAATACAGTTAACGGCTTGATAGATATTCCCCATAGAATAGTAGAGAAATGATGGATAATATTTTTGTAGAAGTATTAAAGGGACATAAGGGAGCAATTCTAAAGAACTATCCATTTAAAACATGCAAAAGGTTAAATACACAGTTAAAGTCAGCTCGTTATCAGCACTGTATTACTGGTTTTGAGCTAAACAAGGCTGGTCAGCCAGTCAAGGGCAGCAAATCTGCATATCTGTCAATCCCCAGTTGTGGTCAGCTATGTAGTGTATTGCAAACTCAAAGCTGACTTTAACTTTGCATTTAACCCCTTTGTGGAGCTTAAAAATATTGGGTTAAATTTTAACCCAATTGTTTGTATTTTCTGCTCCCAATATGCCTTTTTCAACATTGGAATGATCACATTGCAAACTATAACAATATTCCTGTATTGGAAAAATAGTTGGCTAGATAATGGAAAAGTCATATGATATTTGGGAAGCATCGACATAGTTGATCACAACCCACCTGACCACGAGTTATCGACTAAATACTAACAAGAAAAAAAGATACATTGAATTCAACAGTCAGGAAGAAAGCAAACAGAAGGGAGCCACAATTGTGCATTGACTTTTAAAATTTATTTCAGCATTAATTATTTTTTATTTTCTAATTTGCTTCATTCGTTAAATATCCTGTGCTGAAGAAATAGCAATACAACAGGGTGAACCAATCACACAATGTATATTTGTGCAGCCACCAATCATCAGCTACTTGGCCTATGTAGATATGCATTTAAGTAAAGGATATCAAGAGAATTAAGCAAATCAGATCACAGAAATAAATTGGAAAGTTGTTTAAAATTGCATGCTCTTTCTAAATCATGAATTAAAATAATTTGGGTTTCCTGTCCCCTTTAAATATCATGTGCAGGCAAGCCTTACAGCTGACTCATTCACAGGCTCATATGGTGACAGGACAGCTTCCAACCACCCCAGTGCAGGAACAACAAAAATCAAATGTATAATATTGATAAAAATGGACTGCTTACTATACTTTTTGAAATTAAAACAAGCAAAACGTATAATCTTTAAATGTTTAAAATGAGCGTAATAGTTTATTTTAATATGTTTTTGATGTGTTTGTAAAAAAAATTTTTACCCTTGTGGTTTACTTCAAGGGGCCGATTTATCAATGAATGGTGGACATGATCCGCTGTAGCGGATCATGTCCGTCAGACATTGCTGAATGCTGACAGCATGTTCTGGTGAACTGGTTGTGCAATGCCACCCCTTGCAGAATTGCAGCCAATCGGCTGCTAGCAGGGGGTGTCAATCAACTTGACCGTACACAATCGGGCAGATTCCTGCCCGCCGCACGGAAACAGGCATCAGGGCAATTCGGACCTTGATAATTCGGCCCCCAGGTCTCAAGCAGCACTAAATATTTTAGCATTTTTTTTTTATATCTCTTTATTGGTCGCCGAAAGAGTACAATATACAAAAATCACTCTTGTTGTCATATATAGCCAATAAAAAAATATATATAACTATACAAAAAACCATAAAGCAGCATATGACATTAATTCATCTGCATTTTTATAATTAACTCCTCGCAGCACCTGGCTGGGGGGAGCCTGAGAAAGAAATAAAAATAAAAGAAGGGAAGGGGGAAAAAAAGTGAACCCCCTCTTTCCCTCAATCCCTGAGACAACTAATATTGTATCTCAGTAGCATTTGTTATCCATGTATGCGGAACAACTCTAATATCACCATCTCTGCAAAACTAGTAGAAGACAGAAAAAGCGATAAGATCTGTTTTTATATAGGTAGAGGGTACGACTTAATAATGGCATACCATCCAAATAAAAATATCTTGATTCTTTTTTCTGAAGAATCCTGAAGATGGTAGGATTCAAAGATAATCTGTCCTTGAATAGCCTGTGTAATCTCTGAAAAGGCAGGCCCTCTTCTCGCTTTCAAGCTTTTTAATATACTCTGTCTTACCACTAGTATTATAGTATTTAATGAGCGTACCCAATAACTATCTTGATCACTTAAGGTCTTAATTAATAAGACAATATCCTGGAACGTAAGGGAGATAGATAAATTGTGAATACTGTTAAACCAATATATAGTTTTCAACCATAGCTGATTTATCTTAGTATGAGTTTACCCAATATTTTTCACTATAATATTTATCGTCACAAGCGCTACTTACATTTTTTAACCTCACATTATTCTATTCAAAGAAAAGAAAAGACACGCATCACGTACACTTTCCAATCTATCTAAAATCACAGAATACAGTGTTATTATTCTTTATTTATTCTTTTATTATACTTAGATAATATCATATATCAGTCCACACTAGGACATTTATCCTCAAATTCGTTGTTTGAAACCCACAGACACAATTGTCTTTTTACTTTTGTTGAATTGATAAGATTCATTTGATAATAATCAGAGTCACTTAGATAAGTCACACAAATGATGGTAGTATAAATCCTAGCTTAATCTACAAGCGTCAGTGGAAATCTAAACTCATACATTCGTTCTTTACTTAAACTACTGAGGAGGAGTAGTTTTCCCATCCACCAGGCATTAGGATTTTTTAGTAAGCGCCAACCCTCTTTTTAATATATCACTGATTTATCTTAGGACATGACCAGAACATATGAAATAAATCTGCTTTCAGATACGAACATGTTGGGCAACATGAGGACCTAGTTACATAGAACCTGGCAAGTTTAGCTGGATATAGATAGAAATTATTTATAAGCTTCATATGTGATTCCTTCCAACTTGATGGAATTTTACACTTATCCAAGGTACTGAAACTCTGCCTGACTCTGTCCTGATCTATATCTGGAATTGACGGGATCCAGAAATTACAAATCTTGTCTAAAAAACCTTGGGTTTGCTTTGACAGCATAATATCATATATTAGTGAAATTGATGTTACACCCGAAACAAATCTTTGTAATAGAGTCCTGACATTGGACCACGCAATAGACAAGGGGAACGTCCACTCTTGCGCAGCGACAAAATGTCGAATTTGAAAAAATGCAAATAAATCTGATCTAGGTAAGTTATATAGTGAAAACAAAGTTTCCCCTGGTAGTACTAAATCATCTAGACCTAATAATTGACATACTAAACTTAGACCTTTCTCTGCCCACAACTTAAAAGATCTTTGATTGATGCCCGGGGAGAATAGCGGGTTGCCCTGAATAGGGAGAAATTCTGAAAAAGTAAAATCTAACCCTAATGTTCTACAGAATTTATGCCATTCAAGGACTATATTCTTGAATGTTATAAGTGAAAAAAACATTAGAGGGCAACTGTAGAGGCTTGCAATGTAATATAGCTGTTAGCGCAAAAGGATATATCAAAAAAGACTCTTCTTCAAAAGAAGAGTATATATTTGTTCTAGCCAACCAGTCAATTGCAACTTTTATCAATGATGCAATATTGTACAAGCTGATGTCTGGGAACGATAGACCACCGGCCCCAGGTTTCTTCATTAACCTAGATAATGCAATGCATGGTTTTTTGTTCTGCCATATAAATTTAGAAAAATAGCAGCATAATTTTCTTAGGTCACTATTAGATAAAAATTAAAGGCAAATTTTGTAGTGGATAGAGAAGGCATGGAAAAATAATAGTTTTAACCAAAGTCACCCGTGGCGTTAAAGACAGTGGGAAGGAGGTCCATAATTGCAGATCTAATTTGATTTTTTGAAATAAAGGAATATAATTGTCAGAATACCAGTACTTAGGAATCTTATGTAACACAAGTCCAAAATATTTAATAGTCTCTACCTCTTTAAAAAAATTATTAGAAAACCTGGAGGATGATTTCCCCACGACCATCAGTTCACTTTTTTCAGCATTGACCTTGTAACCTGAAAATGAGCTGAACTCTTCCAGTAGCTGGATCAAAATTGGGATAGATTGCTGCAAATTCTCTAGAAAGACTAAAATATCGTCCGCATATAACAAGATATTTAGGTGATGCGAGCCTAATGAAATCCCTGTTAAACAATTTCTTATTCGTATCGCGAGCGGCTCTAACGCTATATTAAATAACAAGGGCGATAATGGGCAGCCTTTCCGTGTACCACGCTGGAGTGTTATCTTAGGGGAAACGGTCCCATTTACCAATATATATGATATAGGATTTGAATAAATTCTGTGGATAAATTGCGCAAAGTTCCCTTCAATCCCAAGTTTTTCAAGTGAAATAAATAAATGCTCCCAGACTATAGAGTCAAACGCTTTGACCGCATACAATGTAAGAACAGCCATATCGTGTCCTCTACTTAAATTGGATTTTTGCTCCTTATTCCAGGCATAATCTAAAAAAGTTGTTAATTTACGTATATTCTTACACGGATTTCTATTGGTCATGAACCCCGTCTGATCTGGATGAATGAGTTTCTGTAAACAGGATGAGAATCTGTCAGCTAGAATAGAGGCTAAAATCTTATAATCAGAATTTAAAACCGAAATCGGCCTATATGATGCTGGATCCTCAGCATCTTTACCCTTTTTCAAAATAAGAGAGATATTGGCCATTGTAAAGTAGGATGAGATTGGTTTATCTACTATATAATAATTGTTAAATAGATTCTCTAGTAACGGTAATAAATCTTCCTTCAAACATTTATAAAACTCTGATAGAAATCCATCTGGACCAGGTGCTTTATTAGGTTTCAATTTATCAATAGCTTTGCCGATCTCCTCTCTAGTTATAGGTTCATTTAACATAGTCAAATCTTCAACTTGAATCTTTGGAGTCACAATTTTTGACCAAAATATATCTTGGTTATAAGAATTAATCTTAACCGTGGAATATAAATGTTGGTAATAAGTGACAAAGACTTTACAAATTTACGGGGTTTCAAAGTATCTAGTCTCATTGTCTTTGATAACAGATATAAGATTTTTTTTCTTCCTACATTTAGTGAGGCTAGCCAGGTATTTAGCCGAGCACCCATGGAACCCCTTATAATACCGATTTATTCTGATTTCATCTGCTTGAGATTTTTGTTTTAGAAAGAGATCTCGTTCTTTTCTGATGGCAATGTAATTATCCCAATTTTGCTGCGAAGGAACGTTCTGTACCTGTATATACGCATTCTTTACTCTCATTGCCAATGTAACCTCCCGAAATTTGATCTTTTTCCCTCGTATATTCAAGTAAGCCATAATCTCTCCCCTTAACACCGTTTTAGATGCCTCCCAGAAAATTTCAATTTTGTTTCTATACTCCGCATTATTAAGACCATACTCCTGCCATTTTAATTGTAACCACGATCGAAACCTGGGCTCAGAACATAAAAAACGAGGAAATCAAAATACAGAATTTTGTAATTTACCCTTGTTCCAAAGAGAAAAGGTTAATGAAATTATTGTGTGGTCCGATATCAGGATCTCTCTAATCTCTGCCTTTGATTGCCAAATGGAAAGAGATTCAGAGACCAAAAACAGGTCAATCCTGGAAAACGTCCTATGGGCTCTAGATTCACATGTATATACTGGCATGTCAGGGTTTTGGATCCGCTAAATGTCTGTCAATTTTAATTTGTGGCAGAATTTCTGAAAATATTTAGCACTTCGCCTGTTACTAGCAACATTTTTGTATGAAAACCGATCTATTAATGGGTCTAATGTCATATTAAAGTCTCCACATATAACTAAATGTTGCCTTATAAATGGAAATACCTTATTTTGGATTTTTTCCCAAAATTCTATTGAAAGTCTATTTGGTGCATAAATATTACAAATTACAAATTTTATATTTTTAAACAATATTTGGAGTATGATAAATCTAGCCTCAATATCAATATCTATCTTAATTATCTTATAGTCCAATTGTTTATGCAATAGTACTACCACACCACATTTTTTATTGGAACCTTTGGTAGAGATTACTTCCCCGACCCAGTTGATCCTCAACTTTGCTGCTTCTATCTCATTAAGATGCGAAAAACTAGGTTGGGTTGTAACTTAGCTAAAGTTTTAATAATCAATTTGCATTTCACTGGAGACGATATCCCCCCCACATTCCAGGATAACTAATTCCTTCTGTCATTTCTTTCTACAATCCACTACTTGTCTCTGGGGAAAGAGAGAGAGAAAAAAAAAATTAAACGAAAACACCAATAGGGGGACAACCGGTCCAAAAATAAACTACGATTTCTTAGCATCAAAATCAATCACACTATACTAGGATTATAATATTTACACTTCATTGTTATCCCAGAGTTTTTAAAAATTCGATGACATCTGATATTTCATTAAACACCTGTCTACTGCCTTTATCCTCAATTATGATTATTTATTAACAGCCTACAGTACGGGGCCATGGCTTTCCTCCTGGCTGAGGTCTCGCCAGAGAAATCCTGAAACAAGATCTTGTTGTTACCGAATATCAAAGGCTCTTTTTTTTTTTTAAAAAGAGATTTAATAACTCTATTTTATCCTGGAACTTCAGGAGCTTGAAGATAGCCATTCTTGGTCTGGCAGACCCATTGGCCACAGACTTCCTGGAGCCAACTCTATGCGCCCTCTCAATTACTAGTGGTAATAAGTGTGCTGGCATGCCCAGGGCCTGTGGTAGGGTAGTGGAAGAAAATGTCATGAGATCCTCAAACTCCGGAAGTTCCGGTAAACCAATGATTCTGATGTTATTGCGCCTGGAGCGATCTTCCAAATCCTCCAGGCGCAATTGCATACTATTTAACTTATCCTCTTGCTTTTGTATAGTAATTTGATGTGTATTTGACTGATCTTCTAGTGATGAAACCCTTTGTTCAGCTTCAACAAGTCTTATTGAAAATTGCTTAATTTCCATAGGCCTAGATTTAGAGTTTGGCAGAAGCCGTGAAAACCAGCGTTAGAGGCTCCTAACGCTGGTTTTAGGCTACCGCCGGTATTTGGAGTCAGTCAGGAAAGGGTCTAACGCTCACTTTTCAGCCGCGACTTTTCCATACCGCAGATCCCCTTACGTCAATTGCGTGTCCTATCTTTTCAATGGGATCTTTCTAACTCCGGTATTTAGAGTCGTGGCTGAAGTGAGCGTTAGAAATCTAACGACAAAACTCCAGCCGCAGAAAAAAGTCAGTAGTTAAGAGCTTTCTGGGCTAACGCCGGTTTATAAAGCTCCTAACTACTGTACTCTTAAGTACACTAACACCCATAAACTACCTATGTACCCCTAAACTGAGGTCCCCCCACATCGCCGCCACTCGATAAAAAAATTTTAACCCCTAATCTGCCGACCGCCACCTACGTTATACTTATGTACCCCTAATCTGCTGCCCCTAACACCGCCGACCCCTATATTATATTTATTAACCCCTAACCTGCCCCCCACAACGTCGCCGCCAGCTACCTACAATAATTAACCCCTAATCTGCCGACCGCAAAGCGCCGCTACCTACGTTATCCTTATGTACCCCTAATCTACTGCCCCTAACATCGCCGACCCCTATATTATATTTATTAACCCCTAACCTGCCCCCCTCAACGTCACCTCCACCTGCCTACACTTATTAACCCCTAATCTGCCGAGCGGATCTCACCGCTAATATAATAAAGTTATTAACCCCTAATCCGCCTCACTCCCGCCTCAATAACCCTATAATAAATAGTATTAACCCCTAATCTGCCCTCCCTAACATCGCCAACACCTAACTTCAAGTATTAACCCCTAATCTGCCGATCGGAGCTCACCGCTACTCTAATAAATTTTTTAACCCCTAAAGCTAATTTTAACCCTAACCCTAACACCACCCTAAGTTAAATATAATTTTATTCTAACGAAATAAATTAACTCTTATTAAATAAATTATTCCTATTTAAAGCTAAATACTTACCTTAAAATAAACCCTAATATAGCTACAACATAAATTATAATTATATTATATTTATTTTACAGGCAACTTTGTATTTATTTTAACCAGGTACAATAGCTATTAAATAGTTAAGAACTATTTAATAGCTAAAATAGTTAAAATAATTACAAAATTACCTGTAAAATAAATCCTAACCTAAGTTACAATTAAACCTAACACTACACTATCAATAAATTAATTAAATAAAATACCAACAATTATCTACAATTAAACCTAACACTACACTATCAATAAATTATTTAAATACAATACCTACAAATAAATACAATGAAATAAACTAACTAAAGTACAAAAAATAAAAAAGAACTAAGTTACAAAAAATAAAAAAATATTTACAAACATTAGAAAAATATTACAACAATTTTAAACTAATTACACCTACTCTAAGCCCCCTAATAAAATAACAAAGCCCCCCAAAATAAAAAAATGCCCTACCCTATTCTAAATTACAAAAGTTCAAAGCCCTTTTACCTTACCAGCCCTGAACAGGGCCCTTTGCGGGGCATGCCCCAAGAAATTCAGCTCTTTTGCCTGTAAAAAAAACACATACAATACCCCCCCCAACATTACAACCCACCACCCACATACCCCTAATCTAACCCAAACCCCCCTTAAATAATCCTAACACTAAACCCCTGAAGATCTTCCTACCTTATCTTCACCATACCAGGTTCACCGATCGGTCCTCGGAAGTGTTGATCCAAGCCCAAGCTGGGGGCTGAAGAGTGACGTCCATCCTCAGGCTGAGGTCTGGATCCAAGCGGCGGCTGAAGAAATCCATCATCGGGCTGAAGTCGGAAGTCCATCATCGGGATGAAGTCTTCTATCAAGCCGCATCTTCAATCTTCTTTCTTCTGGAGCGGAGCGGAGCCATCTTCTTTCCAACCGACGCGGATCCAACCTCTTCAACCGACGCCTACTTGCCGAATGACGGTTCCTTTAAATGATGTCATCCAAGATGGCGTCCCTCGAATTCCGATTGGCTGATAGGATTCTATCAGCCAATCGGAATTAAGGTAGGAATATTCTGATTGGCTGATGGAATCAGCCAATCAGAATCAAGTTCAATCTGATTGGCTGATCCAATCAGCCAATCAGATTGAGCTCGCATTCTATTGGCTGATCGGAACAGCCAATAGAATGCAAGCTCAATCTGATTGGCTGATTGGATCAGCCAATCAGATTGAACTTGATTCTGATTGGCTGATTCCATCAGCCAATCAGAATATTCCTACCTTAATTCCGATTGGCTTATAGAATCCTATCAGCCAATCAGAATTCGAGGGGCGCCATCTTGGATGACGTCATTTAAAGGAACAGTCATTCGTCGTCTAGTCGTCGGTTGAAGAGGATGTTCCGCGTCGGCTTGGAAGAAGATGGTTCCGCTCCGCTCCAGAAGAAAGAAGATTGAAGATGCGGCTTGATAGAAGACTTCATCCCGATGATGGACTTCCGACTTCAGCCCGATGATGGATTTCTTCAGCCGCCGCTTGGATCCAGACTTCAGCCCGAGGATGGACGTCACTCTTCAAAAGAGCTTTGAACTTTTTTAATTTAGAATAGGGTAGGGCATTTTTTTATTTTGGGGGGCTTTGTTATTTTATTAGGGGGCTTAGAGTAGGTGTAATTAGTTTAAAATTGTTGTAATATTTTTCGGATGTTTGTAAATATTTTTTTATTTTTTGTAACTTAGTTCTTTTTTATTTTTTGTACTTTAGTTAGTTTATTTCATTGTATTTATTTGTAGATATTGTATTTAAATAATTTATTGATAGTGTAGTGTTAGGTTTAATTGTAACTTAGGTTAGGATTTATTTTACAGGTAATTTTGTAATTATTTTAACTATTTTAGCTATTAAATAGTTCTTAACTATTTAATAGCTATTGTACCTGGTTAAAATAAATACAAAGTTGCCTGTAAAATAAATATTAATCCTAAAATAGCTAAAATATAATTATAATTTATGTTGTAGCTATATTAGGGTTTATTTTACAGGTAAGTATTTAGATTTAAATAATAATAATTTATTTAATAAGAGTTAATTAATTTCGTTAGATGTAAATTATATTTAACTTAGGGGGGTGTTAGTGTTAGGGTTAAACTTAGCTTTAGGGATTAATACATTTATTAGAATAGCGGTGAGCTCCTGTCGGCAGATTAGGGGTTAATGTTTGAAGTTAGGTGTCGGCGATGTTAGGGAGGGCAGATTAGGGGTTAATACTATTTATTATAGGGTTAGTGAGGCAGATTAGGGGTTAATAACTTTATTATAATAGCGGTGCGGTCCGCTCGGCAGATTAGGGGTTAATAAGTGTAGTTAGGTGGAGGCGACGTTGTGGGGGGCAGATTAGGGGTTAATAAATATAATATAGGGGTCGGCGGTGTTAGGGACAGCAGATCAGGGGTACATAGGGATAATGTAAGTAGCGGCGGTTTACGGAGCGGCAGATTAGGGGTTAACAATAATATGCAGGGGTCAGCGATAGCGGGGGCGGCAGAATAGGGGTTAATAAGTGTAAGGTTAGGGGTGTTTAGACTCGGGGTTCATGTTAGGGTGTTAGGTGCAGACGTAGGAAGTGTTTTTTTTCAGCTCAAACAGCCCCATTGTTTTCTATGGGGGAATCGTGCACGAGCACGTTTTTGAAGCTGGCCGCGTCCGTAAGCAACTCTGGTATCGAGAGTTGCAGTGGCGGTAAATATGCCTGTACGCTCCCTTTTTGGAGCCTAACGCAGCCATTCTGTGAACTCTCAATACCAGAGGTATTTAAAAGGTGCGGCCAGAAAAAAGCCAGCATTAGCTACGTGGGTCATTACCGACAAAACTCTAAATCTAGGCGATAGAGAGTGCCCCTATATCAGCTGAGATAACTCCTAACTCTTTTTTTATAGAGTCAAATTGTGGCGAGAAAATAGCAGATAACTGACCAATAAGGGCCTGAGTGTCTATAACTAAAGGAGCCGTGTCTGATATACTATCAACACTGTTATCAGCCATCTTGGCTTTTTTATCCTTAGATTTAGCAGGCATTTTTGGAGAATTGGTTTTTGCTTGTGTAATAAATTTTTCCATTGATAGAGTGCCCCAAAAAAATAAAGTGAAAAAATAAAATTTGGTGAAAAAGAAAAACAGAAATTACTGGAAAATACCCATAAACATTATACCATAGATGAGAATGACTAAATCAAGCAGGGAACTTTTCCCAGTGAATAGTACTGTTTTTTTTTTTGTTTTTTTTTTAATGTGTGTGTGTTGTTAAGGAGTTTCTAGAGTGTGAACTTACATGTGTTAGTATTTGCTAGAATCAATTAATGTGATAAAAAAAAACCATTTAACTTTGCTGATACAAAACAGCTTATACCTTATTTATCGAAAAGTAGCCAAGCAGCACTAACTGTAGGACGGTACTTAAACCTCAGTATCTGATCACTTTTACTCTTACTCAGGTCTCTAAATTATATAATTTCACCATATAATGTTATATAAACTATATACCACAATAATTTCCCTGTATTGCCAAACTATTATCAAATATACAGCCTTTAGAGATCTATGATACCAATTTTCAGAGGCTTATACAAGTTGCACTTTGCATATGCAACAACACGTTGTTCATAACCCACTTATGTGTATCATATGCAATTTACATCCAGAAACATAACATAAGTCTAGCTCAACAGAGAACTTAAATGTACTTTAAAAGTTTTTGTGCTAGTATTGGTTAGGGATAAGCAAATAGCCACATCTTTTGCAGAAATGTAACCAATAATCTCTACTGTACAACGATGCCAGGTAGGGGAGTAGATTGCAGACTGAGTGTGTCTTCCACTAGGTTAAACCAGGCAATTAGTTGAACCCCATCTCAGACTGATAGATAACTTTTAGCAGAGTTTACAACCCCAGCAACAAAATCAGCTTTCTTTCTACTATAAAATATGGACACTGTCAAATATACTTGCGGGATCCAAGACACAGTCCAGGATGCCTCCAACGTATAGGGCTAGCTTCCAGCCAGAGAGACATCTGCCATGGCAGAACCACAGCTTGCCCCTTCCTCAGAGCAATACCACCTCAGAAGCTGGGCCACGCTCTAACGGTCAAGCACTCACAGTTCTTCCGTCACTTTGCCGCAAAACGTTGCGTGCAGATCCTTCCGCGGATCATCAACGCCTCTCGCAGGAGTGCGCCTTCAATACGGTTCGTGATGCCCGATGTCCCGGTGTCCCGATATCCTCTGCACAGGTAGGTCTGGAATAATGCAAAGCCCACTATGTTCAGATTTCTTGGCTCCTAGATGCAACCAGGCTGATCTAGGCAGGGACAACAGTGTTCAGCTAATCCAGTGCCTGGGTAATCCACAGAGATTCTCCTTTCCCATCCAGGCTAATACTATGGACCAAGACTGAACCGGTCTAAAAATAGAGATCCGGCCACGCCGTTGACCCAACTGACCACTGTAGATTCCTTCTCTGGCAGAGTCAAACTTGCCTCGGCCCCACAGAACCACAGAAATCTGGGGTTATAGAGCAATGAGAAGGGGGATAAAGTATTATCGGTCGACCTGCACGCCGACATGAAACATGTGGCCGTTAGTCTCCGCCCCCTAACAGGAAACAGGTGGTTCCCCTAAATATTTTAGCATAGTTCCATCTTTATCTTGAGCACAAACTATAACTTTCAACTTGTAATGTGCGCGCAAATTTAGTGCAGTTGCAATATCCATTGAAAGTATAGGTTATAGTAGAGTGAAGTCAGCCGTGCTAGCTCTTCTCTGGTAAATGTGATTTACCATGGACTTGTAATATCATTTTGAGAGCAAATGATATCATAGTCCAGCGACAAAACATATCGTGACACATGCTATTATAAGCACGCCACTTGTAATCGGGGCTAATATATTTAGAACTTTTGAGTGTGCATGTACTACAAATGGCTGCAAGGAATAGAACAGAAATATTACATCCCTGTGTAGTATAAAAAGTGCAAACATACTTGTATCAGAGCAGGTGTTTGAAACTAAGTTGCATATATGGTCATGTTTTTGCAAACTGTGAACTTTGACAGATGAATGGAGATGCACCTTCTTGACAAATTGTTTTGGAGCCAGCTCCATTGTCAGGAATGTGTTGGAAATGTTGTGAAACAATTAATGAGTTGGGACTGCAATTTTTCTCTAGGTTGTTTTTTTTATTTTTATTTATTTTTTAATATTTTTATTGAGACAATCAAAAATAAATACAGTAATACAAGCCCATATGGGTATATACAGTCGGATGAAAGATATTACATGAGTAAGAATAAACAAAGAGCCTTAAACAATGATGTTAGAATTATTATCCTTAAGTTGTCATATACACTATTTTACACTTATGGGAAAGTGCATAAGTGGGATTTCTCGTGGATGGATAGAGTGTCTCTTTTTTCTATTATAATGAGTATTGCGAGCATGTATTTAAATAGTTATATCTATGATATGTGGAGGATTGAACTGAGTGGTCTACCATTTGTTATCTGGAATGATTATTAGGTATTAGTATAGTTTGGGATCAAAAAATATATCGGCCCAGGGGTGGGGGGGGGAGAGGGCGGGGAGAGGAGGGGGAGGGTGGTTTAAAGTTGGGGAGTTCCGTAACGTTAGGACTTATCTGGGAAAACAGCAAACCATGGGGACCGTATTCTTATATGGAGGTCAGTTTTATCTAAGACCCTGAAGGAGTACTGTTCCAATAATCTAATATGTCGGACTATGGATAGGACTTGTGTAAAAGATGGTATTTTTTTTTGTTTTTCCAAGTTCTGGCTATGGTCACCTTCGTAGCCATGAAGAGTTAGATCGTTAGTGCTTCTGTAGGGGCGTCCAGATTAGGAATTTGCATGTGAAGAAGAGTAATCTCCGGGAGGTATGGAGGTCTAAGATTGAGGTTGTTGAAGGTGTTGTACAGCTTCCTCCAGAGAGGTTGTATTTTAGGGCAGGACCACCAAACATGTAAGGGTGTACCAGGGAGGCCGCATAGTCTCCAGCACAAAGGGGAGTGAGAACTGTAGATTTTATGCAATGAGGATGGGACCAGGTGCCATCTAACTGTTATTTTATAAAACAGTTCCCATAGGGTGGCGCAGTGCAGTCATTTTCTGGTTACTATAATTCCTCTGCACCAGATACTGGTGTCAGCAATGAATCCTATTTCTTTCTCCCAAGCGCAGTGTTGAGAGATTTTTTGATGCAGTTGTGCGGCATTAGAAAGTAGGTTATAATGGAGGGAGAGGGGGTGTTTAATAATATGGGCTTTGTTCCATAAATGCTCTCATAAGGATGGTTTCCGAAGGGCGTGTTTGGGGTAGCCCCAGGAGCGTAGCCAGGAACTGAGGTGAAAGGCTTCAAACCACAGTCTTGGGGGTATTTGAAATTTAATACAAAGTTGAGGGTGAGGAGTCCATGTATCGGATTCGTAAAACTCAGTGACAGTTTTAATCTGTAAATTCTCCCATAAGTCTACATTTGCATCCGGCAAAGAGAATAAGGCTGCAGCTAAGGTGAGGATGGGAGATCGGTGGGAGGCAATGGTTGGATTATGTTGTATTTGGTCCCAAAATTGAAAGGCGTCATGGAAAATGGGGTGCAAGTCGCAAAAAACCCTGTCTGTGATCAGATGGGATCCAGAGGAGGTCCGAGAGTACAAGGTTTGGGGGTAGTAGTGAGGTCTCTATATGATACCAACCCAGAATACAGTCTTTATTATTCCAACCAAGTAAATGAGACAGCCTGGCTGCATTGTAGTATGTGATTAGGTTGGGTAAGGCTAGTCCTCCTTGCTTGTGTATATGATCTCTCTAATATGTGTCTAGAAGTCCTAGGTCTTCTGTCCTTCCAGACATAAGTGGTAATGAGGCTCTGTATCTTATTTAGTGTAGATCTGGGGAGATTATATGGGATACATCTAAAAAGGTATCTAATCTTGGGTAGAAAGGACATCTTAATGGCCGCTATTTTTCCCGTCCAAGAGATTTCTCTGAATTCCCAACTTTTTAATAGTTTACAAAATTCTGGGAGCCTTTCTGTGAAGTTTTTGGAGATGGTGGTCATAGTGTCTGGGGTTAAATGAACTCCCAGTACTTTAATAGAGCTTAGATTCCATTGGAATTGGTATGATTTTTGCAGGAGTTTGAGTTCCTGAGTGGGTATATTGATAGGGAGAGCCTCTGTCTTAGTAATGTTAAGCTTATAATAGCTCATGGCGCTAAAGGTCTCAATAGTCTTAAACACATCTGGCAGGGAGGTCATCGGGGAGGTCAGGAAGAGGGTTATGTTGTCAGCATATAAAGATATTTTGTGGGAGTGGTTTCCAGATGACATACCTCTTATGAGCGGGTATATTCTTATTGCTTGGGCCAAGGGCTCTATAGCTAGGGCAAAGAGGAGAGGCGACAGGGGGCAGCCCTGTCTTGTACAGTTAGTTATGGTAAAGGCCTCTAACTGAAAACCAACTCCCTTTATTTGAGCTGTGGGGCAATATAAGTATATAGCAATATAAGGAGTATAAAGCTTGAATTGCTCTGATAAAAGGTATCGGGAAATTAAAGTTCCTCATTGTCTCCTAAAGGTAGTCCCACCTGACCCTGTCAAAGGCCTTCACCGCGTCCAAAGACAGGGCCAAGAAGGGATCCCCACCCCTAGAGGCCGCACTGAGTATATCTAGGATGAGTCTAGTGGCGTATGGACCCTCTCTGCTAGGGATAAAGTCTACCTGATCAGTATGCACTATTAAGGTGATGGCCTTTAAAAAGTCCATTAGCTAGCATTTTGGCATACAGTTTGGTGTTCAGATTGAGGAGGGAAATAGTTAGGTAATTGCTACATTGTTCCGGGTCTTTCCCTGGTTTCAAAATTGTCACCACTGTGGCCTCAAGGTATTCTGCGCTAAAAGAACCCTTTTGCATTACCACTTAGCATGTTCTACAAAAAATAGGAGCCAGAATAGTTTGGTAAGTTTTATAAAATCGAGCATTATAGCCGTCCGGGCCCGGAGATTTAACTAGTTTCAGTTATTTGATTACATTCAGTACTTTCTGTATCATAATTTGAGTTGTTAAGGTAGTGGCGAGCTCAAGGTCTAGGGTAGGCCATCGTAAAGTGCTGAGGTAATTGGAGATGGCCTATGTCTCTTGGGGAATGAAAAGAGTGCCCTCCCTCCCTCTTGATGACTAGGATCCTGGATTGTGCAGTACGATGACGTAGCTTCTTTGCTACTGAAATGATAATATCATTTTTACATTTTTCTAAAGTAGCATGTGCTCTTTGTAGTTCTGCATCTTGTATCTGTTTAGTTATTTCTAGTAGTTGGTCATTTAGTCTGATAGAATATGCGCTATTGAGTTGTTGCCTCAAGTTCCTAGATTGGAAAGGGTAGAGCCTCTATCTCTGTGTGTTGTAGTGTCAATCTCAATTAAATGTCCTCTCAGGACAGCCTTGAGTGTGGCCCATAGGTTCTCTGTGGAAGTCTGGAGGTTGTCATTAAGATCTAGAAATTTGGTATGCGAAAAGTGTGGGCTAAGAGACAGGGACAGGGCGTCGTGGTCTGACCAAGAAATTGGGACTATTTTAATGTATGATATTTTGTCTAATAGTCTTGAGGTCATAAAGAAGTAATCGATTCGGGTGTGTGATTTGTGAGGGGAGGAGTAGAAAGTATAATCTTTCTCTTGTGGATGGAAGGATCTCCATGAGTCATATAAATCGTACTGGCTAATAAGCAACTTAAAGGCTTTAGAGAGAAAGAGTATGGATCTGTCCAGTGTGAAGATCTTAGGACCCATTCAGTCCATTGAATGGTATTAAATGAGATTAAAGTCACCCCAATAATCAGGTCTCCCTGTTTCACTTTCGACACCAAACACCGGACCTTCCTAAGAAAGCGTAATTGTCTATTGTTAGGTGCGTATAGAAAGTATAATCTTTCTCTTGTGGATGGAAGGATCTCCATGAGTCATATAAATCGTACTGGCTAATAAGTAACTTAAAGGCTTTAGAGAGAAAGAGTATGGATCTGTCCAGTGTGAAGATCTTAGGACCCATTCAGTCCATTGAATGGTATTAAATGAGATTAAAGTCACCCCAATAATCAGGTCTCCCTGTTTCACTTTCAACACCAAACACCGGACCTTCCTAAGAAAGCGTAATTGTCTATTGTTAGGTGCGTATATGTTTACGAGGGTGACAAGTTGGGTATTTAGTTTACAAACTAGTATAACAGATTGAGCTTGAGAGTGGGTTTCAACATATATGGACACATAGCTTATGTCTTTGCTAAGGAGGATAACTACTCCTCTGGATTTTGATGTAAAAGAGGCCTCTACGGCTATGGGGAATCTTCTAAAAGTGCGGGGTATGGGCGGTGTAAGTATCCAATGAGTCTCCTTAAGGAAAGCAATGTCTATTTTATTCCTCTGAAGATGGTTGAGAAGGAGGCTGTGTTTTGTGGGGGAATTAAGTCCTTGTGCATTAAGGGATAGAATACGGAGGTTTTCCATATTTTAAGGAAACAATAGAGGAAGGGGAGTGTCATGGGGAGGAGAGGGGAAAGGGGAACCCTACCTCTGGGCTCTGGGAGATCAAGAAACTGAAAGTATCCCTTTGATTGTTGAAACAACTTGTGTGAATAGGGAGATATAACTATTATAAAGATAATGTGGGAGAGGCAAAGGAGTGCAATGGTCAAGAGCTGCTTAAGTTGAAAGAAAATGGGTAAAGAACCCGTGATGGGGGTCGGAGCTGTAGTGGGTCAACTTAAAGGAGAAAGGGTTGGTTTTAAAGGAAGATGATCAACTGAGCAATCACTCTACGTGCATTATATGGAGAAGGAGCAGGGGGATGAATAGGGTGCTAGGGTAGTGACACCCCTCCAGGATGATATTAAGGTAATGTGGGGCAAAGGAAATTGTGGGAGCAGGTCTCTTCCAATGGAGGACCTGTATTTGCTGTACAAAATGTGGGGTCATACAAACACCTCTTCAAATAGGTATAGGGAACTAGGGGCATAAGGGGGATGGTCCAGAGTGCGGACCAAAAAATTATGCTGGAGCGTAATGTCTTTGAGGAATATGATGATATGTGATTATTGTAGTAGTTGTGTTGTAACCAGCCAAAAGGAGAGTGGGTGTTGAAGTGAACTAGAGGGAGGAACAGAAAGGATTTTGAACGGTTAATTAAAATGGAATATAGGGCTGGTACATCACTAGTGTAAAGTAAGCCAAAACAAACATTTATATATAACAAAAAACAAAGTAATATGAACCATCAAACAAATAGCTACCTTCACCGTATCATGGATGTAAGGGGTCCCTATATAAGAGATGTATAGGGTTGTGTATAGTATCTCATAAAAGGGGTAAGGAGAGTTATCTAGACATATTTGTCATGTAAGGGAAGGGAAACTCCTTAAGGCTATGGGCTAGGGGTAAAGTGGAATTAGTAATTAAAAAGTGAGAGTGTATAGGGGGATGTCCAACTCCACAACGACTTCCTCAGGAGCTCACGAAAGGGACTGTGGATCTGGGTAGGGTAATGGCCTTAAATTAAAGGGTAAAAAAGTGGTATGAGTGGGATGGATTGCGAGCTCAAGGGTGGTGGAAGGGAATGTCTAGAAGGAGAGGGGAGAGAGGACCCAGCTTACGTGATACCCCTGTAGGTGGATCAGACAAACTGGACGTGGAGGTGGGAACACAATATCCTGCAGACAATATATATGGTTACATTTTGATTAAACAGCAAACTTAAAATCAAACAGCATTAAATAACTGTAAATAATGTTATGCAAACCATTAAACAATTAGTCACCTCTGTCTCAGCCCGTATGTAGATAGTTTCTGTGTAAGAAATATATACTCATCTACTTAATCTCATAGAAAGGAGAGAATCAATGTGCTCCTTATGGAGATGGGATGTCCCAGTGAAGTGATGACATTGATTTAAATAATACCCATCAGAAGAGGGTGAGGTGGTTCATGGGTTTTAGGAGTAGTGGGCAAAGATGTCCCTAAAGGGGAAAAGGAGGGGCCTTGATTAAGTGCATCCTCTGGTTATAGATTATTAATACGTGGTGTGGAGGCGAGAGGGTAATAGGCTGTGAGTGAGATACCTGGTTATATTATAATTAAACATAAAATAAAACCTCAAGTGTGCCATATGATAGGTAAAAAAAGTAGATGTCTGAGGTAAAAAACTAGTATATCCTCTGGTTAAATTTATCTCGGAAATGTGTTGTATAAGCAGTAAACATTTAAATTAACATAATTACCAGACCAGCTAAGGGAGTAGTTCAGCTGTTAAGTCCATAGGAGGAGGAGGGTCTCAGATGTACGGTATAGTGAATGTACAAGAGCTGGGAAGGGGTAAGACAGGTACCCGTTTGTAAGCTCTTAGAGTACCTGTGTGAAGGAGTTCCTCCAAATGAGAGCGTGAAATAATGAAGATGGACAACTGAGCTCTGGAAGAGTAAGATATGTACCCATGTGTAAGCTCTCGTCCTATCTATTCAACAATGCTTTGATCAGCCGGGTGGTAATAGGATATGTTCCAGGCTAGAGGTCACTAGGCCAACTTATTCTTGTCTCTTCCTTTGTTGTTCAGCAGTGGGAGGATGTGGGCTCCAATCTGGAGCCGAGGCGTTGAGAGAGTTTGAAGTATCTGGAGCTGAGGCGATGAGAGAGTCCAGAGTATCTTTAGACTTGAGGTTTGGATCCCGATGGGAAGAGAGACCCGGAGTATGGAGGAGTTTCATACCTTGTTCAGGAGAAGAGATTACACAGGAATGGTCCTGATGTTGTAGGAATATTTTCACAGGGAATCCCCATCTGTATTTAATACTGTTATGGTGGAGGACTTGGGTAAATTGTTGGAAAGTTCTTCTTCTGGCAAGAGTATGTTGAGAGAGGTCCGGAAATATCTGTATATTTTGGTATGGGTCTTTAAGAGATTTATTAGCAAAGAATGCCCTGAGTACTCTCTCCCTGGTTGAATAATAGTGCAGTCTCAAAATGACATCTCTAGGGGTGTCTGAGGAAGAATTTTGAGGGCGAAGTGCTCTGTGAGCTCTATCAATCAGGAGATCTTGTGGCTGTGGCGAACCCAGTAGCTCTTTTAACAGCCCATTTAGATGTTCTGTGAGCTCCGTTGTAGTAACGGACTCCGGTATTCTCAAATTGTTGTAGCGTGACCTATCTTCTAGGTCCGCCAATTTTCCCTCTAAATCTGTGATCTGCTCTGCAAGGTTTTGGGAATAGGAGAGGAGATTGGAGTGATCTACAGAAATGTATTCAGTGCTCGGTGTTGGACCTCATTCTAATATATTAAGTCAAATAACATATAAGCAGGCCATTCAAGGCCCTCTAATTGTAAATAAACCTGAACAAGTTAATAAACTGAGCAGAAAAATCTGGGACATCCTCCTGCAAAACTGCCCATATGAAAAAGCTCCAACAGTTATAACTGCATCATAAGAACACCTTGCAGACTTTATAATGAGCTAACAATATAAGAAGTTTACTTCTAAAGCCCATGATTTAGAAATAATTGATGAAATTAGCACAAATATATAACAGTAAGTGTTCTTAAAGAGACAGTCTACACCAAATGTTTTCTTATTTAAAAAGATAGATAATCCCTTTATTACCCATTCCCCGTTTTTGCATAACCAACACAGTTATATTCATATACTTTTTACCTCTGTGATTACCTTGTATCTAAGCCTTTGCAGACAGCCTCCTTATCTAAGTGCCTTTGACAGACATGCAGTGTAGTCAATCAGTGAAGACTCCTAAATAACTTCACGGGAGTGAGCACAATGTTATCTATATGACACATGTGAACTAGTACAATCTAACTGTGAAAAACTTTCAAAATGCTCTGAGCTAGGAGGCGGTTTTCAACTGTTTAGAAATCAGTTTGAGCCTACCTAGGTTTAGCTTTTCAAAAATACCACCAAGGGAACAAAGCAAATTTGATGATAAAAGTAAATTGGAAAGTTGTTTAAAATTGCATGCCCTATCTGAATCATGAAAGTTTAGTTTTGACTTTACTGTCCCTTTAAGTATAAAATCATATGGTCTAAACCAAGGACTAAAAAAAAAGACAATAAATTAGTATTAGTTTAGGTTTATTTTTTTATTTTATATAGCTTTGTTTATTTTTTTCCTGTAATTTTACTTTTTTTATTTTTGTAACTTTAGCTTAGGAGTTTGTATTTTTTAAACATAGACTGCCCTCTGGGCAGCTTATCACCTAGTATATACTGCATATATAAAGCATTTTAACATTGTGTGCATTAATAGATAATGAGTTCTGTTTTCATTTAGCAGGCCTTGGCAAAGTTGTGATTTCAACACTTTAAATAGGTTTAGTTCCGTTTCTGCTGACAAGATAAAGAAGCTGTTAACAAGAGATGCCACATCTGGAGGTCTTTAAAGCTTTTTATTTTTTTTATTTTTATGTGGCCATCATCACCACTGAGATGAAAACAGATGATTTGTTTTAAAACAAGCAAAAAAAACCTTCCACACCTGTCATAAGGTAATTAAACATATGTATATTAATTACTGTATTTAACTAAAATGTGACCACAAGGGGGGGCGGAGCTAAATGCCGAAGTGACTAGAAGCACACTGCAGTAGATTTTAGTTTTTTTTTTCTTTGCCTGATACCTCATAATAAGGGGGAGACATACTTTAACCTCTATCTAAGACCCTCTTACACAGATTGAAGGAAAAAAAGCTTTCACAACATATTGTCAGGACTACAAATTGCGGCCTTGTTGCAAGATGGTGCGATCATGGCAGATCTCCACAATCACATGTCTATATCAGCACTTTTTGAAGACTACGACCACAAACTGATGAGCAGGCTAGACCGACTCATATTGAGCATTAGACCCTAAGGTGTGGAGGCTGAACCTTATGAAGGAGCGGCAGTGGCACCTGGCTCACAGGGGAGCGTCACCCAGTGGTATAATACTCAACATTCTCTACCAGCTGCGGCCTGCCCCTCGGAGATTACTCCAGCATATGAGAGCAGCAGATACTCCACATTTGCCTCTGACCCGATCTCCTGGAGCAAAGTGCAAACTTTATATGCATGCAGTGGGGAACAGCCGAGAGAGACGCTGAGGATGGTTTCCCTGAGATAATTGAACACAGGTTCGCGGTTGTGACTGAACAGGAGGCTGCAACCCCAGAGGTGAATTATTCTTTCAGTTGGCTTCATTCTTTTCACTGCCCTGACGCTCCGCAGTGTACTTGGCCTGCTGTACATATGTTTGGGCCGGCTCCCCAGGGACACGGAGGGGATGGCATAGCCATCCTCAGTCAGAACCTCCCTTACAAGAGAACCGGAGTAGGCTGATTTCCTTCGCCCTCTACACCGCTGTGAACGGCTAACCTAGCATATCTTTTTTCTTTTACTCTCCTGATTTATGATGACACTGCTGTCTGAGATATAACTAGGGAGCTCATACAAGTAACTAACGGTCGGGAGAGGGACGAACACTTGATATACACTCCAGTGAATTTTTACGATGAAATTTGTCCCCTTGTGCATGTACTAGGTTTTTGTTTAATGTACCATAGTTATTATGTTTTAATTTGAAGATTCTATTCTTATGAAAAATACTGCCTGAAACTGTGTAGATTTTACACCTATAACTTTTTCTGTGTTTTTTTACTTTTGGAACCCATTGACAATTGTGGGGATATACACCCTAACCTACACTCGTTGCCCAGTGAACAGAGTTGCTGTAATCCCTGAAACTATGTGGACTTTTTTTGCAGCTATAGCTTTTCTGTGTTTTTATTGTTTGCAGACTTAAATTGAATTTATAGTAAGTAGGGCACCAGCTCTTGCTTATGGGTGGGGAGTCTGTTTTTATGAAACCACATGTACTGACTTTGGGCAGGCTCCTCATATGTTTCCTGGTCATAACCTAACATTTCACTGTTTATATTAGTTTAAGAAATAAGTTTATGTTTAAAAACCTTTTATTATAGAGCAGGACTGTATAAATTCATGCAGCTTAAGCCTCCTTCTACCAGTCCCTTGCTAGTCAGGGAATAAGAGTTACATGTATTGGGGGGGCGGAGCCAACTGCCTAAGGATAAAGACGTTCCATAGCAGTGCTCCCGGAATCTAACTGATAAAACTTTAATATATGGAATCCTAAGAACTTATATCTATATCATATTCTACCTGTAAGATGGAGTACTTTCCTGAACACCTTTCCTCCCTGCTGACAGGCTTACTGGATAGAGCTGATAGCCATTTTAGCAGCTTGCGGTCCATTATCACAGAGCTGCGCAGCCAAGATGGCGTTTCGCGCCTACCCAATCATGGCATTTACAAGGAGGACCGGACAGAAGACTCACTGCTTCCGCAACTTTACCCTGTACAACTACAAGGAGAGCAGCCCGGAGGAGACCTGACCGGTACTTTATTTAGATTTAAAGAGGGTAACCCGGTGCAATCAAGCACAGATGACACACTCCACGTCGTAACTGACATGCCGGGAATGGAAGGACTCCCACGGATTAAGGCAATGCAACGCCCGATGCCTGTCATGTTACTTTGCCGAAATCTGCAGCTGTGCCTGAGCCCTAGCACTTTTGTATTATCGAGCTGGACAGCAGAACCCGGTGGGCACTCAACGAAACAACCACACCAGCCACTCATAACACTCACTGCCGTGAGCACTATTGAAGTAGAAAGGGAAATGCATGGACCCGTACTTGCAGGGATTTTAACAGCACAGCGCCAGAGAAACCAAAGGCTGACCCCCACGATGCATATTGGACGGCTGAAGAGCCCTTTTGACCCGGGCGGATGAGCTTTACATCTTCACATTTTTGCTATCCCCACTAATCCTTAGGCTGTGCTCCGGAGGCACTAAGACTGTGGTTTGTGAACTCAGGCTCATCTTAATTGGAACTTTGTGGGGACTAAGTTTAGCGTTAACGTAGAGACTTGTAATTCTACACATTACACCCATTGAACACTGTTATTTTCTCTTAATTCTTTTAAGCTAATCTACCCCGCCAGGTTTCTAGAGGAGGCAGAAGACGCTGCATATGGCTACTTAGACCAATGCCTGAAAGTGACTGTTTAAATAATTCTCACTGTTGAAACCTGTGTTAGCTTAACGTTTGTGCTCCAAATGTGTTGTTGATTATATCTGCTTGTTAATCCTTAATAATTTGATTTTTGCATTTGATATGTTACAGCTCTCTTGGGAGTATTGCACTATTTTAAACCTATACAGTTATAACGATATGAGCCTCTCAGAGATTAGCAGCTGTGTTCATTTTCATTTAATTTATATATATTTGCCAACTCTGTTCATAACACAGCGCTCTTACCTTGAACCTGCAACCTTGTTTGCATATAAATGATCTCATTAATGTAGGAGCATGGTTTAGTTTGATGCTCCTTTTTACATATTGTCTCAGCTAATGATGTTTGTTCTCTCCTGCTATATCTTCTCACAGCTATATCTGTTCTCACTGCTACTCCCTGATTTAGAGGAAATCTACAGTTCACCCCTAGCGGTATGAGCTTTCTGTTAGACTTTATGATGTTTTTCTATTTACGTGTCTGTTCTTCCTATCACCGCTAACTTTATGTCTTTTAATATAATCTTAACCTGAGAGGCCTCTTGATACATAAGCACAGGAAACATATTATATCCCTCCGGCTCCAGACTAGGATTCTTGTTAAATATATCGTGAATGCCATCATGCGACTTCCTATTACAATTTAATCACTATACTAAACCCCTAGCCTCACATAGTCTGACTTTTGAGTACTCCTGCAGCTTCCAGTGGAGAACTAAGCATTATAACTTCTCCCTTATATATATGTAAAGGACTAGCGAACAGTTTCTACTCCCTCTCTTCAATGTCTACAATATAGCCATCTTTAGTTTTGTTCCCTTATCCTCGCTATAACTTCAGGGCCTGATTTAATCTCCCGGCTAGATCCATAACGCATACATCTAGTTAGCTTCAACATGCCTAGCTAATAGACATGAATCAGTTTTCTTATTGTATATATCCTATTGTTACCCTAAATGTGTAAACCTATCTCTGATGTCGAGTCTACTTGCTCTTGTTTGAAAAACACACTACTTCAATATCTCCAAACAATACTTTTCAATTAGAGAGTCGGTATAGACGCTACTGAGGTCTCTCAATACATGATATAAAGGTTACTGCTGGGCTGTGTTAACTGGGAAAGCACGGCTCAGTATATTAGATAAATTAATTACCTTAGTTCGGATATATAGGTAGTAACTAACATAATACATGGTGTTGGAGATATCTGACTACGCGAGGACCTTATTTATCTCTGTTTCTCATGTACTTTTTCATATACTTAGTCGACTTCCCCTGTTTGTATCCTCCTTAGGGAATTCTCCTTATTGTTACATTTTCCAGCCTCAATTTATTCAAGAGGTGATTAGAGAATAGTTATATATCATAGAACATATTAAAGAATGATGTTCTCAGGATATGTCTAAATCTGACATACTAGCCGGCTCCGCCCCCTATCCCCCCCCTTTAGTCTATCTTGAGCGGCTCTCGTCCGCTGCATCCCCCTCCCCCTTAAAAATATAGAGCTACCTCCTCCCTAGCTTCACTCTTACTTAAATAGATGCCCTACTCTTCTCCCTATATAGCTAGGAGAGGACCATTCTTGTTCAAATTATGTTGCTAATTCTCTATAACAAAACTGAAGTCTCTCCATGAGATCGCCCACATATTATAGTAATATTTGTGATACTGAAATGCATTACCTTGTTCATTTTGCGATGTATACATTGATCTGTAACCGTTTTGGGGCATACCATATTTTCTGTATTTGTTTTTGACTTCAATAAAAATCATTTAAAAAAAAAAAAAAAAAGAGTTACATGTATTGCATGTTAGCTTACTTCTATCAGGGTGGATCTACAGCCCCATTGTAGTGAGTTATAACTTAAAATAATGTTTTAACACTTAGGCTGCTCCTGTTTTTATTATGTTTGTTGAATGGTACCAATGGGCTATTGTAATAATGTATTGCTTGTGAATCTTGTTTTTTTTAACTAGTGAAACATGATAGTAGACTTAGCCTGGTTCCCAACAATGATGCCTATTATAATAGGGGTAATAAACCCTATATGGTTCTCACAGCCTGCAATTAATTCTATGCCCTTGCTTTTTTTTATTATTTGAGGTAAGGAGAAGACTTAGGTGGATTCTATAGATAGCTTCTAACCTCTGTTGATGTCCTCATAGAGTCATAGCTATCTCTTATTTTACCTACCTTAATTGGTCTATGGACTTTATCCATAGGATAGCTTCTCCTAAATATTTACACCCCCCAATATGGTATAGTATACTGTTATGTTTTCTTACATCTTAGAGATAAATAATAATGACTTTAAGGTAAAATTCCTTTATACTTGAGCATATATATTATAAAACGTATATCCCTAGCAAGCCAACAGGCTTTAAGAAGATCTATTTAATTATTTATATTTTAGAATAGTGATAAGGATCTAGAGACTGACAGTTCTTACATATTAACTGTGTGCTAGTTGCTGGCCTGAGCTATAAGTTAATTATTATTTAGTTAAGTTAATTTTTGGTTAATGTAAGCACTCTACTCAATACGTACACTGTTGTTCTGTAGTGGTAATCTGATCTTGAGTACAGACCTAAAGGGGATTTATGAGAAAGAGTTTGTAGGTTTCGTGCTTAGTTCTTTAACTGAGGGTGATGCCCTCAACTTGTTCTCCAGTACTTTAAAACACAATGCTAGTCGATCCTGCCCGCTAATATGTTTTTTTTTTTGTTGTTTTTTTTTTTGCTCTAGGAAGTTATCTTTTTTGTATGTCTTGGCTGCTTCTCGCACATACAGTATGTGCTGAAGTTTGTATACAGCTTTTTTTCGAGTAGTTTTGAAGCAACCACTAACATGAGTACTTAAGTTAATATGAACTCCCCTGAGTAAAATGTATTTATGTTTGCTATTGTCTAATGTCCTTCATAACTACAATAGTTTTTGTCTAGGGTGCAGATCAGCAGTAGTGGAGAATAATATCACTAGTCTGTTGCTCAACTCTCCGCCCCCCCCCTCCCCCCTTTTATGCGGTAAGGGATGAGTAATTTTTCCTCCGCATTAATATTTTGGCAGAGTTTCGTAGTCTCTGCCCTGTTCAAAGAACCTGTTTAAAGCTTTCTTCCATATATGTAACAAAAGACTCTTCGGGCCCTAAATACAACAGAAATAGTGTGATGTCTATACTTATATACCTCATTATTTATAGTCAGGATGTCTACTTAATTTTACTAAGCTTATCCTGATTCCGGGTGTATGTATAATCCCTGCCCCAGGACCCACGAATACGAACCCAGAGTGCTTACAAGGTCTATTATCTATAGGCTCTAATACTGCACAACGGCACTTTATCATTGGGAGACACCACCTGAACTTTAACCCGGATTGTGATCTATCTGGGAACATTATCATTTCAAACGCTGGACATCCGCTGTGGAGGACGGACAACACAAGTGGAGAGTGAACAGACGCTGAAAAACCCATGGTATAAGACGGACCGCAGAGCAGAGAAAAGTTACACGGAGAAAACAGTTACTTTCTACATCAACCCCCATAATCTTGTCTTTGGACTGACAAATCGGTAACATTATCCTCTAAGGCAGTGCTTTCCAAACTGTGTGTCGGGACACACTAGTGTGTCGGCAGCAGTGTGTAGGTATGTCCCTGCTTCAGCAAAAAAAAATTAAAATGTATTTATTTATTTTTTAAATTGTTTTTTGGTTTCTGACTTTCCACCTGCCTGCTACGCATATCACATGGTTGACACGTGATTGATACCTAGTGGGTCACAGATCATCTTAACCAATTGGCACAGCTCAGTGGGAACTGAAACTGCACGTGTAGTCTCCTTAATTGGCTCCTGACTGCATGTGTAGTCTCCTTAATTGGCTCCTGACTGCAAGTGTAGCCAGTGAGTGGGACAGCAGTGTGTTTGCAGCGCGGGCAGTAGTCAGTCGGACTCACAGAGCTCTGAGGGTGGCAGCTTAAATGCTGAGCTAAAGTCAGAAGTCAGTGGGATTTTTTTGCAACTAGCTCCCAGTAGTGCATTGCTGCTCCTGCTCTTGATATATGGATAGGAAGTGAAAGCTTAAAAATGCTTGATGATGAAATGTGAGTGACTTTATCTAATATTACACCAAATATTCCGAAACTGTGTTCATCCCATCAACATCATACATCCCATTAAAATAGTGAGTAGCTATTGGTGTTATTAAACTTTTTTTAATTCTTGCACATAAATACTGTTACTTGTAAATGCATTTTGTTATTATATAATTTATGTATGTGTCCGTATCTTTTAAAACAAGTTAGTTTAACCTCCTTTTTGCTAGTACAACTGAATTACTGTGTCGCAAAATGATATAGGTCTACAAAGTGTGTCACCAACATGAAAAGTTTGGAAAGCTCTGCTCTAAGGAGATAAAACTGGTAACAATATTACGTACGGATAACCTCTATTATGGAACATTGCTATTAAGCAATTTTCAACAATAGACTTTTTAGTAACTGGTCATTCTTATATGTATTGCTAATAATTCTGTTTAGAATTCTAGATCGCTAATAATTTTATTTAGAATTGCAGATCACATATATGTAAACGGATCAGCCAATCGCACACTTTTAAGGTCATTAAGATTATAATATATTTTTTATCAATGCCGGCATCTTTTTTAGGAGTTATTTCTAAGATTTATTTTTATTTTTAACATTGTTATAATAAATATTTATTTATTTGAACATTCATCTGATTGATTTTTTGGCAACAAAGATATGCATTTATAAATTAATTACACCATTTTGACATTTTATTAATTATTCTATATCATTATTTGTCTTCACTTTTTTATATATTTAGTCTTTAACCTATCCACATATATTTCCTTACATTTTCCTTATATATTGATGTATTATCTCATATGAGTTTTATCAGATTTATCAACTCTCAGCTATTCGTTAGCGCTATCCCTCCCACACATTTTCTTTTGAACAGAATAGAGTTCTATTTGAGTAATTTTCACTACCGAATGTTTGGAGTTATTACCCTACTGTATTTGTTTTGTTTCCTGAAGACTCTCTGGACTTAGCACTTGAACCAGATTACTTTACGCATTGTCAACTGACACTATTAAAGATGGACCTTGGTGTCATCCGTGACTTTAACGAGTCTGTTCCCACCAGTGGAACTAGCTGTCTTTGATGACACAACAAACCTTTAAAATTTTTAGTGGGTAACAGGAAGGATTAGTTGCCAAGACAACTGTGTAATGTACTGTCATGGTGGTGTGTTTATCTTGTTGTCAAATTTTGAGATACTGTTTGTACCTTCATTTTCCATGTATGTTTTAATGTGGTATGCTTCCTCAATAACATAAAAGAAATTTAAAAAAAAAAAAAATGTGACCACAAACTTATTTTATTTTTAAAGACAAACTCCTAGATAACAAGTTGTGCGCTAAACTGGGTGCGTAAATAAGGCAAAAAAATTAGCGTTATCAAACTTTCCATAGTTCTGCCATTACAAGTTACACAAATACCTACTTGTGCTGTGCTTATGGTGGGATAAGGCCAATACCGCACAAAAACCAAGGCCTGAGTTTACGTGCTCGTGTACGCTTTCCCCAGACTTAAAAAACTAACACCTGCGATCGTGGAATGGCACATCGCTGTAACGCAACCCCATTGATGTCTATTGGGAAAATAAAAGTTATTTTAAAACCTAACACCCTAACATACACCCCTAGTCTAAATACCCCTAAACTGCTGCTTCCAACATAGCCAAAACTAAATAAAACTATTAACCCCTAAACTGCTGCCCCCCCACATCGCAACTAATAAACTAAACCTATTAACCCCTAAACCGCCGGCCCCCCCACATCGCTAATACTATAATAAAACTATTAAGCCCTGAACCACTGGCCCCCCACATCGCAACTAATAAACTAAACCTATTAACCCCTAAACCGCCGGCCCCCTACATTGCTACTAATAAACTAAACCTTTTAACCCCTTAACTGCTGCCCCCCACATCACAACATACCAAATTAAACTATTGACCACTAGACCTAACACCCCCTAATTTTAAATTAAATTTACAATATAACTATTTTTAAATAAATAAATACTTACCAGTGAAATTAAAAAAAAAATAAGTTTAAACTACAAAGTAACCTACCATTACTATTTTAAAACAATAAAATTAACGAAAAATAAATAAACCTAAATTACAAATTAAAAAAAAAACCTAACACTAGGAAAAAAAAAAATGACATTACAAAAAAATAAAAACTCTAAAATGACAAAAAATAAAAAACTCTAAGATTACAAAAAATAATAAACAAAATTATCAAAAATAAGAACAATTAAATTAAACTAATCTAATCTATACTATAATCGCATTTGTAACGTGTCCGTCGGTGTCGCCAGTTGCACATCCTCAAAGGAATTTAGGATGTATGAGGCAGCCAAAAGAATGTTGACTTCAAGCGTAACCAAAAGAATCCACCGGAATGCAGCTGCATCCCGGTGGATTTTGAAAATGACAGGTTGGTGAAAGTGGTGGATTCTTTCACCACCCAGCCATTTTTGGAATCCATCTGGATGCAGCATAACCGACAAAATAATGAAAAAACACATAAGCGGCCGCAAGAAATATATAAAAAAAACACGTAACTGCCCCCACGAAGTATAACAAAAAAAAACTAACCTCACGCACAAAGTATTAACAAACACCTAAACCTCAAACCCCCACATCGCAAAATAATAAAGTAATTAATCCCTAATCCACAAATAACATTATTAAAATATTTACCCCTTGACCACCATCCCCCCTTGTTGCAATAAACCTAATTAACCTATTATCCCGTAAACCGACAAACCCCCCACATCGCAAAAAACCTATTTAACTTATTAACCCCTAAACTGCCAACCCCCCACATCACAATATACCTAATTAACCTATTAACCCCTAAACCGCCAAACAACCAGATCACAACAAACCTAATTAACCTATTAACTCCTAAACCGCCATCCCCCTACAACTCAAATAACTAATTTAATTACTAAACCCCCTAACCTAACATCTCCCAAAATTAACCCCAATACTAAGTTACACTTAAATAAAACCTAACATTAAATTATAAAAAAAAATAATCTAAAATTACAAAAAATTAAAATTACAGAAAAAGTAAACAAAATTATCAAAAATTTAAAAATGTATTTTTGGGGGGATTTTCTTATGGGTTTATTAGTTTAGGTTTAAATTCTTTATTTTGAATAGCTTTTTTATTTTTTTCTGTAATTTGACATTTTTATTTTGTGTAATTTTAGGTTTGGGGTTTGTAGTTTTTTTTTTTTTAACTAGACTGCCCTTTGGGCAGGTTTATAGCCTAGTACCCCTATAAAAAAATAAAAGAGCCCCCAAAAATATAAATACCCCCATAGTTAATAATAAACTACCAATAGCTCCTAAAAGGGCCTTTTATAGGGCATAAGTTAAACAGCTCTTTTACCTAAAAAAAAATACTAAGTCCCCCCTAACAGTAAACCCCTTCACCAACCAACCAACCAACCCCCAAAATAAAAAAGCTAAGTCTAAGAAAAACCTAAGCTACCCATTTCCTCTTAAGGGGCATTTGTATGGGCATTGCCCTTAAAAGGGCATTCAGCTTTTTTAACCCACCCCAAAAAACAAACAAAAAACTAACACTAACACCAGGGGGCATCGTGGGGGCCATCTTCTATCTTCATCCCGGTGTTGCAGAGCTGTGGAGGTGCAGAGCATCATCGCCAGTGGCGCGGAGATCCATTGTGTACCGTATACAGAAGCTTGAATGCAAGGTACCCGTTTAAAAATAGGGTACCTTGCATTCCTTTTGGCTGACATTTTCAAATCAGCCAATAGGATGAGCGCTACTGAAATCCTATTGGCTGATTTGAACAGTCAAAAGGATTTCAGTAGCTCTCATCCTATTGGCTGATTTGAAAATGTCAGCCAATAGGAATTCAAGGTACCCCATTTTTAAACGGGTACCTTGCATACGGTGATCGTATGAAGAGGTTCCTCCACGATGGATGTCTGTGCTGCCAGCGACAATGCTCCGCTCCTCCACAGCTCCACGCCACTGGTATGAAGATAGAAAATGACCCTGCGATGGATGAAGGTGTCGCCGCCTGGATGAAGACTTCTTGTCTCCTGGATAAAGATGGATGTCCAGACTTCATGAACTGTGAGTAGATTTCCTGGGGTTAGTGTAAGTTTTTTTGGGGGGGGGTTTAAGATTAGTGATCGGCAGTAAAAGAGATGAATGCACTTTAAGGGCAATGACAATACAAATGCCCCTTTAGGGGCAATGGGTAGCTTAGGTTTTTTTTAGACTTAGGTTTTTTTATTTTGGGGGTGGTTGGTTGGGTGGGGGGTTTACTGTTTTACTGTAGTTTTTAGGTAAAAGAGCTGTTTAACTTAGGGCAATGCCCTACAAAAGGTAGTTTATTGTTGGGTTAGGGGGTGTTTTTATTTTGGGTGGGCTTTTTGTTTTTATAGGTCTATTAGATTAGGTATAATTTTTATTATTTTGGATAATTTCGTTTATTATTTTTTGTAATCTTAGATTTTTTTATTTTTCATAATGTTAGTTTTTTTATTTTTATTAATAGTGTTAGGATTTTATAATATTGTAATGTTAGTTGTTTTTTATTTTTAATCGTAGTGTTAGGATTTTATAATTTTGTAATGCTAGATTTTTTTATTTTTCGTTTTTTTCATTTGTTTAAAATAGTAATGTTAGTTTAATTTATAGTTTAAACTTAGGTTTTTTTAATTTCACAAGTAAGTTTTTATTTATTTAAAGATAGTTATACTGAAAGTTTAATTTAAAGTTAGTGGGGTGTTAGGTTTAGGGGTTAAAAGTTGAATTTAGTGTGTTGCGATGTGGGGGGCTGGCAATTTAGGGGTTAATATGTTTAGTTTATTAGTAGCGATGTGGGGAGACCGGCGGTTTAGGGGTTAATAGTTTTATAATAGTGTTGGCAATGTGGGGGGGCGGCGGTTTAGGGGTTACTAGATTTATTTAGGTTTGGCGATGTGGGAGGGTGGCGGTTTAGGGGTTAATAAGTTTAATATAGTATTTGTGATGTGGGTGGTTGGAGGTTTAGGGGTTAATAGGTAGTTTATCAGTGTTTAGTGTACTTTGTAACATTTTAGTTATGAGTTTTGTGAATCTTTTGTGTTTCGCAAAATCCATAACTACTGGTCTCAGATCTGGAAATGGCTAGCGTTAGCATTATAGCCTTCCCAAACAACCTGTAATACTGCGCTATGGAAAATCCCGTACTCAAACGTAATTTTTTTAGTGCGGAATGGATCGTTGCATTACAGGCTAAAATGCTTGCGTTATAGCTATAACGCTGCGACTTGTAATACGGGAGACAAGCTACTCCACGCGCAATGGCCAATTTTTCAGCGTTATAGTCGTACCGCACCATAACACAAAACTTGTAATCTAGGTGATTGTCTTTGGCATAAGGATGATTGTAAGGTGATTTTAATGACAAACAGATCACACTGTTAGTAACTGGCTTGAGATATATATATATATATATATATATATATATATATACAGTATATATATATATATATATATATATATATATATATATATATATATATATATATATATATATAAATAGAAAGAGGCAGGGTGGCGCAGAAAACTCAAACTAGAAAATACAATAAAAATAAAATACAATACAGTTTACAGTAAAATATTATAGCAATATATAGTAAAATGAAATAATATAATGTGATACAAATGTCTATTAGCTGTAAAAAATCCTAAACGATCAGAAGTAATCAGGAGCACATCAAATATGGAGAGCAAAGTCTTCAGGCGTTAGTCCCCTATTAGATGTACACTTACTTGAATGAACCTCAATCACATGAGGTAAGAATGTAGCACTTTCATAAAAGAGTAAGGCACTCCCTGTAGAAAAGATAGAACGATCAACTGGATCTCCCAGAGTGTAGACTTCTGTATCTTGAAATATGGATAGTAGAATCCTCCAAATGTCCTCGTGCTCTCTTTAGTAAGTAGTAAGTAGTAACTTCCAATTCTTTGTTACTGGGCATCAAGGTTGCTTAGGGTCACTTGTCACTGTTCTGCCCTTCTATATGCAGTCCTCTAACTCCCTCGCTGGCTGAGGAAGGAAGTGGAATTATGCCTCCTCCTAATAATTCACAAGAGGAGGTTAAACCTCATTCCGATTGTGGACAGACCAGGCAGGCTTTCTGGCTCTCTTCTGCAGCCTGACTTGAGTCCTGAGCCCTGTCTCTCACCCTCACTTTTCTCACTCAATCCACTGAGTGAGTGAGTGGATTGAGTGAGAAAAATGAGGGTGAGAGACAGGGCTCAGGACTCAAGTCAGGCTGCAGAAGAGAGCCAGAAAGCCTGCCTGGTCTGTCCACAATCGGAATGAGGTTTAACCTCCTCTTGTGAATTATTAGGAGGAGGCATAATTCCACTTCCTTCCTCAGCCAGCGAGGGAGTTAGAGGACTGCATATAGAAGGGCAGAACAGTGACAAGTGACCCTAAGCAACCTTGATGCCCAGTAACAAAGAATTGGAAGTTACTACTTACTACTTACTAAAGAGAGCATGAGGACATTTGGAGGATTCTACTATCCATATTCCAAGATACAGAAGTCTACACTCTGGGAGATCCAGTTGATCGTTCTATCTTTTCTACAGGGAGTGCCTTACTCTTTTATGAAAGTGCTACATTCTTACCTCATGTGATTGAGGTTCATTCAAGTAAGTGTACATCTAATAGGGGACTAACGCCTGAAGACTTTGCTCTCCATATTTGATGTGCTCCTGATTACTTCTGATCGTTTAGGATTTTTTACAGCTAATAGACATTTGTATCACATTATATTATTTCATTTTACTATATATTGCTATAATATTTTACTGTAAACTGTATTGTATTTTATTTTTATTGTATTTTCTAGTTTGAGCTTTCTGCGCCACCCTGCCTCTTTCTATTTATGTCTCTTTATTGAGGAGTGATAGGTCTCCTCTGCCATTTGGGGTTTGGCAGCTGGATACATCTTGCTGGAATTTTTTATGAGGTGCTGGGTATAGAGTATATACCTTGTGGCATAGCCTTTATTTGACAGTGAGCGCCTAGGAGTGATTCAGTGGATTCTTTCTACTGGTTCATTTATCTTCTGTCTTTATATATATATATATATATATATATATATATATATATATATATATATATATATATATATATATATATATATATATATAGTTGCAAATTACAACAGTGCAACTCTTGGCAGGGCCCTCTACCCATCTGATCCCTTTAATTGTTTTGTTGTACTACCCTCTGTTTACAGCGCTGCGGAATCTGTTGGCGCTCTACAAATAACCGATAATAATAATAATAATATACTGTACATAAAGGAAGGTCTCTTTCTTTAAATGTAAATAAAAATCAAGCATTCTGTTTCTATTTGCATGCCTCACTACCAGATATTTCATGAGGAAGATTTTCAGATAGCATTCACTAACATTTCTCATTTTGCATAACAGAAAAATATTTTATGCTGATAAACATTTTAAGGATTTTGAATTCCATTTTCTGTTGGGAAACCAAATTTGTTTTTTTATTTTTTTTACAAATATAAGTTAAAGAAATGGCACTTGATTCCTAAAATAGCCCCTAATGACTACTTGATAGAAAATTGTCTGTAATTCCACTGCCCCTGGGAGTAGGGAATGGACAGTTACAAAAAAGAATTCAAAGGGGGTGTTGGCTAATTAGAATGTATCAATTCCATGCTCATTAATTCAGAGGACAAAATGTGCATTTTTTTGCAGACAGCTATAAATATGGTTGCTAATGAAGTTAAGACATGACTCTATGTAAAAGTCAATTTCTTCACAGTTTAATAGTTTATTATATGCAGCTGAAGTCATGTATTTACATTGATTGTTATGTTTGATTGGTCTCGTTAATAGGAATTTGTTATTCTAAATGTTTTCCAGTTTAATATATAAAAACAATAAACATAAGCCTTTTCAAGTTAGTTTCCTGGACAACAGCTTCTAGAATGCAGCACAGATAAGGACCACGTTAACTAAACAATGATCCATCTCAATGTAATGTATTTTACTGTAATCACCTGCATCTTAGAGTTACAGTATAACTGTGAATTAAAGGGACATTCCAGCCAAACTAAATCCACACGGATGCATTTCAGTTTGAATTGAAGCATATTTGTAATATACATGTATTAGCAAAAATGCTTCTAGTAAAAGCTATAGCTGTTTCAAAGTGTATTTAAGTATGCACCGTGCACCAGCATTTTGAACACAGCACTTGCTCAGAGAGCCTAAGGTGCTTGTACCATCTGGAAATGACTCAATTTGTTGATAGCTGATATGATACAAGCTCCACTGGTGCTCTGAGCAGCTGCAGTACTTAAAATGCTGATGCCCTGAGCATATCTAGCTATGCTTCACATGCTCGTGCAAAGAAAAATGTTAACACTAAAATGGTGATAACTTTTACTAAAGACATTTTTGCCAATACATGAATATTGCAAATATGTTTCTAGTCAAAGATGTACATCATCTATGTACATTTATGTTTTGATTAGAATGTCCCTTTAAGAACTAAATTACAAGTGGAACGCTAACTGTTGCGTGCAAGTGATATTGACTTTTGTGCGCATTGGAAAGAGTGCACAGACTACAAGTTGAAAGTAAACGCGTTTGCGAGAGTGCAATCACATTTTACACTTGTTGGGTTAGCGCAAATGAAACCCTTGCGTGAAGGGTAGTGTGTGAAAAAGAATTGCACTAAACACAACGTAAATACATTTAAATATACAGTTAAATCTGATAAAAATGAGTCATATAAATACAAAAAAAACTTTTAAGGGTTTCATGGTATATGGTATATGACAAGGTGTTTGACTTCAAAGGGCTATAATGTCTATAATCATGCATATACATTTAATTATGTATGTATATATGTAAATAATTATGTATTGATATGTTTTACTGTATAATTACTGTACACATTTAACATTCCAATGTTCTTCGCATACAAGATAATGTAATTTTTAAATAGATGCTTATATATATATATATATATATATATATATATATATATATATATATATATATATATATATATATATATATATATAAAGTCCCAAGAACAGATCAGCACATCAAACGGTTATACAGCAGCCAGGGTGCACTTAAATCAAAGTCCATAAATCCAAAAGCAAAAAAGGCACTCACTGTTCATAATAAAATATAACTTTTAATAAGCCAAGTTTAAAACGACATAACGTTTCGGTGTTCACATAACACCTTTGTCAAATGTCAAAAATAGACAACTTAATGCCCAACCACTCACCTATCATACCTTAACACCCATTACCTTAAATACAGTTTCACTTGGCGCTCCTGTACGCTGTTCTGCCCTGTGCGCCATGACGTCATGACGTTGCTGCGTTACGTAACGTGACCACATGATGTTCGGTCGCCCAATCAGGTTGCCTTAGCAACCGGTAAACAATACCACCGTGGCTATATCGGGCAATTAAATCCCGTTTCCAAAAGTGAATGGGCATAACAGCCCCTCAACAACATACTAGGCACTATACATTGGTCTGTAGTTACCAACCACAGCAACATTGGTCTGTAGTTACCAACCACAGCAACCCATATTGCTCACAGTGAAGATCATGCGACAGGGGCGCAAATCATTAAAAAAATATATAAAAAATATATATTATAATCCCGTGTAATTACAATTTAAAAAATGATCAAACATGAATAGCAGGGACATATGAGCGATGCATTGGTCTAATAACGGCAAATCTGCATGGATTGAATCAGAGCCAATCAATTTCATCTGCCTAAGATACGTATCTTACCCACTACTCTTTCTACATTCTAACCCTATTAATTCTTGCCTCCTGGAGCATGATCAGAAACCCGTAAGGACCCACTAGGATGAAAATCCATGTGAATGGTTCTGGGTGACTTAGTATGCATCCATTATTGGTAGGTACTGTTGAAGATTTATTTGTTGTAGAACGGTCCAAAGTCAAGGACAGTATTCAGGCCCCTAGGTACCAGAGTGTCCAGCGTATGGATCCATTTCGTTTCCACTTGTAGCAACCGGTTATCCCTATCACCACCCCTTCTTAATGGTGGTACATGGTCGATTAACATTGACCTCAGGCTTGATAGGCTATGATTACATTCAGCAAAATGCCTGGCGACCGGTTGTTCCGACTCCCCCTTTTTTAGTGCCTCGCGTATTGCACAGCGGTGGTTAGCCATCCTGTCCCTGAAACTTGTTATGGTTTTACCAATATAAACCAGAGAACATGGACAGACTAACATATAGATGACATATGTACTAGTGCATGTTAGTCTGTGACGGATGGTAAATCGCCTATTCGTGTGCGGATGCTGGAATGTCTGGCCCCTCATCATGGTATTGCAAGTAGTACAATTACCACATGTGTAGCATCCATTCTTGGACGTCTTCAGCCAGTTATCCTTCTGGTAGCATCTGACCGGATCAGTCTTCACCAGTACATCACGCAAATTTTCAGCCCTGCGGTACACCATCCTCGGTGGTTGCATCCTGTTAAAGGGGAGAGTTGGATCCGTTTCCAGGATCGGCCAATTTTTCTGAGCCGATTTCTTAAGTATGTCGCTAGTTGGAGTATAAGTGGTCACGAAATTAAGCCTTTCAGTGTCCATTTTAGGCTTATCATGTCCTTTACACTTGGGGTCTTTTAACAATTCCTCCTTGACTTTTCTGACTGTTCCTTTGTCATAGCCTCTTGCTACTAGCTTTTCTTCCATAATGGTTAGTTGATCAATCATAGTGGGTACCTCACTATTATTACGAATGACCCGCATCAGCTGAGAGGTGATAATCCCCATTTTCTGATGTCTGGGATGGAAACTCCTTGCTTCTAACAAAGAATTGCTGTCAGTTGGCTTCGTATATAGCGAAGTGCCAAATGAGCAACCATCCTCAGACATGATTTTATATATGTTAAGATCCAGGAAATGTATGGTCTCATTACTAAATTCTAACTTAAACCTTATGGGACTGTCCATGGTGTTCAAACATGTCACCCACTCCTGTAGTTCCTCATTGCTGCCCCCCCATACCAGAAGGACATCATCGATGTACCGTGTATAGTATCTGATATGGGGATGAGCAAATGGTCTCATTAGAGTCTGTTCGTACCAGGCCATATATAGATTGGCGTATGTGGGTGCCATGTTTGAACCCATGGCCGTCCCTGACACCTGCAAAAAGTATCCATTTTCGAACTTGAAAAAGTTTTTTTCTAAGCACAAGGTGAGTAGTTCGCACAGGAATTCAATGGGAGGACCCTCATAGAGGGGGTTCCCAGTCACCATGGACCTGACAGCCGCCACACCCCCCCATGGGGAATAGAGGTGTAGAGGCTGTCCACATCCATGGTAACCAGGATATCACCCTCCTGTAATGTGGTATAGTCCCTTAGGACATTCAACAAACTCGGTGAATCCTGCAAATATGCAGGTGTTCCTTTAACCACCGGTTGAAGGTAGAAGTCTATATAGATGGCCAAATTGGATAGCAAGGAGTCCCTGGCAGACACAATAGGTCTGCCAGGGGGATGGTCCAAGGTCTTATGTACTTTTGGCAGAAGATACAGGACTGGTGTTCTAGGGTGATCAGTGATTAGAAACTCAAGTTCCTGTTCTGTCAGGAGCCCTGCTTCATGACCTCTATAGAGGCATTCACCAATGTGTTTCTTAAATGTTCTGCCTGGGTTCCCTGAAAGTTTAACATATACACTATGGTCAGACAACTGTCTGTAAGCTTCTGCCCTATAGTCAACATAATCCTGTAGGACTATTGACCCACCTTTATCCGCTGGGCGGATAATGATGCTATTATCATTGCTAAGTGATTTAATAGCATACCTCTCATCGCTATTTAAATTTGGGTAAGTGGGAAAAGGAAGTTTGTCGGGAATCTCATTACATACCACTCTGGTGAAATTCTTAATGGAGGGATGTGTGTTTACAGGTTCAAATGTTGATGGTTTTTTGAACTTGGTTATCACACCTTGAGTGTCATTTTTAAAGTAGTCTTTTAGCTTGAGCTGTCTTTGTAGCTTATGGATATCTACAATGGTGTCAAATCTATCACATCTAGGCGTGGGAATAAAAGATAACCCACGATTCAAAACTGAGATTTCCACATCATTCAAAGACCGACTGCTTAAATTGTAGACTATATTCACTTCTTTTTGGGCTGTTTTTTGCGATTTGTGTTTGCCTCGCCTGACGTGCGTGCGTCTGTGTTTTTTAAATTTCCGGTCAGCGGTGGTTTCGCCGCTGACCTGGTAGCAACCCCAGAAAAAGACTGTGACTGACTAGATGTAAGTCCCTCACTATTACCAACATCACCCGTGCTCCTTTCATTGTCTGATGAGTCACCACTAGTGTCAACAAGGCTAAGATTATTGCGTGCCCGTGGGTTTCTGCTCCTTGATCTCATGGGGGGATCCTCCTTGCCATATAACCACCTATATAGACGTCTATCCCTGTAGTCATTCTCAACCGTGTTCAATTTTTTGTTTTTAAATGCAACCAACTCACCTCTGTACTTAGCAATCATAGTATCAAGTTTAGTTACCCAGTCCTGGGTTTTATCTTCCGACAAAACATGGTAGCTCTGTGATTTAGTGGCCTCAATCTCTATTTTAATCTTATGTTCAAGTCTACAGACCTCTTCTATGACCAATAACATAAGGTCATAGGAGCACTTATTTAGTATTGAGCACCACTTCTTACAGAAATCCATGTTTTGTCTACCTAGTGTGGGAACATTTTTTACCCTAAAACCTCTCGGTATGTACTTTTTGCGGTGATAACCTGAGAGATAGACTGCGTGTAAATGGTAATCGATCTCTTTTTTATGTAAATTTAATAATTTATAGTATACATTAATGGGGGTATCACCCCTCAACTCACTGAGGTCATCCGCAACCCGTATCCGGTCTGCATCTTCATCCGTGAATACAAAGGGATCTGCATTAAAATCTTCATCCATGTATCTATTCTCCATGTCCACTGCTATGGAAGCCATGTTGATGGTACTCTGTATAGTTAAAACAATCAAAATATGAATGGCTAAATGAAGATGCAGACCGGATACGGGTTGCGGATGACCTCAGTGAGTTGAGGGGTGATACCCCCATTAATGTATACTATAAATTATTAAATTTACATAAAAAAGAGATTGATTACCATTTACACGCAGTCTATCTCTCAGGTTATCACCGCAAAAAGTACATACCGAGAGGTTTTAGGGTAAAAAATGTTCCCACACTAGGTAGACAAAACATGGATTTCTGTAAGAAGTGGTGCTCAATACTAAATAAGTGCTCCTATGACCTTATGTTATTGGTCATAGAAGAGGTCTGTAGACTTGAACATAAGATTAAAATAGAGATTGAGGCCACTAAATCACAGAGCTACCATGTTTTGTCGGAAGATAAAACCCAGGACTGGGTAACTAAACTTGATACTATCGGCTAGATTTGGAGTTTGGCGGTAAAAGGGCTGTTAACGCTCCGCGGGTTTTTTTCTGGCCGCACCATAAATTTAACTCTGGTATCGAGAGTTCAAACAAATGCTGCGTTAGGCTCCAAAAAAGGAGCGTAGAGCATTTTTACCGCAAATACAACTCTCGATACCAGAGTTGCTTACGGACGCGGCCGGCCTCAAAAACGTGCTCGTGCACGATTCTCCCATAGGAAACAATGGGGCTGTTTGAGCTGAAAAAAAACCTAACACCTGCAAAAAAGCAGCGTTCAGCTCCTAACGCAGCCCCATTGTTTCCTATGGGGAAACACTTCCTACGTCTGCACCTAACACTCTAACATGTACCCCGAGTCTAAACACCCCTAGCCTTACACTTATTAACCCCTAATCTGCCGCCCCCGCTATCGCTGACCCCTGCATTACACTTTTAACCCCTAATCTGCCGCTCCGTAAACCGCCGCAACCTACGTTATCCCTATGTACCCCTAATCTGCTGCCCTAACATCGCCGACCCCTATGTTATATTTATTAACCCCTAATCTGCCCCCCACAACGTCGCCGACACCTACCTACACTTATTAACCCCTAATCTGCCGACCGGACCTGAGCGCTACTATAATAAAGTTATTAACCCCTAATCCGCCTCACTAACCCTATCATAAATAGTATTAACCCCTAATCTGCCCTCCCTAACATCGCCGACACCTACCTTCAATTATTAACCCCTAATCTGCCGACCGGACCTGAGCGCTACTATAATAAAGTTATTAACCCCTAATCCGCCTCACTAACCCTATCATAAATAGTATTAACCCCTAATCTGCCCTCCCTAACATCGCCGACACCTACCTTCAATTATTAACCCCTAATCTGCCGAGCGGACCTGAGCGCTACTATAATAAAGTTATTAACCCCTAATCCGCCTCACTAACCCTATCATAAATAGTATTAACCCCTAATCTGCCCTCCCTAACATCGCCGACACCTACCTTCAATTATTAACCCCTAATCTGCCGACCGGAGCTCACCGCTATTCTAATAAATGTATTAACCCCTAAAGCTAAGTCTAACCCTAACACTAACACCCCCCTAAGTTAAATATAATTTTTATCTAACGAAATAAATTAACTCTTATTAAATAACTTATTCCTATTTAAAGCTAAATACTTACCTGTAAAATAAATCCTAATATAGCTACAATATAAATTACATTTATATTATAGCTATTTTAGGATTAATATTTATTTTTTTTTTTTTTTTTTTTTTTTTTTTTTTATTATCTTTTTATTAAGTTTTTTTCAAACAAACATTGAACATTAAAAGGACACAAAAAGAAAGTAAAGTAAATCTCATTACCAGCATTACACTTTTACCTTAATTAATACCGTACAATGATAGTATTCCAACATACATATCATATTATCATCATCTTTATTACAAAAATTACTTCACTATCTTTAATTATCCTTGGTGCCTTACAAAAATAAATTTTACATCACATTATACAGTGTATGACAAAGAAAATTTTAAATTATAATTACCTAACATAAAATATTCTTCAAGTGCTATCAATTTTATACGGGGAGGGAGAGAGAAAGACAACAAACAGAAAAAAAAAAAAAAAAAAAAAAAAAAAAAAAAAAAAAAAAACAAAAGGGATGGGGAAGGAAAAATCACTCTTTGGATGACGAGCCTTTGGATGGCGAGCCTTGTCGTTACATTACACCCCAAATTGGGTTAGATCTATCCAGTGATAGGGTAGTTCACCCTCTAGTACTAGAGAAAGAAATATTGAAGAGTTCTGAAATCTAGCAATAAATTGGTATTGCAGCGGTGCTGGCCAGGCACTTATATATTTTTTCCACTTTGCAAAGAAAGCTCGGTAATGTATTTCCGAGTTGAATTTAGTATCATATGATTCAATTGTCATTTGTAAAGTTAATAAGTTTACTAGTTCGGGGATGGTAGGAATCTTTGATGTTTTCCACTCTCTGAATAGTTGATTTCTAACTGCTATTATGATAAAATTGATAAAGAGTTGTTCTCCTTTACTTCTCCTTTCTGAGTCTAGCATAAAAATCAGTCGAAAAGTTATGATAATTTTTTTTTCGAGATATTTATTTAGCCAATAATTAACTTTTCTCCAATATTGGTTAATTTTCGGGCATGCCCATATACAATGAGTGATATCTGCCATTTCTTCTTTACATTTAAAACAACAACTTGTTTGTCTAGTCTTTGAGATCTTATATAGCCTATATGGGGTTAGATAGTAATTATTAAGTAATTTTATTTGGGCTTCTCGCCAACTTATATTACTAGTTGCTTGTGATGAAAGAGAGATACTCTTTTCTATCTCCTGCTCTGTTATATTAGGAATTATTTTCATTATATTTTCTTTGAGTTCTCTTATATTATTTTGGCCAGACTTTATAGTTAAAGATTTATACCAATAAGACGATGATCGCCGGCCTATCTCATACAGTTTAATTCCATCAGGAATCTCCTTAGCACCCCACTCAAATCCACTTGTTCTGCACACTTGGCTAGCATAATTCCTTATCTGAAGGTAAGCATAGAAGTTCTTGGCCGAAAGGGCATATCTACTGGATAGATTTTCAAATGACTGTAATGTCTTGCTATCATCCTGAAAGAGTTGGGACACATAGACAAGTCCCTTCCTTTCCCATTCTGAAAATACCAAATCCCAGATTCCTGGTGTAAAGTCGGGGTTGCCTTTAATAGGGAGCAAATGTGATGACCTTGGGTTGTGTCCCAATTCCTTACAGTACTTCTGCCAAGCATTTATAATATTGACAAAAGTCAGACTATATGCAATATTACTTGGTAACTTCTTCACAGGACAATGTAGTAAAGCTCTCAAATCAAATGGTTTGACGAGCTTTGTTTCTATATCATAATAAGTCACATAGTTTGCTTCTGTTACCCAGTCTACCGCAAATTTTATCATACAGATCCAATTATAATATTCAATGTTTGGCAGTGCTAATCCCCCATATTTTTTAGGCTGTGTTGATCTATTCCTTGATATTCTAGGCCGACTCTTTCCCCAAATAAACAGTGAACATGCTGTATAAAACCTTTTAGTATCTTGCTTAGTAATAAATAAAGGGAGATTATGTAATAAATACAAGATCCGTGGAAAAAAAATTGTCTTTATTAGCATAATCTTAGCGGAAATCGATAGATAGTATAATTTCCAATTTTTCATCTCATCTGCCATTTTGATAAATATCTCCTCAAAATTGAGCTTATACCATTCGCTTGGATTTTTTGAGATTTTAATTCCCAGATATTTCATATTATCCGCTTCTTTAAAAACATGCGGAAAATTACTATTCAGAGTCTTATGAATCCACAAAATCTCAGATTTTATTGGATTAATTCTGTAGCCAGAAAAAGTACTAAAACGGTTAATTAACTGCATAGATTGGGGAATACTATATCTTGTATCGCTTAGGTACAGCATAAGGTCGTCTGCATAGAGAGATAGAATAACATTCTGATCTCCCAAGGCTATACCTTTTAATTCCTGTCTAAGCCATATTGCCAGTGGTTCTAATGACACATTAAATAAGAGGGGTGACAAGGGGCATCCTTGCCTCGTGCCCCTCTGTAATGTAATATACTGTGATACAAGACCATTAACTAATACTTGCGATCTTGAGTTTTTATATATATTTCTGAGCATATTGACTATACAACCAGAAAACCCAAAATTTTCAAGCGCCAAAAACAGATGTTCCCATATAATTGAATCAAAAGCCTTCTCGGCATCTAGCATAACTAACGCAAGGTCTGTCTTTATCTTATTTTTCTCTCTTTTTTTATTATAATAATTATCTATAGTCAGTAATACTTTCCTAATATTACGCGCTACATTTCTTCCTGGTATAAATCCTGTCTGGTCGCTGTGAATTATTGTTCCAATAACTTTTTTAAATCTTTGGGCAAGTATTGCCATCAACAATTTATAGTCATTATTTAGGAGGGATATGGGTCTATATCCGCCTGGATCTTCTGGATCTTTACCTTTTTTATATATTAGTGTTATAATTGAGTCTGAAAAATATGGGGAGTTCATCTGACTTTCACAGAGATAATAGTTAAATAATCGGGTTAAGGTAGTTGTTACCTCTTTAGTTAAAATTTTATAGAATTCGGCGGGTAACCTATCTGGGCCAGGGGCTTTATTCTGTTTCATAGCATTAATTGCCTTTTCACATTCTTCAATTGTTATTGGCTGGTTAATCATCTTTAAATCGTCATCAGTAATTTTTGGTAATTTAATATTCTGCCAGAACTTTTCTTGCTCTAATTCATCTATCTTTACCTTTGAATAGATTCTTTTATAATATTTATGGAATATATCACAGATTTCAGTGGTTTGGGTACATTTTCGCTCTCCATCTCTAATGCTTGTTATTATATTTTTATTTTTCCTAATTTTATATATTCTTGCTAAATGCTTGGCAGTAGTGCCTTGGAATCCTTGATATCGAGCTCTATTTTTTAAATCTTCTAATGACCAGGCTTCCCTCATAAAGAGCTCCCTAGCTTCTTTAGCTTGCATGTATTTATTCCAATAAGTATTATTCGGCTCACTCAAATATCTCCTGTATGCATTTTTGAGTTGGTTAGCAAGTTGGGTCTCTTGTTGTTTATATTTCTTTTTTTCCTTGATCATGTGTGCTTTTATCTCGCCTCTCAGGACAGTCTTTCCTGCCTCCCAGAAAGTTTCTATTTTATGTAAATACCCCATATTATTTCTATAATATTCTCTCCAGGCTTCCACCAACCAATTTCTAAATTGTGTATTGTTTGACATGTAATTTGGAAAATGAAAAATGTTATTATTCTTACCCCTAGAAGGAGAACTCTGTAATTTTATACTCACTATCGCATGATCCGACAGGGTGATTTCCGAGATTTGTGACTCAACATCCAGAGATAGCAGTCTCTCTTCTAGCAAAAATAAATCTATTCTAGAAAAGTTTTTATGTGATTTTGATTCACATGTATAGTTGCGTGTATCAGGATGTTGTATTCGCCATATATCTTTTAAATTTAAAATTTTGCAGAAGTCCCTAAAAAATTTAGCTTCCCTTGCATAATATCTTGGCGAGCTCAATCTGAACCTGTCTATCTCCGGGTGTTGAGTCATATTAAAATCTCCGGCTATCACTAAATTACGGTCCAAATATGGAATCAGCTTATTCTTAATTTTATTCCAGAACTGAACATCGAGTTCATTTGGTCCATATAAATTACAAAGTGTCCAGAGTTTATTATTTACTTCTATTTGTGTAACAATATATCTACCGGATGGGTCTAGATCTTGGTTTATAATCTTATAATTAAGGTTCTTCTGGAATAAAATAGCCACACCACATTTCCTACTATTACATGGAGTGGCCAGCACCTCTGCGATCCATCCAACCTTTAGTTTATCAATTTCAGCTGCCTTTAGATGCAATTCTTGCAAAAAGATTATATCAGGTTTCTGTTTTTTAAGCTGCTTCAGAATATTCTTTCTTTTAATTGGAGACGTTATCCCTCCCACATTCCATGATATTAGTTTGAGCTCAGAACTCATTTCTAGTTTTGTATATTCTCATATCTTTTATCACAGGGGGGGTAGAGGGGAGCATAAAGAGAAGAAAAAACAAAAACAGCACACAAAAAAAATAAAAAAAAATTCTCTCCCCGTATAGAAAGCATTTATATTCAGGTAACACTTTTATCTTCTTTTTGGTTACCTGTAGCACTTTAAAAATATAAACAAAATTAAAAACATTTGATTCATACTCCCTCTTTTTGGGGGGAGGATGAAAACACACAATCACAATTGTCAACCTTATTTCAGTCATTCCAAATACCTAGAACAGTCTTCCTTGAGTTTAATTTAATTTGACTCCTATATAATTTTTATCTAGGAAGTATCTCTATTTTTCCTCTCTGTAGTATTAAACTCTATTTTATATCTTTCAAAAAAGAGCTTCACTTCTGATGCATTATTAAACGTTTGAGTTGTATCATCCACATCAACCAATATTTGTGCAGGGTATCTCATTCTGGCTCTGTATCCTGCCTTAATAATAGCTGTGCAATATGGAGCCATTTCCTTGCGTTTAGTAGAGGTTTCTATTGAAAAATCTTGAAAGAGATGAATGCGTGTATTACCTATCATTAGTGTATTTAATTTCCTAAAGTGTCTTAAGATGTTAATTTTGTCTTGAAAGTTAAGATAACGTATGACCACTATACGCGGTCTACTATACCCATCACTGAATCTCTTTATCTGTCCTGTCCTGTGGGCCCGCTCAACTAGCACCCCTTCTGGTTGAATATTCATCTCGAGCAATTGGGGGAGCGTTTGTGAAGCAAATTTTATTAGGTCATCAAACTCTCTAGTCTCGGGCAGTCCTACCACCCTGACGTTATTACGCCGAGACCTGTCTTCCAAATCTTCTATTTTAGATTGCATGGTTTTAATCTTAACATCGTATTCTCTAAGTTGAACTTCTTGGGAGTTTTTATAGTCCTCCAGCTCGGAAACCCTAGTTTCTACCTCGGCAATTCTGTTTGAGAATTGTCGGAATTCATTCGTCAGTCCAGCTATATCTTTTTTAAGGGATTCGAACTGGGGGAGTATAAGGTCAGCTATTTGATTGAACATTATGTTTACCTCTGGATTTTGTGTAGGTGTGTTTGTTGTATCAATTGAGTTATCTAGAACAGATCTAGGTTTTTTATCCTTTTTAACAGGCATGGCAGGGGATTTATTTTTAGCATTGGTAATAAATTTTTCCATAGATAGTGAAAAAAAGATAAGCCTTTATTTTTCGGAATGTGTGGCTGTGTTACAGTGAGGAAAAAAAATAAAAAGAAAAAGTGAAGTGAACTTACTTACTTGTTTAGACTAAATTGTGTTGATATTGTTAGTGATGATACTAGTGAGAAAAAAAAAAAAAAAAAAAAAAAAAAAAAAAAAAAAAAAAAAAATAAAAAAAAAAAAAGTGTTTAATGCGTGTCGTGATTGCCTGTATAAAAAGGATACCAACAGATCACTTTAAATTTATATAGATCTGTTCAACAAAAACAGTTTTAGTTCCTATTCAATTTTCAGCAATTCCTCAGTTTTATTTACAGCAGATATTTATCTACGTAATATGAGGCTATAGATATTATGATTGATCTTAGCAATACTTTTATTTTATATCCAAAATATAACTCATAGATATTCAAGAGAAAAATGTTTTCTTTTCTCCCTTTCCCTTTTGAGTGAGTGTTTATTGGTTTATTTTACTTCAACCATCTAGGTTAACCTTAGCTTTAACTATTTGCAATACAGATAGCAAATTTCATGGAACAGTCTTAATACTATATACAATTCAGTATCACCACTTATTTTCTACCTTTAGGCCTTATCATACCAAAGAAAAAAAAAAAAAAAAAAAAAAAAAAAAAGAATGTCATACAATAAATCTTAGTATGTTATATCCTCTCACATCTCATTATATCTAAATTCAAATATAAGGCAAACCAATTAATCTATAATAGCTGCCCCTTATCAAATAAACACAGTCTCTGGTTTTTACTAAATGCTGTGACTCCAATGTTTCTTGAATCTTGTAACTACTTGTATAGTGTCTCTTTCTCAGTCTTAAAGCAGTTTCTAACCCAGAGAATATAAGTCCCCCAAAGATTAGTATCTTCAGGTATAAAAGTGGTGTGGGCTTTTACAGTTTTCCTCTCCTGTTACACACCCCTTTATTATCTTAAGGGCCTCAGGTACACACAGCAGGCAGCCCAATACATAACTGGTTAGAGTAAAGCTCTATATCTTCAGCTTGCAAACTGATTTTGTTTCAAGAAATGTCAGGACAGCCTCCCTGACAAGACTGTTTATCAGCGAAAGAAAGATAAGTATATACTTGCGGTCTATGCGACACTTCCTCTGCAGTGATTTTAGTATCCAAAGTCTCCTTCTTCACCAAAACCAGGTTTGGTGTAACTCCTCCTATCTATTCCGAAACAGCTCTCCCTTTTTAAGGTACAAGATCTCAGCTCTATACCTTAGGTCTCCTCAGCTGTCTTTCTTCTTTTATTCGGGAGGAATCCTCTGGTCTGGATCTCCTGTCTGCCCCAGTTTTGGCGGATCCTCCCCTCCGCTCCGGCGCGGCTCTGTGTATATTTATGGAGGTATAGTTTCCAGGTCTCTGCGCCTCTTTACTCTCACCGGGTCTTTCCCATCCTTTGCGACCCCAAGTGCTCCGGTACTTGTCAGGCTGAATAAAGATTGTGGCCTTGGCAAACGGCCGGCAATTGCCTTCAGGGATCTCCGGCGTCTCCAGCTCAAAAGATGCTTCTCCAGGCAGACACAAGCAAACAGGCTGCCTATGGAGCGATGGAGGTTTACTCCACGTGTAGCTGGGACTCAGCGCAACTTCGATCTTGCGTGCTTGTTGACGTCATACGCCGTGCGTCTTGCGCTGTTCCGGGCGATCCTCCAGGATTAATATTTATTTTACAGGTAACTTTGTATTTATTTTAACCAGGTACAATAGCTATTAAATAGTTAAGAACTATTTAATAGTTACCTAGTTAAAATAATTACAAATTTACCTGTAAAATAAATCCTAACCTAAGTTATAATTAAACCTAACACTACCCTATCAATAAAATAATTAAATAAACTACCTACAATTACCTACAATTAACCTAACACTACACTATCAATAAATTAATTAAACACAATTGCTACAAATAAATACAATTAAATAAACTATCTAAAGTACAAAAAATAAAAAAGAACTAAGTTACAGAAAATAAAAAAATATTTACAAACATAAGAAAAATATTACAACAATTTTAAACTAATTACACCTACTCTAAGCCCCCTAATAAAATAACAAAGACCCCCAAAATAAAAAATTCCCTACCCTATTCTAAAATACAAAAATTACAAGCTCTTTTACCTTACCAGCCCTGAACAGGGCCCTTTGCGGGGCATGCCCCAAGAATTTCAGCTCTTTTGCCTGTAAAAAAAAACATACAATACCCCCCCCCCATCATTACAACCCACCACCCACATACCCCTAATCTAACCCAAACCCCCCTTAAATAAACCTAACACTAAGCCCCTGATGATCTTCCTACCTTGTCTTCACCATGCCAGGTTCACCGATCCGTCCTGGCTCCAAGATCTTCATCCAACCCAAGCGGGGGTTGGCGATCCATAATCCGGTGCTCCAAAGTCTTCCTCCTATCCGGCAAGAAGAGGACATCCGGACCGGCAAACATCTTCTCCAAGCGGCATCTTCTATGTTCTTCCATCCGATGACGACCGGCTCCATCTTGAAGACCTCCAGCGCGGATCCATCCTCTTCTTCCGATGACTAGACGACGAATGACGGTTCCTTTAAGGGACGTCATCCAAGATGGCGTCCCTCGAATTCCGATTGGCTGATAGGATTCTATCAGCCAATCGGAATTAAGGTAGGAATTTTCTGATTGGCTGATGGAATCAGCCAATCAGAATCAAGTTCAATCCGATTGGCTGATCCAATCAGCCAATCAGATTGAGCTCGCATTGTATTGGCTGATCGGAACAGCCAATAGAATGCGAGCTCAATCTGATTGGCTGATTGGATCAGCCAATCGGATTGAACTTGATTCTGATTGGCTGATTCCATCAGCCAATCAGAAAATTCCTACCTTAATTCCGATTGGCTGATAGAATCCTATCAGCCAATCTGAATTCGAGGGACGCCATCTTGGATGACGTCCCTTAAAGGAACCGTCATTCGTCGTCTAGTCGTCGGAAGAAGAGGATGGATCCGCGCTGGAGGTCTTCAAGATGGAGCCGGTCGTCATCGGATGGAAGAACATAGAAGATGCCGCTTGGAGAAGATGTTTGCCGGTCCGGATGTCCTCTTCTTGCCGGATAGGAGGAAGACTTTGGAGCACCGGATTATGGATCGCCAACCCCCGCTTGGGTTGGATGAAGATCTTGGAGCCAGGACGGATCGGTGAACCTGGCATGGTGAAGACAAGGTAGGAAGATCATCAGGGGCTTAGTGTTAGGTTTATTTAAGGGGGGTTTGGGTTAGATTAGGGGTATGTGGGTGGTGGGTTGTAATGTTGGGGGGGGGGGGTATTGTATGTTTTCTTTTACAGGCAAAAGAGCTGAACTTCTTGGGGCATGCCCCGCAAAGGGCCCTGTTCAGGGCTGGTAAGGTAAAAGAGCTTGTAACTTTTTAAATTTAGAATAGGGTAGGGAATTTTTTATTTTGGGGGTCTTTGTTATTTTATTAGGGGGCTTAGAGTAGGTGTAATTAGTTTAAAATTGTTGTAATATTTTTCTTATGTTTGTAAATATTTTTTTATTTTCTGTAACTTAGTTCTTTTTTATTTTTTGTACTTTAGATAGTTTATTTAATTGTATTTATTTGTAGCAATTGTGTTTAATTAATTTATTGATAGTGTAGTGTTAGGTTAATTGTAGGTAATTGTAGGTAGTTTATTTAATTATTTTATTGATAGGGTAGTGTTAGGTTTAATTATATCTTAGGTTAGGATTTATTTTACAGGTAAATTTGTAATTATTTTAACTAGGTAACTATTAAATAGTTCTTAACTATTTAATAGCTATTGTACCTGGTTAAAATAAATACAAAGTTACCTGTAAAATAAATATTAATCCTAAAATAGCTATAATATAAATGTAATTTATATTGTAGCTATATTAGGATTTATTTTACAGGTAAGTATTTAGCTTTAAATAGGAATAAGTTATTTAATAAGAGTTAATTTATTTCGTTAGATAAAAATTATATTTAACTTAGGGGGGTGTTAGTGTTAGGGTTAGACTTAGCTTTAGGGGTTAATACATTTATTAGAATAGCGGTGAGCTCCGGTCGGCAGATTAGGGGTTAATAATTGAAGGTAGGTGTCGGCGATGTTAGGGAGGGCAGATTAGGGGTTAATACTATTTATGATAGGGTTAGTGAGGCGGATTAGGGGTTAATAACTTTATTATAGTAGCGCTCAGGTCCGCTCGGCAGATTAGGGGTTAATAAGTGTAGGTAGGTGTCGGCGACGTTGTGGGGGGCAGATTAGGGGTTAATAAATATAACATAGGGGTCGGCGATGTTAGGGGCAGAAGATTAGGGGTACATAGGGATAACGTAGGTGGCGGCGATTTGCGGTCGGAAGATTAGGGGTTAATTATTTTAAGTAGCTTGCGGCGACGTTGTGTGGGGCAAGTTAGGGGTTAATAAATATAATATAGGGGTCGGCGGGGTTAGGGGCAGCAGATTAGGGGTACATAAGTATAACGTAGGTGGCGGTCGGCAGATTAGGGGTTAAAAATTTTAATCGAGTGGCGGCGATGTGGGGGGACCTCGGTTTAGGGGTACATAGGTAGTTTATGGGTGTTAGTGTAGTTTAGGGTACAGTAGTTAAGAGCTTTATGAACCGGCGTTAGCCAGAAAGCTCTTAACTCCTGCTTTTTTCAGGCGGCTGGAATCTTGTCGTTAGAGCTCTAACGCTCACTGCAGAAACGACTCTAAATACCAGCGTTAGAAAGATCCCATTGAAAAGATAGGCTACGCAAATGGCGTAGGGGGATCTGCGGTATGGAAAAGTCGCGGCTGTAAAGTGAGCGTTAGACCCTTTAATCACTGACTCCAAATACCAGCGGGCGGCCAAAACCAGCGTTAGGAGCCTCTAACGCTGGTTTTGACGGCTACCGCCGAACTCTAAATCTAGGCCTTAGATTGCTAAGTACAGAGGTGAGTTGGTTGCATTTAAAAACAAAAAATTGAACACGGTTGAGAATGACTACAGGGATAGACGTCTATATAGGTGGTTATATGGCAAGGAGGATCCCCCCATGAGATCAAGGCGCAGAAACCCATGGGCACGCAATAATCTTAGCCTTGTTGACACTAGTGGTGACTTATCAGACAATGAAAGGAGCATGGGTGATGTTGGTAATAGTGAGGGACTTACATCTAGTCAGTCACAGTCTTTTTCTGGGGTTGCTACCAGGTCAGCAGCGAAACCACCGCTGACCGGAAATTTAAAAAACACAGACGCAAGCACGTCAGGCGAGGCAAACACAAATCGCAAAAAACAGCCCAAAAAGAAGTGAATATAGTCTACAATTTAAGCAGTCGGACTTTGAATGATGTGGAAATCTCAGTTTTGAATCGTGGGTTATCTTTTATTCCCACGCCTAGATGTGATAGATTTGACACCATTGTAGATATCCATAAGCTACAAAGACAGCTCAAGCTAAAAGACTACTTTAAAAATGACACTCAAGGTGTGATAACCAAGTTCAAAAAACCATCAACATTTGAACCTGTAAACACACATCCCTCCATTAAGAATTTCACCAGAGTGGTATGTAATGAGATTCCCGACAAACTTCCTTTTCCCACTTACCCAAATTTAAATAGCGATGAGAGGTATGCTATTAAATCACTTAGCAATGATAATAGCATCATTATCCGCTCAGCGGATAAAGGTGGGTCAATAGTCCTACAGGATTATGTTGACTATAGGGCAGAAGCTTACAGACAGTTGTCTGACCATAGTGTATATGTTAAACTTTCAGGGAACCCAGGCAGAACATTTAAGAAACACATTGATGAATGCCTCTATAGAGGTCATGAAGCAGGGCTCCTGACAGAACAGGAACTTGAGTTTCTAATCACTGATCACCCTAGAACACCAGTCCTATATCTTCTGCCAAAAGTACATAAGACCTTGGACCATCCCCCTGGCAGACCTATTGTGTCTGCCAGGGACTCCTTGCTATCCAATTTGGCCATCTATATAGACTTCTACCTTCAACCGGTGGTTAAAGGAACACCTGCATATTTGCAGGATTCACCGAGTTTGTTGAATGTCCTAAGGGACTATACCACATTACAGGAGGGTGATATCCTGGTTACCATGGATGTGGACAGCCTCTACACCTCTATTCCCCATGGGGGGGTGTGGCGGCTGTCAGGTCCATGGTGACTGGAAACCCCCTCTATGAGGGTCCTCCCATTGAATTCCTGTGCGAACTACTCACCTTGTGCTTAGAAAAAAACTTTTTCAAGTTCGAGAATGGATACTTTTTGCAGGTGTCAGGGACGGCCATGGGTTCAAACATGGCACCCACATACGCCAATCTATATATGGCCTGGTACGAACAGACTCTAATGAGACCATTTGCTCATCCCCATATCAGATACTATACACGGTACATCGATGATGTCCTTCTGGTATGGGGGGGCAGCAATGAGGAACTACAGGAGTGGGTGACATGTTTGAACACCATGGACAGTCCCATAAGGTTTAAGTTAGAATTTAGTAATGAGACCATACATTTCCTGGATCTTAACATATATAAAATCATGTCTGAGGATGGTTGCTCATTTGGCACTTCGCTATATACGAAGCCAACCGATCGCAATTCTTTGTTAGAAGCAAGGAGTTTCCATCCCAGACATCAGAAAATGGGGATTATCACCTCTCAGCTGATGCGGGTCATTCGTAATAATAGTGAGGTACCCACTATGATTGATCAACTAACCATTATGGAAGAAAAGCTAGTAGCAAGAGGCTATGACAAAGGAACAGTCAGAAAAGTCAAGGAGGAATTGTTAAAAGACCCCAAGTGTAAAGGACATGATAAGCCTAAAATGGACACTGAAAGGCTTAATTTCGTGACCACTTATACTCCAACTAGCGACATACTTAAGAAATTGGCTCAGAAAAATTGGCCGATCCTGGAAACAGATCCAACTCTCCCCTTTAACAGGATGCAACCACCGAGGATGGTGTACCGCAGGGCTGAAAATTTGCGTGATGTACTGGTGAAGACTGATCCGGTCAGATGCTACCAGAAGGATAACTGGCTGAAGACGTCCAAGAATGGATGCTACACATGTGGTAATTGTACTACTTGCAATACCATGATGAGGGGCCAGACATTCCAGCATCCGCACACGAATAGGCGATTTACCATCCGTCACAGACTAACATGCACTAGTACATATGTCATCTATATGTTAGTCTGTCCATGTTCTCTGGTTTATATTGGTAAAACCATAACAAGTTTCAGGGACAGGATGGCTAACCACCGCTGTGCAATACGCGAGGCACTAAAAAAGGGGGAGTCGGAACAACCGGTCGCCAGGCATTTTGCTGAATGTAATCATAGCCTATCAAGCCTGAGGTCAATGTTAATCGACCATGTACCACCATTAAGAAGGGGTGGTGATAGGGATAACCGGTTGCTACAAGTGGAAACGAAATGGATCCATACGCTGGACACTCTGGTACCTAGGGGCCTGAATACTGTCCTTGACTTTGGACCGTTCTACAACAAATAAATCTTCAACAGTACCTACCAATAATGGATGCATACTAAGTCACCCAGAACCATTCACATGGATTTTCATCCTAGTGGGTCCTTACGGGTTTCTGATCATGCTCCAGGAGGCAAGAATTAATAGGGTTAGAATGTAGAAAGAGTAGTGGGTAAGATACGTATCTTAGGCAGATGAAATTGATTGGCTCTGATTCAATCCATGCAGATTTGCCGTTATTAGACCAATGCATCGCTCATATGTCCCTGCTATTCATGTTTGATCATTTTTTAAATTGTAATTACACGGGATTATAATATATATTTTTTATATATTTTTTTAATGATTTGCGCCCCTGTCGCATGATCTTCACTGTGAGCAATATGGGTTGCTGTGGTTGGTAACTACAGACCAATGTATAGTGCCTAGTATGTTGTTGAGGGGCTGTTATGCCCATTCACTTTTGGAAACGGGATTTAATTGCCCGATATAGCCACGGTGGTATTGTTTACCGGTTGCTAAGGCAACCTGATTGGGCGACCGAACATCATGTGGTCACGTTACGTAACGCAGCAACGTCATGACGTCAATGCGCACAGGGCAGAACAGCGTACAGGAGCGCCAAGTGAAACTGTATTTAAGGTAATGGGTGTTAAGGTATGATAGGTGAGTGGTTGGGCATTAAGTTGTCTATTTTTGACATTTGACAAAGGTGTTATGTGAACACGAAACGTTATGTCGTTTTAAACTTGGCTTATTAAAAGTTATATTTTATTATGAACAGTGAGTGCCTTTTTTGCTTTTGGATTTATATATATATATATATATATATATATATATATACTGTATATGTATATACATAAACCTATAGATATATAGGTGTATATATATATATATATATATATATATATATATATATATTTTACAATAACATTATTAAATATATATATATATATATATATATATATATATATATATATATATATATATATATATATATAAATATATATTTAATAAAAAAATGACATTATTTTCTATGTGAAGAACATGTAAAATATAGGTAACGCATATTTGGGTTCGCGCTTTAGGTCTAACGAGGTAGGAATTACTAATTATTATTTTATTTTTTTTAACATCATTTTTATTGTTTTATACATAGTTAACTACAATCACAATTAACACCACACAGGGTGTATAATATAAACAAAAAAAAAGGAAAAGAAAAAAGACAGTAAGAAAAAAGAAACTTGTAACCCCGGCTCCTGCACGTGAGATTGTAAACACAGTATACATAGTCTTTGACACAATTAAATATGACTAGAATTCAACTAGAATACATTAGGCACAGAATCTCTGTAATCCAATCTCTCAAACTTTTTACTTCTTGTATAATCGGGTCTAAAGAAATATTTTGTTATATTACACAATTATTCTCGAGACTGGTCGGCTAAAGCCCCAACCTTTTTTCCCCCCTTTTTCTCTTTTTTCCTAAATTCTTTTTATTCACATTTTAGCCACTACAAACAAGAGAAAAAAAAAAAAGGAAGAGCACATGTTCTCACCATAAACCATGTCACACAGTATACATAATATATCAAATCTGATACAAAAACATATTAAAGAAACATTCTCCCCAATATGGGTAACCTTGTCCCATTTGTCCAAGGATAAACAAAATGAAGTGACTATTTTATAAATGTACATAGACAATCAAACAAAACAAAAAAAAAATAAAAAAATGCAACTAAAATAATACAGCTAAAAAGAAAGAGAAGAGAAAAAAAAAAAAGAAAGAAAAGGAAAAATGTCCACCCCCCCCCTTCTCTCCAGAATCCCAATATAATTCTCCATACCCTCCAACTGTGGAGTCTTGACTTAATTTAATCAATATCACTACTATTTCTTAATCATGTATCTGGAAATACCTGAAGTATAACCAATTCAGCAAAACTAACAGAGGCTACAAAGGGTAATAAAATTTGTCTCTGTACAGCCGACGGGTATGATTTAATAACCGGGGCCCAGCCTAATAAGAACTTTCTAATCTTACACTGTGTTATTGAAATATTAAATAAAAAATAAATAATAACTATTAAAAATAATTAGATACTTTAAAAAAAATTCTAAATATTCCATAGAGTACCTATATATAATGTGTATATATATATATATATATATATATATATATATATATATATATATATATATATATATATATATATATATATACAGGGAGTGCAGAATTATTAGGCAAGTTGTATTTTTGAGGATTAATTTTATTATTGAACAACAACCATGTTCTCAATGAACCCAAAAAACTCATTAATATCAAAGCTGAATAGTTTTGGAAGTAGTTTTTAGTTTGTTTTTAGTTATAGCTATTTTAGGGGGATATCTGTGTGTGCAGGTGACTATTACTGTGCATAATTATTAGGCAACTTAACAAAAAACAAATATATACCCATTTCAATTATTTATTTTTACCAGTGAAACCAATATAACATCTCAACATTCACAAATATACATTTCTGACATTCAAAAACAAAACAAAAACAAATCAGTGACCAATATAGCCACCTTTCTTTGCAAGGACACTCAAAAGCCTGCCATCCATGGATTCTGTCAGTGTTTTGATCTGTTCACCATCAACATTGCGTGCAGCAGCAGCCACAGCCTCCCAGACACTGTTCAGAGAGGTGTACTGTTTTCACTCCTTGTAAATCTCACATTTGATGATGGACCACAGGTTCTCAATGGGGTTCAGATCAGGTGAACAAGGAGGCCATGTCATTAGATTTTCTTCTTTTATACCCTTTCTTGCCAGCCACGCTGTGGAGTACTTGGAAGCGTGTGATGGAGCATTGTCCTGCATGAAAATCATGTTTTTCTTGAAGGATGCAGACTTCTTCCTGTACCACTGCTTGAAGAAGGTGTCTTCCAGAAACTGGCAGTAGGACTGGGAGTTGAGCTTGACTCCATCCTCAACCCGAAAAGGCCCCACAAGCTCATCTTTGATGATACCAGCCCAAACCAGTACTCCACCTCCACCTTGCTGGCGTCTGAGTCAGACTGGAGCTCTCTGCCCTTTACCAATCCAGCCACGGGCCCATCCATCTGGCCCATCAAGACTCACTCTCATTTCATCAGTCCATAAAACCTTAGAAAAATCAGTCTTGAGATATTTCTTGGTCCAGTCTTGACATTTCAGCTTGTGTGTCTTGTTCAGTGGTGGTCGTCTTTCAGCCTTTCTTACCTTGGCCATGTCTCTGAGTATTGCACACCTTGCGCTTTTGGGCACTCCAGTGATGTTGCAGCTCTCAAATATGGCCAAACTGGTGGCAAGTGGCATCTTGGCAGCTGCACGCTTGACTTTTCTCAGTTCATGGGCAGTTATTTTGCGCCTTGGTTTTTACACACGCTTCTTGCGACCCTGTTGACTATTTTGAATAAAACGCTTGATTGTTCGATGATCACGCTTCAGAAGCTTTGCAATTTTAAGAGTGCTGCATCCCTCTGCAAGATATCTCACTATTTTTGACTTTTCTGAGCCTGTCAAGTCCTTCTTTTGACCCATTTTGCCAAAGGAAAGGAAGTTGCCTAATAATTATGCACACCTGATATAGGGTGTTGATGTCATTAGACCACACCCCTTCTCATTACAGATATGCACATCACCTAATATGCTTAATTGGTAGTAGGCTTTCGAGCCTATACAGCTTGGAGTAAGACAACATGCATAAAGAGGATGATGTGGTCAAAATACTCATTTGCCTAATAATTCTGCACTCCCTGTATATATACAGAGTATCTATAATAATTTGTAATAATTAATATTATTTTTTTATATTTCAATAACACAATGTTGGAGTAGTAATTCTTCATGTGCACTAACCCGACACTGTGTTAGACCTAAATCATGAATCCTGATGAGTGTTACACATATATTACATTCTTATATTCCTATATATATATATATATATATATATATATATATATATATATATATATATATATATATATATATATATATATGTGTCTGTGTGTGATGATGTTAATGTAAAATATATGGGGAAAATACTTTAATGCTGTCATGATACCACAAATTATGTTGGGTTTTGCTCGCACTCAAACTTTTTACTTTCAACTTGTAATATGCACCCAATGCGCACAAAAATATTACTTGTAGTGTGGGAGCACTAAGTAGCACACTTCTTGTAATCTAGACATAAATAGTTAGACACACCTCTTTCAAATGAAGGATTATATCATCCTCTATGTGGTGCAGAGGGTTGAGATAAGGAATCCAGAAGAATTATATAAGTAATGAGGAAGTGGCTCTGGACATGTCTTCATGGAGGACCCAAAAGATTGTTGGGTTTGCTGATAAATGTTAATTTCAGTCTTGTCAGTCTTGCAAAGCTCATGCCAGGTGAACTGTGCTAAAAATGTAAACTAATTCACTGTACAGTCCTTCCATAGAAAAGTAGAGGCCTTTGAACATGCCAAGTACATTGTCAGTGAATTTGATTCTCAGGGGTGTGAAGGGACATGTTTTAAAAGTATGGTTACCCAACAGATAATGTACAGTTCATAAATATAGAAATATTTTTTGTTTTATAATAGTTCAAATAATCTCTAAATTTTCACAGAAAATTCAGTATATTTCTTACAATTGCTCATCACACCACTGAGTGGCGAGACTTGTAGATGTGACATTGTTCACCTAAGCTAGAGTGTATTGTTTAGAATATTAGAATAAACCTGTGAAGTTTCCTCACTTTACTGTTATATAGTTTACTTCCATGGAACAGCTATAATTTCACTATGTATGCTATGACCATTGTTAATAAAAAAATAAATAAACTAAATATAAACTTAACCTAAACCTAATCTAAGTTATGGGATTTTGGGTATATTGTGCATCACACTGTACTGAATGGGTTTACTTCTAATATAGTGTTAGCACTGTACCAAATGTGTTTACTTTTAATGACATGTTTGGTCGTACATAGGTGGTTGCATAAATACAATGTTAAAAAGCGTTCTTTTAAAAGCAAAGTTTACACAGTGAAATATTAAAAAGAAAAAAAAAAAACACAAACTGGTGGTCAGTGTATATATATATATATATATATATATATATATATATATATATATATCACACTATTTACACAAGTACAATATACACACAACCCTCCAACCTTAAATAGGTTTATTATTTATCTGCAAATTTCACTAATATTTTGCAACAAAACAGTTTCAGTTCACACATGTAAATTGTATTGTCATTCCATACGATCTAAAAGAATTGCAATGTGGATAACTTTAGAATATAGGACTATTGTGTTGATCCTTTGAACATCAGGCCCTGAGTGTGTTGTCATCACAATGTGTGGGGGGATGTAAAAAAATCACTATCATCCAACAGGCACTTGCAATGAGATGGGGCCTCAGATCAGTTGTCATTATCAGACACTAAGGTAATGAGTGCATATGAAGATATATCTGCAACCTCTGCTCTGCATATGGAAAACTAAGGGAGTCTACCTGTTACCTTTTCCATTTAAGGGGTTAAAATAATTTAATTTAAAGGTCCAGTTGGTAAGGGTTGAAAGGGAACACAAATTTCTTTCAAGGAAATACTGGATATGACAAAGGTTTCTATTTATCAAGCTGTCTACTTACCTGCATTCGACGGCCTCAATACGCTCACCTAAGATCGCCTAACATCGCCGCCACGGACCTGAATACGTTCGCCAAATTTATCAAGAAAGCTGTCAAAAAGCTGCGCACCAAGTACGGTGCGATGAGCAGTGGACTGTTGTTAACTAACAGTCATCGATCTCGCTGCTCTTCGGGTTCTTTGCAGCTTTCTTGCTATACTGTCACTAAGCACCCACACTATACTATACTGTTTACCCCCTAAACCGCTGCTCCCAGACCACGCCGCAACTATAATAAATATATTAACCCCTAACCCGCCGCTCCCGGACCCTGCCACCACCTACATTATACCTATTAACCCCTAATCTGCCGTCCCATATACCGCTGCCACCTACATAAAGTTATAAACCTCTATCCTGCCGATCCCGGACCCTGCCGCAACTAAATAAATTGTTTAACACCTAAACCGCCGCCCCGGAGCCCACCACCACCTACATTATATTTATTAACCCCTATCCTGCCCCCCCTACACCGCCGCCATTATAATAAAGTTATTAACCCCTAAACCTAAGTCTAACCCTAACACCCCCCTAACTTCAATATAATTTAAATAAATCTAAATAAATTTACTATTATTAACTACATAATTCCTATTTAAAACGAAATACTTACCTATAAAATAAACCCTAAGATAGCTACAATATAATTAATAATTACATTGTAGCTACTTTAGGATTTATTTTTATTTTACAGGCAAGTTTGTATTTATTTTAACTAGGTACAATATTTATTAAATAGGTATTAACTATTTAATAACTACCTAGCTAAAATAAATACAAATTTACCTGTAAAATAAATCCTAACCTAAGTTACAATTACACCTAACACTACACTATCATTAAATTAATTCCCTAAACTACCTACAATTACTTACAATTAAATTAAATAAACTAAAGAACAAAAAACAACAAACACTAAATTACAGAAAATAAATTCTATCAGCCAATTGGAATTAAGGTAGGAAAAATTGGATTGACCTTGCATTCTATTGGCTGTTCCAATCAGCCAATAGAATGCAAGGTCAATCCTATTGGCTGATTGCATCAGCCAATAGGATTTTTCCTACCTTAATTCCAATTGGATGATAGAATTCTATCAGCCAATCGGAATTAAGGTAGGAAAAGTCTGATTGGCTGATGCAATCAGCAAATAGGATTGACCTTGCATTCTATTGGCTGTTCCAATCAGCCAATAGAATGCGAGGTCAATCCTATTGGCTGATTGCATCAGCCAATAGGATTTTTCCTACCTTAATTCCGATTGGCTGATAGAATTCTATCAGCCAATCGGAATTCAAGGGACGCCATCTTGGATGACGTCATTTAAAGGACCATCATTCAGTCATCGGCCATTGGATGAAGAGGATGCTCCGCATCGGATGTCTTGAAGATGGACCCGCTCCGCTCTGGAAGGATGAAGATAGAAGATGCTGCTTGGATTAAGACTTCTTCCGGTCTGGAGGTCCTCATCTGCCCGGATAGGATGAATACTTCGGACCCTCTGGAGGACCTCTTGTGCCCGGCTGGATGAAGACGGCTCAAGGTAGGGTGATCTTCAGGGGGTTAGTGTTTGGTTTTTTTAAGGGGGGTTTGGGTGGGTTTTAGAGTAGGGTTGGTTGTGTGGGTTTTAATGTTGGGGGGTTGTATTTCTTTTTTTTGGTAAAAGAGCTGATTACTTTGGGGCAATGCCCCGCAAAAGGCCCTTTTAAGGGCTATTTGTAATTTAGTGTAGGGTAGGGATTTTTATTATTTTGGGGGGGGATTTTTTATTTTATTATGGGTCTTAGATTAGGTGTAATTAGTTTAAACTTCTTGTAATTTTTTTATTTTCTGTAATTTAGTGTTTGTTGTTTTTTGTACTTTAGTTTATTTAATTTAATTGTAAGTAATTGTAGGTAGTTTAGGGAATTAATTTAATGATAGTGTAGTGTTAGGTGTAATTGTAACTTTGGTTAGGATTTATTTTACAGGTAAATTTGTATTTATTTTAGCTAGGTAGTTATTAAATAGTTAATACCTATTTAATAACTATTGTACCTAGTTAAAATAAACACAAACTTGCCTGTAAAATAAAAATAAATCCTAAAATAGCTACAATGTAATTAATAATTATATTGTAGCTATCTTAGGGTTTATTTTATAGGTAAGTATTTAGTTTTAAATAGGAATAATTTAGTTAATTGTAGTAAATGTATTTAGATTAATTTAAATAATATTTAAGTTAGGGGGTGTTAGGGTTAGACTTAGGTTTAGGGGTTAATAACTTTATTATAGTGGCGGCGATGTAGGGGGGGCAGGATAGGGGTTAATAAATATAATGTAGGTGGTGGTTTAGGTGTTAAACAATTTATTTAGTTGCGGCAGGGTCCGGGATCGGCAGGATAGAGGTTAATAACTTTATGTAGGTGGCGGCGGTATAGGGGGTGGCAGATTAGGTTTAGGGGTTAATAAAAATGAATATAGTGGCGGCGGTTTAGGGGGGGCAGATTAGGGGTTAATAAATATAATGTATGTGGCGATGGGGTCCGGGAGCACCGGTTTAGGGGTTAAATATTTTATTTAGTGCGGCGGGGTCCGGGAGCGGCGGTTTAGGGGTTAAGCATTTTATTTAGTCACGGCGGGGTCTGGGAGCGGCAGTTTTGGGGTTAATAAGTATAAAGTAGGTGGCGGCGGTGTAGGAGGGACAGATTAGGGGTTTTTAGACTCTGGGTACATGTTAGGGTGTTAGGTGTAGACATTTCACATAGGAATCAATGGGATATTGGGCAGCAGCGAACATGAACTTTCGCTGTTGTCAGACTCCCATTGATTCCTATGGCATCCGCCACCTCCAGGGCGGCGGATTGAAAACCAGGTACGCTGGGCTGGAATAGTGCCGAGCGTACCTGGTAGGATCTTGATAACTAGCAAAAGTAGTCAGATTGTGCCAAACTTGCGTTCAGAACATCTGGAGTGACGTAACCATCTATATGTGTCGGACTGAGTCCGGCGGATTGTATGTTACGTCACTATATTCTACTTTTGCCGGTCTCTAGCCTTTGATAACTAAGGCGAATCAGGCTCGCCACAAATAGGCTGCGGAATTCCAGCGTATTTGCGGTTGACAGCTTGATAAATAGAGGCCAAAGTCTCACTTTGAAACAGACACTTCATTTTTGGTCTATTTTCCTAATTAAACAATAGATTAATTAGCAAAAATTTACAAATAATTGAAACAAACAACTGTAAAATAAAAAGCAAAGCTTGATCAGCTTTAATCAAGTATGCAATTACAGTAAATTAATATATTTTGATTATAATGAGTCCTCCTATGTATTAATATATTAATGTCATTTTTTTAGCCTGATAAAGATTTATTTATAACAGGAAAATGTACTTTTACTTGGTTTCAGTTTAGAAGGACAAAAAGAAACATTGATCAGGGCTATACTATTTTTATGGTAGGAACAACTGAATATACATACTAATTTCAACATTCATCATGCTCTTTAACATAAGCTAATGGTAATTCATGGTGAATAGTTCGATTTAACAGTCTGTAATGAGAACGTATCACTTTTCTGTGCTCTTTCTGTTCTATTCCAGCATTGGTTGAATGCATGACTGTATTGCAAGCATAATTGGAAATTGCTTTGCAATTGTAAGTAGCTACATAAATCCAAGACATGATTATATTATTCATATTTTTCCTTTAAAAGCCCTCTTGTATATTTCATTTATTTTTCTTCACATTCATCATAAGCTAATAATTATAGGCTATGTTAATATCAGGTTTTAATCACATATTTGATTCAGTTAGACAACTGGAACTTTTTAAGACTCTATTAAGATTGCTCTCCTACCTCTCTCGTACATATACATGATTCTCTTTTCATGCTTCCATTATTTTCCACAGCAGCCACTCACTTTGAAAATAGTCAACGTATGAAATGTTATGATAATTTGGCTGGCTGCTGCTAACGAAGACTAATTGCTTGCATAAATTAACACCAAGATCCATTCCCGACCTCTGAGAGGGTCTGGCTGTTAGAACAAGATTTCCAAGACTAGTGTTTGCTGCCCCCAGCTGTTCCAAGTGCCTTTTAATTTAAAGCAAAATTGGTTTCCCACCAGGTCACCAGGATTGAGTAACGTGAGCAATAGCTGCTTCCTGTTGACAAAAGGTTAATAATCATAATACTATAATGCATTATGTTATCTGCAACTAGTGTGATAGTAAGTAAATGTACTCTTAAAGAAAATATTTAGCATGCAGCAAAACCTCTTCACTTTATATCATGTACTTTGGTCTATATTTCTCAGGAGCTAACACAGGAGAATTGTAGCCTGCATAGAAGAAGAGGTATCTATGGAAAAAGAAATAGGTTTTAAAAACTTCCAGACTCTTCATCATCTCCTGTCAGGGGTGCTGGGGAACTAAAATCATAGCACAAGTAAAAAATCCTTTATACAAGTGCTTTAGACTGGAAAAGGTTTGGATTTCAGAAGAGTTTGGATTTTGGAATAATTGCATCTTTAAAATGGGACATTTTAGAGAGGGAGTGGAACCAACTGTAGATATGAATATGTTATGTCACCCAGGTAATATTTACATGCCATGATACAGCTTATACATGCAATCTAAAGGTAATTGTATATAATTGTTAATTATTTTGTATAGCTACCCTCTGAAAGATAGTACTGTGCTGTAATCAGAAAGACAATATTGTGTTAAATAGACTATTATTTGCATTTTAGAACACAGAATGTCAGAGCAGAATATGACTTACAAGCAAGGAATTTTTTTTATATTTATTAATTAAGGTTAGGATTTAAGAATAAGTATGGATTTTTTCATTACAGGTTTGGGAATTTGTACCTGTATAATTATCTTGCCTATGTATAATGAGCCTAAGATTTTTAGTTTATACTTGTAGTAGTGCTGAATGACTGCAACAAAGGGAACCAAAGGGAACAAGGCATATGGATCAAGATTTTCAAAGAGTGTATTCCTTGACAGCTTTAAAAAGAATACAAAATGTAAACAATATACTGTATGCACGTGTCTGATTATGTTCATTAACACAAGTTCATTGTTATACTACATCAGATGTGTGCTTGTGCAAATCAACACAGATGATACATAGATAAATAGATAAACAGGCAGATAGATAGATTTAATAAAAACAGTTTTTATTTTTTATTCTGTACTTTTTCTAAAATTAGTGTAGCCACTCATGTGATTAGGTTTGCCATCCCTGCAATGGCCCCAACTGTCCTGCATTTTGTGGAATTGTAATATCCAGCTAATATCCTGCTATTCTTTACTACCCATTCCCCAGCTTTGCACAAACAACATTGTTATATTAATATACTTTATAACAGTTGAACCTCTAAATTTCTGCCTTTTTCTAAGCCATAAAAGAAAGCCTCTTATCACATGATTTTTTTTATAAATTTTTCACAAAAAGAAATTGCTAATCCATGTGGGCCATATAGATAACATTGTGCTCACACCCGAGGAGTTACGGCTGACACTGCAATTATTGGCTAAAATGCAAGTCAAGAGATAATAAATAAATAGCCATGTGATCGGGGGGCTGTCAAAAGAGGCTTAGTTGTAAAGTTGTTCCTGGTAACTAAAATTAATCTTAAAAACAGGGGCTATTTCATTCAAAATAAAAAATATTTACCTTTGCGTTACGGTAAGCATAACACCGATCCAACCACCTGCAGCACCTGCTGTCATTAGCAGATTGATGTCGGATCAGACTTTCTCCAATCGTTGAGTGCCCCCTTTGTGGCGTCCAGCTCGTTAGGCATACAATGGTTGGAGGAAGCCGGATCATCATTGATCTGCTAATGAAAGCAGGAGCTGCAGGTGTAGGATTGGCATTATGTTTACCATAATGTAAAGGTATTTAAAAAAATAAGCGTCATTGTAAAGTTTAATTAATGAAAGTGCCCCTGTTTTAAGATTACTTTTAGTTAGCGGGCACTTATTCATTAAACTTTACAATCACTTTAATATAACCATGTTGGCTGTGCTAAATGTAGCCACCAATCAGCAAGCCCTATCCAGGGTTCTGAACCAAAAATGGGCTGGCTCCTTAGCTTAGATTTCATCTTTTTCAAATAAAGATAGAGAATGAAGAAGAATTTATTCTATGAGTATATTAGAAAGTTGCTTAAAACTGCATGTTCTAGCTGAATCATGAAAGAAAAAAGTTGGGTGTAGCATCCCTTTACTCGTGCTTTTTTTCCAATTCAATATTGTAAGATTAATGAGGCAAATAATGTTTTGCTTTTAGGAGGTAACTATTTTGTGCTTGAGGGTTAGTAATGGCAGAGGCATTTTGCAACCATGGTTGCTGGAAAAACACACAGTCAATATTATCTAAGGTTCATAATTAATATCTACCAAATGTAACACAAAATTGTTATTTGCCTCTTTAATCTTGTTATATAATATTCCATATGTTCACCTCCCTAAAAACCTCCTCTATCTTGTTGGATGTCTTGATTCTGCAGCCTCAATAACGCCTAGATTTAGAGTTCTGCGGTAGCCATCAAAAGCAGCGTTAAGGGCTCCTAACGCTGCTTTTGGCTGCCCGCTGGTATTTAGAGTCTTGTAGGTAAAGGTCTAATGCTCACTTTCAAGCTTTTCCATACCACAGATCCCCTTACGCCAATTGCGTATCCTATCTTTTCAATGGAATCTTCCTAACGCTGGTATTTAGAGTCTTGGCTGAAGTGAGCGGTAGACCCTCTACCGACAAGACTCCAGTCGCAAAAAAAAGTCAGTAGTTAAGAGCTTTCTGGGCTAATGCCGGTTTATAAAGCTCTTAACTACTGTGCTATAAAGTACACTAACACCCATAAACTACCTATGCACCCCTAAATCGAGGTTTCCCCACATCTCTGCCACTATAATACATTTTTTTAACCCCTAATCTGCCGACCGCACACCGCCGCCACCTACGTTATCCCTATGAACCCCTAATCTGCTGCCCCTAACATCGCCGACACCTACATAATATTTATTAACCCCTAATCTGCCCCCCCCAACGTCGCCGCTACCTTACTACACTTATTAACCCCTAATCTGCTGACCGGACCTCGCCGCTACTCTAATAAATGTATTAACCCCTAAACCACTGCACTCCCGCCTCACAAACACTATAATAAATTGTATTAACCCCTAATCTGCCCTCCCTAACATTGCCGCCACCTAACTTCAAGTATTAACCCCTAATCTGCCAACCGGACCTCGCCATTACTCTAATAAATGTATTAACCCCTAAAGCTAAGTCTAACCCTAACCTTAACGCCCCCCTAAATTAAATATAATTTTAATCTAACAAAATAAATTAAATCTTATTAACTAAAGTATTCCTATTTAAAACTAAATACTTACCTGTAAAATAAACCCTAATATAGCTACAATATAACGAATAATTATATTGTAGCTATTTTAGGATTTATATTTATTTTACAGGCAACTTTGTATTTATTTTAACTAGGTACAATAGCTATTAAATAGTTATTTACTATTTAATAGCTACCTAGATAAAATAATTACAAAATTACCTGTAAAATAAATCCTAACCTAAGTTACAATTAAACCTAACACTACACTATCAATAAATTAATTAAATAAATTACCTACAATTACATACAATTAAATAAACTAAACTAAATTCCAAAAACAAACAAACACTAAATTACAAAAAATAAAAAAAGATTACAAGAATATTAGGTTAATTACACCTACTCTAATAAAGGTCCCTACCCTATTCTAAATTAAAAAGTAACCAGCTCTTTTACCAGCAACTTTAAAGGGATTTTGGGGGGCATGCCCCAAAGTAATCAGCTCTTTTGCCTTTAAAAAAAAAATACAACCTCCCCCCCAACATTAAAACCCACCACCCACATACCCCTACTCTAACCCAAACCCCCCTTAAATAAACTTAACACTACCCCCTGAAGATTTCCCTACCTTGAGCCGTGTTCACCCAGTCGGGCACCGATGTACCAAAAGAGGACATCCGGAGCAGCAGAAGTCTTCATCCTATCTGGGCAGAAGAGGACATCCGGACCGGCAGACATCTTCATCCAAGCGGCATCTTCTATCTTCATCCATCCGACGAAGAGAGGCTCCATCTTCAAGACCTCCGGCACGGAACATCCTTCTTCCCCGACGACTAGACGACGAATGACGGTTCCTTTAAATGACATCATCCAAGATGGCGTCCCTCGAATTCTGATTAGCTTATAGGATTCTATCAGCCAATCGGAATTAAGGTAGGAAAAATCTGATTGGCTGATTGAATCAGCCAATCAGATTCAAGTTCAATCCGATTGGCTGATCCAATCAGCCAATCAGATTGAGCTCGCATTCTATTCGCTGTTCCGATCAGCCAATCGGAATTTGAGGGATGCCATCTTGGATGACATCATTTAAAGGAACCGTCATTCTTCGTCTAGTCGTTGGGAAAAAAGGATGTTCCGCGCCGGAGGTCTTGAAGTTGGAGCCGCTCCTCGTCGGATGGATGAAGATAGAAGATGCCGGTATCTGCCGGTCTGGATATCTGCCGGTCCGGATGTCCTCTTCTGCCCGGATAGGATGAAGACTTCTGCCGCTCCGGATGTCCTCTTTTGGTCCATTGGTGCCCAGCTGGGTGAAAATGGCTCAAGGTAGGGTGATCTTCAGGGGGGTAGTGTTAGGTTTATTTAAGGGGGGTTTGGGTTAGAGTAGGGGTATGTGGGTGGTGGGTTTTAATGTTGGGGGGGTTGTATTTTTTTTAAAGGCAAAAGAGCTGATTACTTTGGGGCATGCCCCTCAAAAAGCCCTTTTAAAGGCTTTTAAAAGAGCTGGTTACTTTTTAATTTAGAATAGGGTAGGGACCTTTATTATTTTGGGGGGCTTTTTTATTTTATTAGGGGGCTTAGAGTAGGTGTAATTAGCCTAATTTTCTTGTAATCTTTTTTTATTTTTTGTAATTTAGTGTTGTTTTTTTTTTGTAATTTAGTTTAGTTTATTTAATTATATGGAATTGTAGTTAATTTATTTAATTAATTTATTGATAGTGTAGTGTTAGGTTTAATTGTAACTTAGGTTAGGATTTATTTTACAGGTAATTTTGTAATTATTTTAACTAGCTAGCTATTAAATAGTAAATAACTATTTAATAGCTATTGTACTTAGTTAAATAAATACAAAGTTGCCTGTAAAATAAATATAAATCCTAAAATAGCTACAATATAATTATTCGTTATATTGTAGCTATATTAGGGTTTATTTTACAGGTAAGTATTTAGTTTTAAATAGGAATACTTTAGTTAATAAGATTTAATTTATTTCGTTAGATTAAAATTATATTTAACTTAGGGGGGTGTTAGGGTTAGGGTTAGACTTAGCTTTAGGGGTTAATACATTTATTAGAGTAGCGGCGAGGTCCGGTCGGCAGATTAGGGGTTAATACTTGAAGTTAGGTGGCGGCGACGTTGGGGAGGGCAGATTAGGGATTAATACTATTTATTCTAGGGTTTTGCGAGGCGGGAGTGCGGCGGTTTAGGGGTAAATACATTTATTATAGTGGCGGCGAGGTCCGGACGGCAGATTAGGGGTTAATAAGTGTAGTTAGGTAGCGATGGGGGGGGCAGATTAATGGTTAATTAATATTATGTAGGTGTCGGCGATGTTAGAGGCAGCAGATTAGGGGTACATAGGGATAATGTAGGTTGCGGCGGTGTCCGGTGCGGCAGATTAGGGATTAATTGTGTAATGCAGGTGTCAGCGATAGGGGGGGCGGCAGATAAGGGGTTAATAAGTGTAAGGTTAGGGGTGTTTAGACTCGGGGTTCATGTTAGGGTGTTAGGTGCAGACTTAGAAACTGTTTCCCCATAGGAAACAATGGGGCTGCGTTAGGAGCTTAACATTGCTTTTTTGCAGGTGTTAGGTTTTTTTTCAGCCCAAACTGCCCAATTTTTTCCTATGGGGGAATCGTGCACAAGCACGTTTTTCCAGCTAGCCGCTACCGTAAGCAACGCTGGTATTGAGAGTTGAAGTGGCGGTAAATTATGCCTTTACGCTCCCTTTTTGGAGCCTAACGCAGTCCTTCAGAGAACTCTAAATACCAGCAAGCAAAACTCTAAATCTAGGCGAATATTTCTTGGAAAAAAACTGCCCCCTGTGGGGAAAATACATTTTAGAAGTAATTGAAGAAGTAACATTTTTTAGAAGTAATTTTAAATAATATGTATTAATATTGACCAAAGACAGTCACTGGATAACAGGAGTGACTATAATTGTTCAGTATTAATTGTAATGATTCCTAAATTCTTTTAGATCATGCATTTGACACTCAGTTTTACTTATGGCACAAATAAGACACAATGTTTGGAATTTTAGAATTTATTAACATAAAATAAGGTCAACAAAATGGTAAAACAACAATTACAAATTAGCACAACTAGTACCAATAACAGCAACCACAGACTCACAGATCAAGTTTATGTAACAAAATACAATAAAAATATTAAATTGTGCAAATTTTAGTAAATACTATATTACCTCTATTACTATACAAGGTTAACAGTTCTATAAAGTAATTTGCTAATGAGTTATTTGTATCTCAATTCTTGTTAAAATTACAAGTTATATTTCTTTTAAAATCTTTAATAAAGTTACTGAAGTACATCAATCAGATAACAACAACAACAATTGCATTAGTAAAGTTAGTTTAAGAGCCTAATGCATAATTACCCTGTCTGTATGATTATAATATTTGAGGAATATTTGGGTCTTATTGGAAAAATAGAATTCAATCGTTTACACCAGGGGCAATATTAACTAATATACCTTTATACTAGCTACTGTGTAGGGATAGCCCAGTAATTTCTATACAAACCAAATTAATATAATAACCTTAAAGATTAGCTGGTCCTATTAAGGGGTCCTAACGCTGCTTTTTACCGCCCACTGGTATTTAGAGTCAGGCAGGAAAGGGTCTACCGCTCACTTCCTTTCCGCAACTCCAGGCTACCGCAGATCCCCTTACGTCAATTGCATATCCTATCTTTTCTATTGGATTTGCCTGACGCTGGTATTAGGAGTCTTGGAAGTACTGAGCGGTAGAGCCTCTACCGACAAGACTCCTACCGCCAAAAAAAGTCAGTAGTTAAGAGCTTTATGGGCTGGAATATAAAGCTCCTAACTACTGTGCTATAAAGTACACTAACACCCATAAACTACCTATCTCCTTCATCCGGTAGAAGTCTTCATCCAGACGGTATCTTCAATCTTCATCCATCCGGAGCGGAGCCATCTTCCAAGGAGCTGACACAGAGCCATCCTCTTCATCCGGAGTCTTCGTACACAATGACGGTACCTTTAATTGACGTCATCCAGGATTCTATCAGCCAATCGGAATTAAGCTCGGAAAAATCTGATTGGCTGATTCAATCAGCCAATCAGATTGAAGTTCAATCCAATTGGCTGATCCAATCAGCCAATCGTATTGAGCTCACATTCTATTGGCTATTCCGATCAGCCAATCAGATTTTTCTGAGCTTAATTCCGATTGGCTGATAGAATCCTTGGATGAAGTCACTTAAAGGTACCATCATTGTGTACGAAGACTCCGGATGAAGAAGATGGCTCCACGTCGGCTCCTTGGAAGATGGCTCCGCTCCGGATGGATGAAGATTGAAGACGCCGCCTGGATGAAGACTTCTGCCGGATGAAGGACCTCCTCTGCGCACCTTGGATGAAGATTTCGGCCCGGTTGGGTGAAGATGACTCAAGGTAGGGAGATCTTCAGGGGGTTAGCGTTAGGTTTTTTTAAGGGGGGTTTGGGTGGGTTAGAGTAGGGGTATGTGGGTGGTGGGTTTTAATGTTGGGGGGGTTGTATTTTTTTTTACAGATAAAAGGGCTGATTACTTTGGGGCAATGCCCCGCTAAAAGCCATTTTAAGGGCTGGTAAAAGAGCTGATTACTTTTGTAATTTAGAATAGGGTAGGGCATTTTTTTTATTTTGGGGGGATTTTTTATTTTATTAGGGGGCTTAGATTAGGTGTAATTAGTTTAAACTTCTTGTAATTTTTTTATTTTTTGTAATTTAGTGGGGTTTTTTGTATTATAGAATAGTTTATTTAATTGTATTTTAGTTTAGCTAATTGTAGTTAATTTATTTAATTAATTTAATGATAGTGTAGTGTTAGGTGTATTTGTAACTTAGGTGTCATGATTTTGTCCGTTCATCGCCGTGTCACCGCGGCTCCCGGATCTTCTCTGAGTGAATGACGTCACGTTGCTTAGCAACGTGACGCTTCCTCTGACACACCCCTCTGATGACGTCGCCGCTCCTGCCTTTAAACCACGGCGGGAGATCTTACTCGGGGCCCGTTTGTTTGTTCCCCTTGGAGTTTGTGAGTACCATACCTAATTCTGTTCTATATTCTTGTGTACCGACTTCTGCCTGCCTGACCAAGCCTTTTGCCTTAACCCTATTACTGATGTTTGGATACCGACTTCTGCCTGCCTGACCTTGCTTTTGCCTTAACCCTGCTACTGTTATTTGGATACCGACTTCTGCCTGCCTGACCTTGCTTTTGCCTTATTCTTCTACTGATGTTTGGATGCCGACTACTGCCTGCCTGACCTTGCTTATGCCTTATTCCACTATCTTTTCTTGGATAACTATAAGCCTGCTTAAAGGGACATTTACTTTTACAAGCTGCAAAAGAGAACTTTGCCTTTCTGTTTGTTATAAGCCTGCTTAAATGGACATTTACTTTTACAAGCTGCAAAAGAGAACTTTGCCTTTCTGTTTGTTATAAGCCTGCTTAAAGGGACATTTACTTTTACAAGCTGCAAGAGAGTACTTTGCCTTTTTGTTACAAGCCTGCTTAAAGGGACATTTACAAAACTGCAAATAAGAGCATTATCTTTGTATTTTTCTAACTTGCTTAAAGGGACGTTTTTTCCTTTGTGGCTTCCTTGCATACTGGAGCAATTATTTTTTTTTACCATTCTCATCTGTTTCCTGAGTGGGTCACGTCCTGGTTATTTCTCAGTGTGCTAGCGTGTGTTTTCTATTCACGCTAGCAGTTGGGTTGCATCCCGGACTGATTCCTAAACGGCTGACATTACAAACGGGCCATAAATGGACCCCACTGAATTATCCATGGCCGTGGCTCACCAGGGACAGCTATTGGGATCTCATGCCACCCACTTGCAGTCTCTGGACACTAAACTTGATCAAATAACTGCTCTATTACAAAATTTGGTTGCTACTGCACCTCCCAATCCTAATCCCAATCCTAATCCTATTGAGGCATTACCTCCTTCGATTCCTAACAATCAGTCTCAGGTACAACTGAGTCCCAGGATACCTCTTCCGGATAAATATGATGGGAATCCTGAAGAATGTAGAGGCTTTTTGAATCAATGCCGTCTCCATTTCCGGAATAGCCCTACTCTTTTTGCTACTCCCTCTTCTAGAATCACATTTCTTATTTCTTTAATGAAAGGAAAAGCCTTGGCTTGGGTATCACCTCTGCTAGAAAAAAATGACCCTATACTTTTGGATGTTGATACATTTCTCTCTATGTTTTCAAATGTATTTGATAAACCTGGAAGGTCATCCTCTGCTGAAGCCACTCTCTTGGATTTACGTCAAGGTAGTCAACCAGTTTCTCAATACGCTATTGAGTTCCGCACCCTTGCCTCTGAAACTACTTGGAATCAGGGAGCACTTAGAGCCGCTTTTCGTAAAGGACTTTCTGAGCGTCTCAAGGATGAATTGGTGTATCGGGAACTTCCAGAATCCTTGGAAGCCTTAATAAATCTTTGTATCAGTCTCGACGCCAGATTTCGTGAACGTCAACAAGAAAAGGATAGAACACAGAGGTCTTCAACTCGAACTCCTTTTCGTTTGGCTCCTCGTTTTTCTAATCCAGTCACTCCTGCCTCTCCTACTCCTGATCAGGCTGAACCCATGGAAGTGGGAAGTATAAAATTAACTGAGACTGAACGCTTGAGAAGACGGACTCTTGGCTTGTGTCTGTACTGTGGCCTTAAAGGGCATTTATTAAGGGATTGTTCTACTAGGCCAGTAAAAGCCAGGGCTTAACTCTAGTCCAGGGAACTGAGTTAAGCCAAAACAGTTGTCATTCCCTATACAAGAAACTTTTTGTTCCAGTAACCCTTCAAATTGGACATAGTAAGATTCATACCCAAGCTCTTATCGATTCTGGTGCTGGAGGAGTGTTCATTGACTCTACATTCGTCTCTACTCACTCTATACCATTACTAAAGAAAGAGTATTCAATTTCAGTCTCTACGGTCAGTGGAGATCCTTTGGGTTCTGGATATATTCAGTTTGCTACTCAACCCTTACTTCTCACCGTAGGAATACTTCATTCCGAGACAATTTGTTTTGATGTCATTCCCACTCCTCAATTTCCCATTATCTTGGGACTACCCTGGCTCCAAGTTCACAATCCTACTTTTTCTTGGACTTTCGGGGAACTCACTTTCTGGGGATCTACATGCCAGACTAAATATCTTCAAAAGATCACCAAGTTACCACTCACTATTGCTCTCACTATCGAAACTCCGGATTCCTTACCTATGCCTTATCATGACTTTGTGGATGTTTTCTCCAAAAAAGAAGCTGAACGTCTTCCTCCTCATCGCCCTTTTGATTGCCCCATTGATCTCCTTCCCGGGGCTACCTATCCTCGAGGCAAGACATATCCCCTTTCTAAACCTGAAAACATGGCTTTGGAAGAATATATTAAAGACAATTTGGCTAGAGGATTTATTCGACCCTCCTCTTCCCCTGTAGGGGCTGGTTTCTTTTTTGTAGGAAAAAAGGATGGCGGATTAAGACCCTGTATTGATTACAGAGGATTAAATCAGATTACCATCAAGAACAGTTATCCTCTACCCCTTATCCCTGAACTTTTTACTTATCTTCAGGGAGCCACCATATTCACCAAGCTTGATCTACGTGGTGCATACAATCTGATCCGTATACGCAAAGGAGATGAGTGGAAGACTGCTTTTAACACTCGATTTGGGCATTACAAATATCTGGTCATGCCCTTCGGGCTATGCAATGCTCCGGCGGTTTTCCAACATTTTGTAAATGAGATCTTTTGTGATTTTTTGAATATCTTTGTCATCATATACCTTGACGATATCTTAATTTTTTCTCAGAACCACCAAGATCATGTGCACCACGTCAAGAAAGTACTTCAACGTTTAAGAGATTTCCATCTGTTTGCTAAACTGGAGAAATGTTCTTTCCATCAAAAATCCATACCCTTTCTGGGTTATGTAATATCGGCATCTGGATTTGAAATGGATCCTACTAAACTTTCTGCCATCTTGGATTGGCCTAGACCTGATTCTTTGAAGGCTTTACAACGTTTTCTGGGCTTCGCCAACTACTACAGGAAGTTCATCAAGAATTTTGCTACTATTACTTCTCCCCTTACTTTTCTCACTAGAAAAGGACAAAACTGTAAAAGATGGCCTCCTGAGGCTATAGAAGCTTTTGAGTCTCTCAAAGAAGCTTTTTCCTCTGCACCTATTCTCCGTCACCCAAATCCAGATTTTCAGTTTATCCTGGAAGTTGATGCTTCCTCTGTTGCTGCTGGAGCTGTTCTGTCTCAACGAATACCGGAGACTGGAAGGATTCATCCTGTTGCTTTTTTCTCTAAAAAAATTACTCCTTCTGAATTTAACTATGACGTAGGGAATAAAGAGTTGCTTGCCATCAAAATGGCCTTGGATGAATGGAGGCATTGGCTGGAGGGTACTTCTTTGCCATTTACCATACTCACTGATCATAAGAACCTTCTTTATCTTCAAACGGCCAAACGATTGAATTCCAGGCAAGCACGCTGGTCATTATTCTTCTCCCGGTTTCACTATAATTTGTCTTACATACCTGGTTCAAAAAACATTAAAGCAGACGCCCTTTCCAGACAATTTCAAGATACCCCAGTTCCTGAGTCTGGTACCATTCTCCAACCTCATGAAGTCATAGCCCAGCTAACAACTTCTTGGTTACAAGATTTACAGTCTGCTCAAAGGAATCTTCCTTTGTCCTGTAAACCTCCTGATGGTTTACTCTTTGTTCCTGAACGCCTTCGTTCCAAGATTCTATTTTGGGCTCATGATAGTCCCCTTTCTGGACATCCTGGCATCAGTATTACCACTCGAAATCTCAAACAGCATGTCTGGTGGCCTACTCTCTCTCAAGATGTTAAAGATTACGTCTCAGTATGCACACAATGTGCCATGAACAAAACTCCTCGCCAACTTCCTTCAGGATTGCTCCAACCATTGCCCATACCTCATCAGCCTTGGACTCATATATCCATGGACTTCATTACCGACCTTCCCTTGTCAGCTGGAAACAATACTATTTGGGTGGTAGTCGACAGGTTCACTAAGACTGCTCATTTTGTACCCTTACCAGGATTACCATCTGCCAAAAGACTCTCTGAACTTTTTATTTCACATATTGTAAGAATCCATGGATTTCCTCTAGATATTGTCTCAGATAGAGGGGTACAGTTTGTTTCTCGATTTTGGAGATCACTTTGTAAACATTTTGGAACTACAATATCCCTGTCTACTTCTCATCATCCACAATCTAACGGCCAGACTGAAAGGGTGAACCAGTGTCTTGAAACATATCTTAGACATTATGTGGATCATTATCACTCTAACTGGACTTCTTACCTTCCTTTGGCTGAATTGGCTCATAATGCCCGGTACAATTCCTCCCTTCAGACCTCTCCTTTTCATGCGGCTTACGGATATCAGCCCAGAACATTTCCTTTGCATACTTCTTCCACAGTGAATCCTGCTTCTGATCTTACTGCCCGAAGATTAACTCGACATTGGCGGAGAATACATTGTATCCTTTCTGTAGCTTCTAAACGTTACAAGTTCTTTTCAGATCTTCGACGGAAGAAGGCTCCCAAGTATCGCCCTGGTGATAAAGTTTGGATTTCCTCTCGTTTTCTTCGCCTGAAACAACCTTCTAACAAATTGGGACCACGATACGTGGGTCCTTTCCGAATAATGGGTCAGGTGTGTTCCACTGCTTATCGGGTGGCTTTACCCAAGACTCTCAAAGTCCATCCGGTATTTCACGTTTCTCTTCTAAAACCTGTGATGACTAACAGGTATTCTAAACCTTTTTCTAAACCTCCACCTCTATTTGTGCATGGACACCCTGAGTTTGAGATCAGCCATATTCTGGATTCCAAGCTTTGTGGCAAGAAATTGTATTATCTCATTCATTGGAAAGGATATCCAGTCACGGAACGATCTTGGGAACCAGCTCATCAGGTAAATGCTCCTACTTTAATCAAGGCCTTCCACAAGACTCATCCTGATAGGCCTGGTCCTGTCCCCCGGAGGGGTCCTTGAGGAGGGGGGTGCTGTCATGATTTTGTCTGTTCATCGCCGTGTCACCGCGGCTCCCGGATCTTCTCTGAGTGAATGACGTCACGTTGCTTAGCAACGTGACGCTTCCTCTGACGCTTCCTCTGACACCCTCTGATGACGTCGTCGCTCCTGCCTTTAAACCACGGCGGGAGATCTTACTCGGGGCCCGTTTGTTTGTTCCCCTTGGAGTTTGTGAGTACCATACCTAATTCTGTTCTATATTCTTGTGTACCGACTTCTGCCTGCCTGACCAAGCCTTTTGCCTTAACCCTATTACTGATGTTTGGATACCGACTTCTGCCTGCCTGACCTTGCTTTTGCCTTAACCCTGCTACTGTTATTTTGATACCGACTTCTGCCTGCCTGACCTTGCTTTTGCCTTATTCTTCTACTGATGTTTGGATGCCGACTACTGCCTGCCTGACCTTGCTTATGCCTTATTCCACTATCTTTTCTTGGATAACTATAAGCCTGCTTAAAGGGACATTTACTTTTACAAGCTGCAAAAGAGAACTTTGCCTTTCTGTTTGTTATAAGCCTGCTTAAAGGGACATTTACTTTTACAAGCTGCAAGAGAGTACTTTGCCTTTTTGTTACAAGCCTGCTTAAAGGGACATTTACAAAACTGCAAATAAGAGCATTATCTTTGTATTTTTCTAACTTGCTTAAAGGGACGTTTTTTCCTTTGTGGCTTCCTTGCATACTGGAGCAATTATTATTTTTTACCATTCTCATCTGTTTCCTGAGTGGGTCACGTCCTGGTTATTTCTCAGTGTGCTAGCGTGTGTTTTCTATTCACGCTAGCAGTTGGGTTGCATCCCGGACTGATTCCTAAATGGCTGACATTAGGTTAGGATTTATTTTACAGGTAATTTTGTACTTATTTTAGCTAAGTAGCAATTAAATAGTTATTAACTATTTAATAGCTATTGTACCTAGTTAAAATAAATACAAAGTTGCCTGTAAAATAAATATAAATCCTAAAATAGCTACAATGTAATTATTAGTTATATTTTAGCTATATTAGGGTTTATTTTATATGTAAGTATTTAGTTTTAAATAGGATTAATTTATTTAATTATAGGAATATTATTTCGTTTTATTTAAATTATATTTATGTTAGGGGGGTGTTAGGGTTAGACTTAGGTTTAGGGGTTAATAACTTTATTATAGTAGTGGCGATGTTGGGGGCGGCAGATTAGGGATTAATAATTGTTAGGGGTTAATAAAATTTATTATAGTGTTTGCAAGGCAGGAGTGCGGCGATTTAAGGGTAAATACATTTATTATAGTGGCGGCGAGGTCTGGTCGGCAGATTAGGGGTTAATAAGTGTAGGCAGGTAGCAGCGACATTGGGGGTGCAGATTAGGAGGTAATAAATATAATGTAGGTGTCGGCGATGTTAGGGGCAGCAGATTAGGGGTTCATAGGGATAATGTAGGTTGCGGCGGTGTCCGGAGGGGCAGATTAGGGGTTAATAATATAATGCAGGTGTTAGCGATAGCGGGGGCCACAGATAAGGGGTTAATAAGTGTAAGGTTAGGGGTATTTAGACTCGGGGTTCATGTTAGGGTGTTAGGTGCAGACTTAGAGAGTGTTTCCCCATAGGAAACAATGGGGCTGCGCTAGGAGCTAAACACTGCTTTTTTTGCAGGTGTTAGTTTTTTTTTCAGCCAGCTCAGCCCCATTGTTTCCTATGTGGATATCGTGCACAAGCACGTTTTTCCAGCTTACCGCTACCGCAAGCAACGCTGGTATTGAGAGTTGAAAGGAAGGTAAATTATGCTCAACGCTCCCTTTTCTGAGCCTAACGGAGCCACTCAGACAACTCTAAATACCAGCGTTGTCTTAAGGGTGCGCTGGGGAAAAAAGCAGCGTTAGCTACGCGGGTCTTTACCGACAAAACTCTAAATCTAGGCGTTAGTTTGTATTCTTTCTGCAGGTAAGAATAAAAACTTAGACCTAGATTACAAGTTTTGCGGTCTGACTACATCGCTTAAAAATTGGCCTTTGCGAGCGGAGTTGTCAGCTCACCCGTATTACAAGTCACGGCTGTTGCACTGCGCCACTCTAGCTGTTGCTAGGGACGCAGCGCCTGCAGTTTGCTCATTGCCTAGGGGGCAGTCGGCTCCTCTCTTCCTCCTGCAGATGCCGGTCTGGGTCTCCTGTGGTGCCAATCCTGCGCCTATGTAAGTAACTTCATTCCTACCTATCACTGCCCAAGTATAGGTGTTAGTTACTGTTCTCCTGGGTATTATTGATTTGTATGCTGGATTGTTATTTTGTTGCTGACCCCTGCTTGTCTGACCACTCTGCCTCTTTAACCCTTTACTGCTTGATTGATATTGTTGCTCTGCCAGTCGGACCACTCTACCTGTTAACCCCTATCTGCCCTGGATTGCCTCACTGTTGTCGGATCCTGCCTGTCTGACCATCCTAGTGGTTTACCCCTGGACTACCTTACTGTTGCTGAACCCTGCCTGGCCATCCTAGTGGTTTACCCCTGGACTACCTTACTGTTGCAGAACTCTGCCTGCCTGGCCACCCTAGGGGTTTGTCTATGGTTTCCTGCCTGTTGCGGCCAAGGACTGTCCTGCCTGTGGTGAGTGCCTTTTATCTCATCTTGCAAAGCTACTCTGCTCTGGGATATTCCCTACCATTCCGGCTCGACGCCGGGATAACAAGACTACTGGCCGAGTTTGGTGTGATAGAGTAGTATCCCACAAGCATCACATTATACTTGGAACATTGAGCCAGATGAGGTGGCACAAGCAGTTTATCTTCAGGGACAGATGTTGGGAACCCATACCACACAGTTGCAGAATACATGACTAAGAGCCTACTGTAGGTTCGAAACGTTGTTCCTATAAACTTTTGGACCCAACTAATGAAATTAAAGGTCTTTTAAACAAAGATTTCTCATGGTGGCTGGAGTGCTTTGGATGTATGATTATTTGGAACCCATACCACACAGTTGCAGAATATGGATTCCAAGCTAGAGGCTTTAACCCCTCAACTCTCTTTACTAGTTACAGCGAGGAATACCGCCCTTGTTGTTGTACCGCCAGTCTCTGCTCCTAGTACTGCGGCTTCTTCCTCTGCTTCTGGAAATATACCCCGGATACCATTGCCTGACAAGTATGAAGGTACTACTGATTGCAGGGGTTTTCTTAACCACTGCAGGCTGCACTTCCGCAATGATCCTCACACCTTTCAGCCTCACCAGTCAAGGGTCACCTTTATAATTTCTTTACTGATAGACAAGGCCCTAGCCTGGGTCTCTCCTCTTTTGGAACATAACTCTCCACTCCTGCATGATGCTGATGCTGTTATTTCTGCATTATCTTCTGTCTTTAGGACTTCTGGCCATACCTCTGCTGCAGAATTTTCTCTCCTAGACCTCCGCCAAGGCAATAGAACTGTGGCACAATTCGCCATCAAGTTTTGCACCTTGGCACTTGAAACCACTTGGGATGACAGTGTTCTCAAGGCAGCCTTTAGGAGGGGTCTGCATGAACGCATCAAAGATGAACTCACTTATCGTGATGTTCCTTCTTATTTGGATGACTTTATAACACTTTGTATCCAGGAGAGACAAGCCGAAAGAGATAGAACTAGGAGGGTGCTTCCCTCCCGTCCTCCTATTTATCCAAGGTCAGCAGTATCCTCTACCCCTTCAACAGCTACAGTTACTCCAGTGGAGGAACCCACGGATCTCTCCTCCTTCAAACTTTCAGAATCTGAAAGACAGAGAAGGAGATTGAGACTATACTTTTATTGTGGGTCTAACACCCACCAACTTAAGGACTGTGACCTTCGGCCAAGAAAAGCCAATGCTTAGGGGATAACACTCGGGTACCTCTAAGCATGATCACTACTAAATCCCCTCACTCCACTTGGATTCTGGTACCTATAACCCTTACCTTTCTCCAGAACACTGTCCACACTCAAGCCTTCATTGATTCAGGGGCAGCTGGAAGCTTTCTGGATCACCATTTTATGATTCAAGTTGGCTTACCTCTTCTGCAGAAAAGACATTGTCTCAAAATAACAACGCTGGATGACACCCCCCTTGGTTCAGGGTTGATCCATTTTGAGTCAGCACCCCTGACCCTAACTGTGGGAGTCCTTCATACTGAACAGCTGCAGTTAGAGGTCATTCATTCTCCAGCGCAGGAGGTCATTCATTCTCCAGCGCAGCCTGTCATCCTAGGCTTCGTATGCACAATCCACAATTCGACTGGGCTGAAGGACAACTGGCCTCCTGGGGTGCCTCCTGTTTCTATTCTTGCCTTTCTAAAGTCACTCCTCTACTCCATATCCCCATAGCCAGTATACAGACTCCAAACCTTCCCTCAGTATATACAGACTTTGCAGATGTGTTTGATAAAAAGGCAGCCGACGTGTTACCACCCCACCATCCTTATGAATACAAAATTGACCTCTTTCCCTGAGCCCCACTTCCTAAAGGGAGGACTTATCCACTCTCCAAAGCTGAAACCAAATCTATGGAGGAATATATCCAAGAGAATCTAGCCAAAGGCTTCATTCACCCCTCCTCGCCTGCTGGGGCTGGCTTCTTTTTCGTCAGTAAGAAGGATGGTGGGCTATGACCTTGCATCGACTACAGGGCCTTGAACAATATAACTATCAAGAACCGCTATACCATTCCTTTGATCACCGAGCTCTATGACTCGCTTTAGAATGATCGCTTCTTCACCAAGTTAGACTTGCGTGGGGCATATAATCTGATCCGTATCTTCCCAGGCCACAAATGGAAGACCACCTTCAAGACAAGATCAGGGCATTACGAATACCTCGTAATGCCCTTTGGGTTATGTAACACCCCTGCAGTCTTCCAGGCATTTGTTAACGATGTCTTCCGTGACCTCCTCAATCGCATTGTCATCGTCTACTTGGATGACATCCTTATCTTCTCTTCCACTCAGGAAGAGCATCATAAGCACGTGAGACAGGTACTTCAATGTCTCAGGGACAATTCTTTAGTAGCCAAACTAGAAAACTGTGAGTTTGACCAAGTTCAGATCCAGTTCCTTGGCTATGTCATCTCGAAAGAAGGTTTTGACATGGATCCTGCTAAACTCACCGCAGTTTTAGAGTGGCCCCAACCTACTTTGTTAAAGGAATTGCAGAGATTCTTGGGGTTCTCCAATTATCAACACAAGTTTATAAAGAACTTTTCCCAAACAGTCGCTACACTCACTGAACTGACAAAACAGAACAAAGACTGTAAACATTGGCCTCCTGAAGCCATAAATGCCTTCTCTCATCTGAAAAAAAGCCTTTTGTTCTGCTCCTGTGCTCCACCATCCTGATCCTGACCTACAGTTAACTTTAGAGGTTGATGCATCCGAGATAGGGGCTGGAGCAGTTCTAACCCCAAAGGGATCCTTCAACCTCCAAGTCGCACCCTGTAGCCGTTTTCTCTAAACGTTTTACTCCTGCAGAGAGGAATTATGATGTGGGTAATCATGAACTCTTAGCCATTAAGATGGCCTTGACGGAATGGCGTCATTGGTTGGAAGGCACCGCTAATCCCATTCAGATTCTCACCGACCACAAGAATCAGACTTACCTAGAGACAGCTCATCGACTCAATCCTCGACAGGCCAGGTAGGCCTTGTTCTTTTCCTGCTTTAACTTTATGGTTTTATCTTCCTAGGACCAAAAAGAAGAAGGTGGATGCCCTTTCCTGTCAGTTTCCTCACTCAAATGATTCTTCTGAAGCTCCAATTGAACATATCATACCCCTCTCCTGTGTGGTTGCTCAATTGAATACCACCCTTCTTCAAAGACTGCAACATGCCCAGACCAATAAACCTCCTGAACCCCCTGTGGCTTCCGATATCTTTTTTGTACCTCTGAACCTACGCACTCCCATACTATCCTGGGCTCATGACAGTGAACTCACAGGACATTCTGGTTTGACAAGGACGTTTAAGCTTCTTTCCCAACACGTATGGTGACCTACTATGAAGGCTGACACTCAGGATTATGTAAAAGCCTGTATAACTTGTGCTGCCAACAAAACTCCCCGATCCCTGCCTCCCAGCTTGCTTTAACCATTGTCCATTCCCAAACATCCATGGACACACATAACAATGGACTTCATTGATGACTTTCCTCCTTCTGACCACCATACAGTTATCTGAGTTGCAGTGGATCGCTTTTCCAGACTGGCTCATTTTGTATCCCTAACAAAACTGCCTTTTGCCCAAGAATTATTGTCTCTTTTCCTTCTCCATGTGGTACGACTTCATGGTATTCTTGTGAATATTGTTTCCGACAGAGGTCCACAATTCATTTCTACCTTTTGGAGAGCCTTTTGTAAGTTGATTGGAATCACGGTTTCCTTGTCTTCTGGCTACCATTCTCAGACCAATGGTCTAACTTAGAGAGTAAACCAGGATCTTGAGGCTTATCTTAGAGCCTTTGTCAACGCTCTCCATACCATGAAGAGGGCCCTCAACGCTGGATGTCTGCCCAGCTGCCATTCCAGCTCTGTGCTGCTTTGCTCTGCGCCACCGGGATGAAGAAAGAAGATGGCCCCGCACTGGATGAAGATGGATCCGCCTAGAAGAAGACCTTCACCGCCGGACTTCAGGAATGGTGAGTACCTATGTCAGGGTTAGTGTTAGTTGTTTTTTTTTGGGGGGGGGGGGGGGGTTGTTTTTAGATTAGGGCTTTTTTTGTTTTTTTAATGGGCACTAAAGAGCTGATTGCCCCTTTAAGGGCAATGGGTAGCTTAGGTTTTTTTTAGAGTTAGGTCCTTTTTATTTTGGGGGGTTGGGTGGGTAGTGGTTTGTACTGTTAGGGGTAATTTGTATTTTTTTTAAAGTTAAAGAGCTGTTAAATTGCGGGCAATGACCTACAAAAGTCAATTTTAAAGGGCTCTTGGTAGTTTAGTGTTAGATTAGGTGGTGTTTTTATTTTGGGGTGGCTTTTTTGTTTTTGTAGGGGTATTAGATCAGACTTAATTTTTTTATTATAGATAATTTTGTTTATTATTTTTTGCAATCTTAATTTTTTTAATTTTTTTTTATTTTTTAATTTTGTAATTTAGGTTTTTTATTTTTAATGTATTTTTTTTCTTTTTTAAATAGTAATGTTAGGTTTATTTATAGTTTAAGCTTATGTTTTTTCACAGGTAAGTTTTTATTTATTTGAAGGTAGTTATATTGTAACTTTAATTTAAAGTTAGCATGTGTTAGGTTTAGGGGTATTTAGACTAGGGGTTTATGTTAGGGTGTTAGTTTTATACATAAACTTTTTGTCTCCATAGACATCAATGGGGAATGTGTTATAGCGATCAGCATTCCGTAATCGCAGGTGTTTTTTTATAACACTTTTTCTCCATTGATGTCTATGGGGGAAAACGCGCAAGAGCACGTCAAGTCAGGACTTGACTTTTGTGCGGTATGGAGATTAACAAACTATTCCGTCTGAAGGCTTTTTTGTAACTTGCAATGGCAGCAATGGCTGAAATCTTCAAGTCAGCCTCTAGGATTTAAGCAGCTCTTATCCTATTCTCTAATTTGAAATTTTTAGCCAATAGGAATGCAACATACTCCAATATAAAAGCTTTACCTTGCATTCAATCTTCAGTGTTCAGCGGAAGATCTCATGAAGAGGAAGCTCCACAACAGATGTCAGCTCTGTCGCCGATCCTGCTCCACGCCTCCTCAGCTCTGCAACCCCTGGGTGAAGATGGAAGATGGAGCCGCCTGGAAGAAGACCTTCACTGCCGGACTTTTTAATTAATTTTTAACAACTGCTTGGACAAAAAATAAAATGGTCTCTCATTTTACAATAGTCTTGTCACTAAGAAAACTAAAGTTTCTTTTTAATGACACAGTGAGTCCACGGATCATCTTAATTACTACTGGGAATACCACTCCTGCCCTGCAGGAGGCAGCAAAGAGCACCACAGCAAAGCTGTTAAATATCACCTCCCTTCCCTCCCAACCCAGTCATTCTCTTTGCCTACGTTAAGTGCAAGGAGGTGGTAAATTAGGTGTTAGAAAAGATTCTTCAATCAAGAGTTTATTATTTTTAAAAGTAGTGCAAGATTGTGCTGCTTGTCCTAGGGTGTAGCCGTAGTCCATATTAGTCTCTTCAGTAGAGCAGTGGTGGCTTTAGAGCAATGGGAACTTGTGGGACATAATTCTCACTGCGCCTCCCATACTGATGCTGCCCTAACTCTGAAAAACTGAGAAGTCTTACTCAGTCCTTTCCTCTTGTCACAGGTCCATGTGAGGGAGGGGACCTCTCAAACCTGGGACCTGCCTTGCTGTCAGGCAGAAGAGGAGGTAAGTGCTAACTTAAATTTTCTGGGGAAAAAAAAGTCTTCAGACTCGCCAGAAACACAACTTATGAAGCAGCGGTCACAAAGACCGCTGATCCATAACCCTGTCCACCTGCTCTGAGCAGGCGGACAGGAATCGCCGGAAATCAACCCGATCGAATATGATCGGGTTGATTGACACCTCCCTGCTGGCGGCCGATTGGCCGCGAGTCAGCAGGGGGCGGCGTTGCACCAGCAGCTCTTGTGAGCTGCTGGTGCAATGTTAAATGCGGAGAGCGTATTGCTCTCGCATTTAGCGAGGTCTTGCGGACCTGATCTGCAGTGTCGGATCAGGTCCACAAGCCCTTTAATAAATGGGCCTGTTAGACAGAGGCTGTACTTTCTGCTGATACAAAAATCTAAATCTAACCCTAACCCTAACACCCCCTAACTTAAATATAATTTAAATCTAAATAAAACCTACAATTATTATCTAAATTATTCATATTTAAAACTAAATACTTACCTGTAAAATAAACCCTAAGCTAGTTACAATATAACTAATAGTTACATTGTAGCTAGCTTAGGGTTTATTTTTATTTTACAGGCAAGTTTGTATTTTTTTTAACTAGGTAGAATAGTTACTAAATAGTTATTAACTATTTACTAACTACCTAGCTAAAATAAATACAAATTCACCTGTAAAATAAAACCTAACCTAAGTTACACTAACACCTAACACTACACTACAATTAAATAAATTCCCTAAATTAAATACAATTAACTAAATTCAAAACAATTTTAAAACAAACAAACACTAAATTACAGAAAATAAAAAACAAATTACAAGATCTTTAAACTAATTACACCTAATCTAATAGCCCTATCAAAATAAAAAAAACCACCCAAAATAAAAAAAACACTAGCCTAAGCTAAACTACCAATAGCCATTAAAAGGGCCTTTTGCCGGGCATTGCCCCAAAGAAATCAGCTCTTTTACCTGAAAAAAAATACACACAACCCCCCAACAGTAAAACCCACCACCCACACAACCAACCCCCCAAATAAAACCCTAACTAAAAAAAAACCTAAGCTTCCCATTGCCCTGAAAAGGGCATTTGGATGGGCATTGCCCTTAAAAGGGCATTTAGCTCTATTGCGGCCCAAAGCCCTAACCAAAAAATAAAACCTACTCAATAAACCCTTAAAAAATCCTAACACTAACCCCCGAAGAGCCACTTACCGGGAGAAGTCTTCATCCAAGCGGCAAGATATCCTCATGAAGCCAGCAGAAGTGGTCCTCCAGACGGGCAGAAGTCTTCATCCAGAAGGCATCTTCTATCTTCATCCTTCCGACACAGAGCGGTTCCATCTTCAAGACATCTGGCGTGGAGCATCCTCTTTCAATGACGACTACCCGACGAATGAAGGTACCTTTAAGTGACGTCATCCAAGATGGCGTCCCTTGACTGATCCAATCAGCCAATAGGATTGAACTTCAATATTATTGGCTGATTTTATCAGCCAATAGGATTTTTTCAACCTTAAAGGGACAGTAAAGTCAAAACTAAACTTTCATGATTCAGATAAGGTATGCAATTTTAAACAACTTTCCAATTTACTTAAATCCTCAAATTTGCTTTGTTCCCTTGGTGGTATTTTTGAAAAGCTAAACCTAGCTAGGCTCAAACTGATTTCTAAACAGTTGAAACCCGCCTCCTAGCTCAGAGCATTTTGAAAGTTTTTCACAGTTAGACTGTGCTAGTTCACATGTGTCGTATAGATAACATTGTGCTCACTCCCGTGAAGTTATTTAGAAGTCTTCACTGACTGACTACACTGCATGTCTGTCAAAAGTACTTAGATAAGGAGGCTGTCTGCAAAGGCTTAGATACAAGGTAATCACAGAGGTAAAAAGTATATTAATATAACTGTGTTGGTTATGCAAAAACGGGGAATGGGTAATAAAGGGATTATCTATCTTTTTAAATAAGAACATTTTTGTTGTAGACTGTCCCTTTAATTCTATCAGCCAATCAGAATCTAACGGACGCCATCTTGGATGACGTCACTTAATGGTACCTTCATTCGTCGGGTAGTCATCGTTGGAAGTGGATGCTCCGCGCCGGATGTCTTGAAGATGGAGCCACTCCGCGTCCGAAGGATGAAGCTAGAAGATGCCGTCTGGATGAAGACTTCTGCCCATCAGGAGGACCACTTCTGCTCGTCTGGAGGACCACTTCTGCCGGGTTCATTGAGGACATCTTGCCACTTGGATGAAGACTTCTCCCGGTAAGTGGATCTTCGGGGGTTAGTGTTAGGATTTTTAAAGGGTGTATTGGGTGGGTTTATTTTTAGGTTAGGGCTTTGGACCGCAATAGAGCTAAATGCCCTTTTAAGGGCAATGCCCATCCAAATGCCCTTTTCAGGGCAATGGGGAGCTTAGTTTTTTTTATTTAGGGTTTTATTTGGGGGGTTGGTTGTGTGCGTGGTGGGTTTTACTGTTGGGGGGGTTGTGTTTATTTTTTTTACAGTTAAAAGAGCTGATTTCTTTGGGGCAATGCCCCGCAAAAGGCCCTTTTAAAGGCTATTGGTAGCTTAGTTTAGGCTAGGTTTTTTTTTTATTTTGGGTGGGCTTTTTTATTTTGATAGGGCTATTAGATTAGGTGTAATTAGTTTAAAGATCTTGTAATTTGTTTTTTATTTTCTGTAATTTAGTGGTTTTTCTTGTAATTTAGCTAATTTTATTGAATTTAGTTAATTGTATTTAATTTAGGGAATGTATTTAATTGTAGTGTGGTGTTAGTGTAACTTAGGTTAGGTTTTATTTTACAGGTAAATTTGTATTTATTTTAGCTAGGTAGTTAGTAAATAGTTAATAACTATTTAGTAACTATTCTACCTAGTTAAAATAAATACAAACTTGCCTGTAAAATAAAAATAAAACCTAAGCTAGCTACAATGTAACTATTGGTTATATTGTAGCTAGCTTAGGGTTTATTTTACAGGTAAATATTTAGTTTTAAATATGAATAATTTAGGTTATAATTGTTGTAGGTTTTATTAAGATTTATTTTAATTATATTTAAGTTAGGGGGTGTTAGGGTTAGACTTAGATTTAGGGGTGAATAAATTTAATATAGTGGCAGCGACATTGGGGGCAGCAGATTAGGGGTTAATAAATATAGGTAGGTTGCGGCGATGTTAGCGAGGTGGGAGTGTGGCAGTTTAGGGGTTAATATGTTTGTTATAGTGGCGGCGACGTTGGGGGCGGCAGATTAGGGATTCATAAGTATAATGTAGGTTGCGGCGATGTCCAGAGTGGCAGATTAGGGGTTGATAAGTATAATGTAGGTGTCGGCGATGTCGGGGTCGGCATATTAGGGGTTAATAAGTGTAATATTAGGGGTATTTAGACTCGGGGTTCATGTTAGGGTGTTAGGTGTACACATAAGATGTGTTTCCCCATAGGAATCAATGGGGCTGCGTTATTGAGCTAAACGCTGCTTTTTTGCAGGTGTTAGACTTTTTTTCAGCCGGCTCTCACCCATTGATATCTATGGGGAAATCATGCACGAGCACGTACAACCAGCTCACCGCTGACTTAAGCAGCGCTGGTATTTGAGTGTGGTATAGAGCACAATTTTACTCTACGCTCACTTCTTGCCTTTTAACGCCGGGTTTGTAAAATCCTGTAATACCAGTGCTGTATATAAGTGAGCTGTGAGAATAAAGTGCAAGTTAGTACCGCATCCCTGTTACCGCAAAACTCATAATCTAGCCATTAATTTGGTTCTTAAAGTTCTTCAAGCGGTTCCGTTTGAGCCTATGCATTCCTTAGATATTAAGTTGTTATCTTGGAAAGTTGTATTTCTTGTTGTTATTTCTTCTGCTCGCAGAGTGTCAGAGCTCTCGGCTTTGCAGTATTGAGTCTCCTTACCTTAGTTTTCATTCAGATAAAGTAGTTTTACGTACTAAATTAGGATTTCTTCCTAAGGTTGTTTCTGATCGGAACATTAATCAGGAGATTGTTGTTCCTTCCTTGTGTCCTAATCCTACCTCTCAGAAGGAACGGCTTCTGCATAATTTGGACCTGGTTCGTGCCTTGTATGTATGTATTTGTATTTGTTAATTGTAAAGCGCAGCTAATCACCCGTAAGGGTCTCAAGGTGCTGCTTATTTTATCGACCTCGTAAGGATGAAAGGCTGAGTGGACCTCGCCGTGGATCGAACCTGCAACCCTTGAGTTGCTACAGAGCTCAGCCACATGCATTAGCATGCTGAGCTATCTGCCTTAAAGTTTTACCTGCAGGTGACTAAGGATTTTTGTCAGTCTTCTGCTTTATTTGTGTTTTTTTCAGGGAAACGTAAGGGTCAGAAAGCTACAGCTACTTGTCTTTCTTTTTGGCTGAAGAATATCATACGTTTTGCATATGAGACTTCTGGACAGCAGCCTCCAGAAAGAGTTGCGGCTCATTCCACGAGGGCTGTTGCTTCCTTGTGGGCATTCAAGAATGAGGCTTCTGTGGAATAGATTTGCAAGGCTGAAACTTGGTCCTCTCTTCACACTTTTTCAAAATTCATTCTTCAAGCAGTGGTGCCTTCCGTTTAGGTTCCCTGTCTTGTCCCTCCAGTATCATCTGTGTACTCTATCTTGGGTATTGATTCCCAGTAGTAATTAAGATGATCCGTGGACTCATCGTTTCATTAAAAAGAAAAGAAAATGTATGCTTACCTGATAAATTTATTTCTTTTTTGACACGATGAGTCCACGGCCCGCCCTGTTTTTTAAAGACAGGTTGTTGGTTATTATAAACTTCAGATACCTCTGCACTGTGTTACTTCCTTTCGCTCCTTTACTTTGGTCGAATGACTGGGTTGGGAGGGAATGGAGGTGATATTTAACAGCTTTGCTGTGGTGCTCTTTGCCGCCTCCTGCAGGGCAGGAGTGGTATTCCCAGTAGTAATTAAGATGATCCATGGACTCATCGTGTAAAAAAAAATGTATCAGGTAAGCATAAATTTTCTTTATATATTGCACATTTAGGGCAATATTTTATGAGTGGAGCGCAAAATTGTGCTTTCACGAACAAAGTATTTGTGCTCAATTTGTAATACCAATGCATGCAATTGTGCGCTGGTATTTTAAGTGGCCCATAATACGAACGTGACCTCGCATTCGCATTGCATGGAAGCTTTGCGCTCAATAGAGCATGCTTCCATAGGCTGCAATGGGAGCCTCAATCTCATGCCTTGAAAACAAAGTTAAATATATATGTATATGAATATATACATATATGTTTATGTTTTAATATGTGTATATACAAATAATAATACATAAATATATATGTATATAAGCACAATCCCCATAGATCGCAATGTAAAGGCACTCCTCACCCGCCAGCTGTAACTCATCAAAACTGCTTCATGCAGCTTTAATTAAAAGAATTAAAGATGTGTGTATATATAACTAACTTGTTCAAACCTCAATCAGTATGAGGTAAGGTGCTGGCGTGGAGGCTATTTCAAGCCCTGTAAGACATCTTGAAATCCTTTTCACTGCTTGGTACTTCTTCACAGTATTGTAGTGCTATTCCAATAGCAAAACTTCTTTACATCTGTCTTGTCAGCCTGTTTTTAACTCCTTAAAGGGACATTATACACTCATTTTTTTCTTTGCTTAAATGTTTTGTAGATGATCTATTTATAAAGCCCATAAAGTTTTTTTAAAAAAAAAATGTATAAGTTTGTTTATTTTTAAATAACATTGCTCTGATTTTCAGACTCCTAACCAAGCCCCAAAGTTTTATTTGAATACCGTCAGCTACCTTCTCCAGCTTGCTCCTGTTTGTGTAAAGGGTCTTTTCATATGCAAAAGAAGTGGGAGGGGGAGTGTCTTATTTCCCACTTGCAGTGGGCTTTCCAACTACCTTTTCAACAGAGCTAAACTGAAAGCTTCTAAGTAAGTTTTTAAACAGTTTTATACTGGATTTTTATATCAGTATCTGTGCATCTTATTCTTTATAGCATTGTCTATTACATGCAGTTATATGAAAATGAGTGTATACTGTCCCTTTAATCCCACAAATCCCACATAATTGATAAGAAAAAGGGGGATGGATAGGGGTTTTAAAGATCAGACTTGGAGGCCTATTTATCAAGCTGTCAACTCTGCTGCATTCGACGGCACCAATACGCTCACCTAACATTGCGACCTCGGACCTGAATACGCTCTTCTTATTTATCAAAAAAGCTGTCAAAAATCCGCACACCAAGTACTGGGCAGTGGACTGTTGTTAACTAATAGTCATCGATCTCGCTGCTATTCGGCTTTTTCCCAACTTTATTTATACCCTGTCACTAAACACCGCCACTATAGTCAAATGTTTAACCCCTATCTTACCGCTCCGGGACCCCGCCGCAACTAAAGTTATTAACCCCTATCCTGCTGATCCCGGAGCCCTCTGCAACTACAGGGAGTGCAGAATTATTAGGCAAGTTGTATTTTTGAGGATTAATTTTATTTTTGAACAACAACCATGTTCTCAATGAACCCAAAAAACTCATTAATATCAAAGCTGAATAGTTTTGGAAGTAGTTTTTAGTTTGTTTTTAGTTATAGCTATTTTAGGGGGATATCTGTGTGTGCAGGTGACTATTACTGTGCATAATTATTAGGCAACTTAACAAAAAACAAATATATACCCATTTCAATTATTTATTTTTACCAGTGAAACCAATATAACATCTCAACATTCACAAATATACATTTCTGACATTCAAAAACAAAACAAAAACAAATCAGTGACCAATATAGCCACCTTTCTTTGCAAGGACACTCAAAAGCCTGCCATCCATGGATTCTGTCAGTGTTTTGATCTGTTCACCATCAACATTGCATGCAGCAGCAACCACAGCCTCCCAGACACTGTTCAGAGAGGTGTACTGTTTTCCCTCCTTGTAAATCTCACATTTGATGATGGACCACAGGTTCTCAATGGGGTTCAGATCAGGTGAACAAGGAGGCCATGTCATTAGATTTTCTACTTTTATACCCTTTCTTGCCAGCCACGCTGTGGAGTACTTGGACGCATGTGATGGAGCATTGTCCTCATGAAAATCATGTTTTTCTTGAAGGATGCAGACTTCTTCCTGTACCACTGCTTGAAGAAGGTGTCTTCCAGAAACTGGCAGTAGGACTGGGAGTTGAGCTTGACTCCACCCTCAACCCGAAAAGGCCCCACAAGCTCATCTTTGATGATACCAGCCCAAACCAGTACTCCACCTCCACCTTGCTGGCGTCTGAGTCGGACTGGAGCTCTCTACCCTTTACCAATCCAGCCACGGGCCCATCCATCTGGCCCATCAAGACTCACTCTCATTTCATCAGTCCATAAAACCTTAGAAAAATCAGTCTTGAGATATTTCTTGGCCCAGTCTTGACGTTTCAGCTTGTGTGTCTTGTTCAGTGGTGGTCGTCTTTCAGCCTTTCTTACCTTGGCCATGTCTCTGAGTATTGCACACCTTGTGCTTTTGGGCACTCCAGTGATGTTGCAGCTCTGAAATATGGCCAAACTGGTGGCAAGTGGCATCTTGGCAGCTGCACGCTTGACTTTTCTCAGTTCATGGGCAGTTATTTTGCGCCTTGGTTTTTCCACACGCTTTTTGCGACCCTGTTGACTATTTTGAATGAAACGCTTGATTGTTCGATGATCACGCTTCAGAAGCTTTGCAATTTTAAGAGTGCTGCATCCCTCTGCAAGATATCTCACTATTTTTGACTTTTCTGAGCCTGTCAAGTCCTTCTTTTGACCCATTTTGCCAAAGGAAAGGAAGTTGCCTAATAATTATGCACACCTGATATAGGGTGTTGATGTCATTAGACCACACCCCTTCTCATTACAGAGATGCACATCACCTAATATGCTTAATTGGTAGTAGGCTTTCGAGCCTATACAGCTTGGAGTAAGACAACATGCATAAAGAGGATGATGTGGTCAAAATACTCATTTGCCTAATAATTCTGCACTCCCTGTAAATAAATGTATTAAACCCTAAACCCCTGACTTCCCACATCACTACCACTTACTAAACCCATTAACCCTTAAACCTAACAACCCGCTAACTTTACATTATAATTACCTCATCCCTATCTTATAATAAATTTAAACTTAGCTTTAGAATTAAATAAAACTATATTAAACTACTAATTAACATACCCTAACTATTATACTAAAAATACATTAAATTATATTAAACTATATTAAACTATTAATTAACCTACCCTAACTATTATACTACAATTACATTAAACTACAAAATAAATTAACTATATTATATATTTAAAAACCTAACCCTACTCAAATTATTTAAATCTACTATTAAAAATTACTAAGTTACAAAAAAATAACAACTAAGTTACAAAAAATAAAAAACACTAAGGCCTAGATTTAGAGTTCGGCGGTAGCCGTCAAAACCAGCGTTAGAGGCTCCTAACGCTGGTTTTGGCCGCCCGCTGGTATTTGGAGTCAGTGATTAAAGGGTCTAACGCTCACTTTGCAGCCGCGACTTTTCCATACCGCAGATCCCCCTACGCCATTTGCGTAGCCTATCTTTTCAATGGGATCTTTCTAACGCCGGTATTTAGAGTCGTTTCTGCAGTGAGCGTTAGAGCTCTAACGACAAGATTCCAGCCGCCTGAAAATAGCAGGAGTTAAGAGCTTTCTGGCTAACGCCGGTTTATAAAGCTCTTAACTACTGTACCCTAAAGTACACTAACACCCATAAACTACCTATGTACCCCTAAACCGAGCTCCCCCCACATCGCCGCCACTCGATTAAAAATTTTAACCCCTAATCTGCCGACCGCCACCTACGTTATACTTATGTACCCCTAATCTGCTGCCCCTAACCCCGCCGACCCCTATATTACATTTATTAACCCCTAATCTGCCCCCCACAACATCGCCGCCAGCTACTTAAAATAATTAACCCCTAATCTTCCGACCGCAAAGCGCCGCCACCTACGTTATCCCTATGTACCCCTAATCTGCTGCCCCTAACACCGCCGACCCCTATATTATATTTATTAACCCCTAATCTGCCCCCCTCAACGTCGCCGACACCTACCTACACTTATTAACCCCTAATCTGCCGAGCGGACCTGAGCGCTACTATAATAAAGTTATTAGCCCCTAATCCGCCTCACTAACCCTATCATAAATAGTATTAACCCCTAATCTGCCCTCCCTAACATCGCCGACACCTAACTTCAATTATTAACCCCTAATCTTCCGATCGGAGCTCACCGCTATTCTAATAAATGTATTAACCCCTAAAGCTAAGTCTAACCCTAATACTAACACCCCCCTAATTTAAATATAATTTACATCTAACGAAATAAATTAACTCTTATTAAATAAATGATTCCTATTTAAAGCTAAATACTTACCTGTAAAATAAACCCTAATATAGCTACAATATAAATTATAATTATATTATAGCTATTTTAGGATTAATATTTATTTTACAGGCAACTTTGTATTTATTTTAACTAGGTACAATAGCTATTAAATAGTTAAGAACTATTTAATAGTTACCTAGTTAAAATAATTACAAATTTACCTGTAAAATAAATCCTAACCTAAGATATAATTAAACCTAACACTACCCTATCAATAAAATAATTAAATAAACTACCTACAATTACCTACAATTAACCTAACACTACACTATCAATAAATTAATTAAACACAATTCCTACAAATAAATACAATTAAATAAACTAGCTAAAGTACAAAAAATAAAAAAGAACTAAGTTACAGAAAATAAAAAAATATTTACAAACATAAGAAAAATATTACAACAATTTTAAACTAATTACACCTACTCTAAGCCCCCTAATAAAATAACAAAGCCCCCCAAAATAAAAAATTCCCTACCCTATTCTAAATTAAAAAAGTTACAAGCTCTTTTACCTTACCAGCCCTGAACAGGGCCCTTTGCGGGGCATGCCCCAAGAAGTTCAGCTCTTTTGCCTGTAAAAAAAAACATACAATACCCCCCCCCAACATTACAACCCACCACCCACATACCCCTAATCTAACCCAAACCCCCCTTAAATAAACCTAACACTAATCCCCTGAAGATCTTCCTACCTTGTCTTCACCATCCAGGTATCACCGATCGGTCCTGGCTCCGATATCTTCATCCAACCCAAGCGGGGGCTAGACATCCACTGAAGAAGTCCAGAAGAGGGTCCAAAGTCTTCCTCCTATCCGGCAAGAAGAGGACATCCGGACCGGCAAACATATTCTCCAAGCGGCATCTTCGATCTTCTTCCATCCGGAGCGAAGCGGCAGGATCCTGAAGACCCCCAGCGCGGAACATCCATCCGGACCGACGACTGAACGACGAATGACGGTTCCTTTAAGGGACGTCATCCAAGATGGCGTCCCTCGAATTCCGATTGGCTGATAGGATTCTATCAGCCAATCGGAATTAAGGTAGGAATTTTCTGATTGGCTGATGGAATCAGCCAATCAGAATCAAGTTCAATCCGATTGGCTGATCCAATCAGCCAATCAGATTGAGCTCGCATTCTATTGGCTGTTCCGATCAGCCAATAGAATGCGAGCTCAATCTGATTGGCTGATTGGATCAGCCAATCGGATTGAACTTGGATGAAGATATCGGAGCCAGGACCGATCGGTGATACCTGGATGGTGAAGACAAGGTAGGAAGATCTTCAGGGGATTAGTGTTAGGTTTATTTAAGGGGGGTTTGGGTTAGATTAGGGGTATGTGGGTGGTGGGTTGTAATGTTGGGGGGGGGGTATTGTATGTTTTTTTTTACAGGCAAAAGAGCTGAACTTCTTGGGGCATGCCCCGCAAAGGGCCCTGTTCAGGGCTGGTAAGGTAAAAGAGCTTGTAACTTTTTTAATTTAGAATAGGGTAGGGAATTTTTTATTTTGGGGGGCTTTGTTATTTTATTAGGGGGCTTAGAGTAGGTGTAATTAGTTTAAAATTGTTGTAATATTTTTCTTATGTTTGTAAATATTTTTTTATTTTCTGTAACTTAGTTCTTTTTTATTTTTTGTACTTTAGCTAGTTTATTTAATTGTATTTATTTGTAGGAATTGTGTTTAATTAATTTATTGATAGTGTAGTGTTAGGTTAATTGTAGGTAATTGTAGGTAGTTTATTTAATTATTTTATTGATAGGGTAGTGTTAGGTTTAATTATATCTTAGGTTAGGATTTATTTTACAGGTAAATTTGTAATTATTTTAACTAGGTAACTATTAAATAGTTCTTAACTATTTAATAGCTATTGTACCTAGTTAAAATAAATACCAAGTTGCCTGTAAAATAAATATTAATCCTAAAATAGCTATAATATAATTATAATTTATATTGTAGCTATATTAGGGTTTATTTTACAGGTAAGTATTTAGCTTTAAATAGGAATCATTTATTTAATAAGAGTTAATTTATTTCGTTAGATGTAAATTATATTTAAGTTAGGGGGGTGTTAGTGTTAGGGTTAGACTTAGCTTTAGGGGTTAATCCATTTATTAGAATAGCGGTGAGCTCCGATCGGAAGATTAGGGGTTAATAATTGAAGGTAGGTGTCGGCGATGTTAGGGAGGGCAGATTAGGGGTTAATACTATTTATGATAGGGTTAGTGAGGCGGATTAGGGGTTAATAACTTTATTATAGTAGCGCTCAGGTCCGCTCGGCAGATTAGGGGTTAATAAGTGTAGGTAGGTGTCGGCGACGTTGTGGGGGGCAGATTAGGGGTTAATAAATATAACATAGGGGTCGGCGATGTTAGGGCAGCAGATTAGGGGTACATAGGGATAACGTAGGTTGCGGCGGTTTACGGAGCGGAAGATTAGGGGTTAAAAGTGTAATGCAGGGGTCAGCGATAGCGGGAGTGGCAGATTAGGGGTTAATAAGTGTAAGGTTAGGGGTGCTTAGACTCGGGGTACATGTTAGAGTGTTAGGTGCAGACGTAGGAAGTGTTTTCCCATAGGAAACAATGGGGCTGCGTTAGGAGCTGAACGCTGCTTTTTTGCAGGTGTTAGGTTTTTTTTCAGCTCAAACAGTCCCATTGTTTCCTATGGGGGAATCGTGCACGAGCACGTTTTTGATGCCGGCCGCGTCCGTAAGCAACTCTGGTATCGAGAGTTGCATTTGCGGTAAAAATGCCCTACGCTCCTTTTTTGGAGCCTAACGCAGCATTTGTTTTAACTCTCGATACCAGAGTTAATTTTATGGTGCGGCCAGAAAAAAGCCCGCGGAGCGTTAACAGCCCTTTTACCGCCGAACTCTAAATCTAGGCCTAAATTACACAAAATAAAAATAAAAAAATTAAATATTTAAACTAATTACACCTAATCAAATAGCCATATGAAAATTAAAAAGCCCACCAACCTAGCCTACAATAAACTACCATTGGCTCTTAAAAGAGCCTTTTACAGGTTATTGCCCCAAAGAAATCAGCCCTTTTACCTGTAAAAAAAAATAATACAAATACCCCCCCAACAGTAAAACCCACCACCCACACAACCAACCCCCCCAAATAAAAACCTATCTAAAAAACCTAAGCTCCCCATTGCCCTGAAAGGGCATTTGTATGGGCATAGCCCTTAAAAGGGCATTTATCTCTTTTTCAGCCCAAACCCCTAATCTAAAATTAACTCACTCAATAAACCCTTAAAAAAACCTAACACTGTTTTGCCCAGGTGTGATCAGAGGGGAGGAGCAAGCAGGTGCAGGTGTGCTGCTGCTCCGTGTAGGCTCTTGCTAGAAGGAAACCATTCCCTTCGCCCTCAGTGCTGTAACCTTAGCCCAGGATTGGGGTTTGAATCAAGGATAAAAGGATTCACTGGCTGGAGAGTGGAAAAAGTACAAGGCTGGAACGAATGACAATACATGCCTGATGAATTACAAGGCAGCGAGTGGTATACATAATAGCCTGAAATCAGGAGACTGGGTGCATCGTATCTTGTTTCAACAGTTAAAGCACTCACAGGACGGACAGAGATGCCGGGTGTCCGGTTTGGAAAAAGCAGAAGCTAAGAAGTGGGCGCATCATTCAGGCACCGTATGCTGAAGAGTAGTGCCCTAAAGAAGGAAGGAGAAACAGCTTAAGGTGGAGAGGCTTTCTGACCTGCAGAGTTTCCCTTACGCTGGACAAAGCACGGACTTACCTGTGAGGCGGCCCGCCTGGTTCAGGGTCGGATCGGGTGAATAGAGGTCTGAGTGTCAGCGGCGGTGTCTTTTTCTTTCCCCATCTTTATTCAGCGAGTCTGGGTCTTTGGGACGTGGTGCGGCTTGCAGGAGGAGAGAGAGAGGCCGCATCGATCTACGTCATCATCCGCAGCCGCCTCGACAGTCTCAGCCCAGCAAAGATTCCAGCGTATGGTGTGCCTTCCGTACCCCAGAGGAAACAAAGTGTGAGCGGCTCCATATCCCATGAGAGGAACACACCGGTAACAAGAGGTACGGTAAGCCCATACTTTACAAAAAAGGACTTTTCGATGGGGCTGAGACAGAGGTGTATTTGACTGGAGATAGATCGGCTATCAGGGAATTAAATTGAAAATTCTTTTGAGTGGAAGGCCTTCTTTATCTATATCCCCCTCCATATTTTTTCCTGACACAACCAAAGTTTACAAGGGGGAAAGGAAGAGATAGAGAAAAGTGGAAATAAAGAGAAGGCTGGGGGAAATTTTTTTTTTTTGTAAGAGAAATTGGATGGATTGGACTTTTAGTTTAATGTGACTTAATTTTGGTTATAAGAATCAAAGACTCTGGCTCTCTATTAAATCGTTTGTCTTTGGACAGAAAGAACATGTAACCCTAAGTTAACAATGGGCTGTGATTGATACACTGTCTCTGGCAAAAGTTCAACTAGTGATTTAGGAATCAAGGAGAAAAAAAAAATAACTTTGTATCTATATTTGTTTTTTGTTAAGTAATATCTCAAATTTTTTTTTTTTTTTTTTCTTTTCTTTTTGGGTTACCTGAATTGTATGTTTGGCAAAAGAAAGAAAAGGAGAGAGGAAAGGAAAAGAAAAAAAAAATTCTCTTTCCCAGAAAAAAGAAATACATGATAATGGTTATGATAGGATCTGGGTAAGGCTAATTGTCTAAGATAATTTACTATATTAGACTAGCAAGTGTTTCTGTCTGGCTGACAGCGGCTGGTCTTATTTTCACACTTACATATTGAATTGTAAGTAATCATATATTTGAATTTACTTTAAAAAAAAAAAAGGGGAGGGTCACAGGGGGAGGGTGGGCACTGTGAATATAATATCCCACTGTTTGTAAGTTTTGGTTGATTTATTAATTATTATTTTTTTTCACACATACAACCCTGCATGATTGAGGAGTCAGGGTAATACACACATACATGGATAAATGTTTGGCACAGACAAAGAACAAATCTCCAGCAATGGCAGCCAGAAATAGGGATAAGAAAAACAAAGGAAATAGTGAAACTATGCTTGAGATAAATAATGAGAGTTTTAACCAGATAGATACTCAGACATTGATTAAAAACATATCAGAGATCTTTATCCCTCAATTTGATCAAGTCAAAGCTGAAATCTCAGGGCTTGCAACTGAAGTTAGGCAATTCTCTAGAAGGCTAACTGAAGCGGAACAAAGAATTTCTGATATAGAGGACAGTAATATCATTAATGAGACTAAAATAACCAATATGGAAAAAAATATAAAGGATCTACAGATTAAAGTTGATGATCAAGAAAATAGAGCCAGACGGAATAATCTTAAAATAATAGGCCTTTCTTAAAAAACACAGTATAAAGATCTAAATACATTTATATCTATCATTTTCCCTGAGATATTAGAAATCCCTGCTAATGAAATACCCTTTCTAATTGAGAGAAGTCATAGGATAGGCCCACTGAGAGAAGATAGAAGTATTGATAGACCGAGACCCATAATTGCCAAATTCCTAAACTTCCAAGATAAGTTAAAGATGCTCTACTATTACAGGAAGAAAAAGGAAGTAATAATTGAGGATAGAAATTTTTTTATTTTCAAAGACTTTTCCGCTGAAGTTTCTAATAAGCGTAGAGAGATGGCTCCGATATGCACTCAATTAATAAACAGTGGGTTGAACGCTACTTTAATATATCCTGCCAGGATTCGAATACAAGAGACAAAGGGAATTAAAATGTTAGAAAATATAAATCAGGCTGAACTATATATGAAGGAAATAAAGCAAAATTAATGTGTATTGGCTACAAGTTAGAACTTAACTGTCAGATTTGTTTAAAGTGAAAGTCGTATTACTATGGAAATTTCCACTTATCCATGCACCTAGTAGAATTTTAAGAATTCAGGGTTTTTTTTTTTTTCTCTCTCCCTCTTAGATCCTATTTCCCGGTATCTTTCCCTTATATAAAATATGTCAGGTTTAATTAAATTTACCTCCTGGAATGTAGGTGGAATAACCACACCACTAAAAAGGTAAGCAATCCTTCAACATCTTAAAATAATAGGAACAAATATAGCATTATTACAGGAGACTCATTTAAAGAAATTGGAATTGGAAAAACTGAAAACTAATTGGGTAGGAACGATGTTAGGAACTCCCTGTAAAAGTAGAAAAAGAGGCGTAGCTATTTTAATAAAAAAAAAATTAGATTTTAAACTGAAGACTTGTTTTTTAGATCCAAATGAGAGATATATACTTTTAAAAATAGAATTTAAGGGGAAGACTATCACTATTTGTAATGTATATGGACCAAATGAGCATTCCCCCATATTCTGGGCAGATCTCCAGACACATATATTGATGGAATCAGAGGGCACACTTATATTGGGCGGAGATTTTAATATTGCCTGTCAAGTACCAATTGATAGATTTAAAGATGGCGAAATTATTAAAAAGAGTAAAAGGGATAATCTCAAATCCAAACTTCTCAAAAAACTTATGAATAATATAAATATTAAAGATATATGGAGGGAAAATAACCCAGCGAGTAAAGAGTATACCTGTGTGTCGAAAACACACAAAACCCTCTCTAGGATAGATATGTTTATGATTTCGGAAAAATTGGTTGACATTGAGGCAGATACTACAATAAGAGACATAATTCTGTCAGATCATGCCCCGATAACACTAAATTTGAAGATAAATATGTACAATTCTATAATTAAAAGATTTCGTTTTCCAACATATTTATTGGAGAATGTGAAGTTCAAAACATTTTTAGTTGCAAAATGGCAAGATTATGTACATAATAATTATGAATATTTTAACAGACCTGAACTTTTTTGGGAGGCTTCTAAAACTGTACTAAGGGGAGAAATCATAGCATATCTATGTATGATCAAAACAAAAACAAAAAAAAGAGAGAAGGAAATTTCTAGAAGACTCACGCTATCATATAATAGAGTTATAAGTGAACCTTCCAAAACTAATTGGAAGAAGTATGGAGAGGCCAAAGAAGCAAGAGATATGTGGTTATTAAACAACACCACACAACAAGAAATTAAAACCAGCTCAAAGTATTTTAGGTATGGGAATAAATCTGGAAAAATATTAGCGAAATTAGCTAAGAAATCTAGAGGACATAATTTTATTCCCACTTTAAATAAAGAAGGGGTAATAATGACTAAAACAGAGGAGATCATGAACGCATTAGAAGAATATTATCAAAAGGTATATAGTGCTGAAAATTTAAATCCCGGTAATAAAGAAAAATTTTGGTCTGACCTAAAAATTCCAATGGTAGATAGGGACGAGATGAACAAAATAATAGAACCAATTACAGAGAAGGAAATCGAAGAGGCAATAAAAAATCTCAAAAATAATAAGTCACCCGGGCCAGATTTATTGCCAAATGAATATTATAAAATGTTATCGGAGCACATAATACCTAATCTTAAGTCCCTTTTTAACTCTTAATTCTGTGAGGGGAAAGAAATGTCAACTAATTTTACGACCTCTTGGACCTCCTTAATATTAAAGCCAAATAAAAAAAGTGATCAAATGGATTCATATAGACCTATATCTCTCCTAAACGTAGATTACAAGTTGTTAACCGGTATAATAGCGGAGAGATTCCAAACAGTACTTAAACATGTAATACATAAAGACCAAACAGGTTTTTTGAAAGGTAGAAATTCTGCATCCAATATTAGAAAAGTTTTTCTTGTCTTAGATCACTTTAAAAAGCAAAGTAATATGAAGATACGAGATAGGATCTGTGATGCCGCTATTATCGCATTAGATGCTCATAAAGCATTTGATTCTATAGATTGGAACCATTTATACACTTCTTTAAGGCAGTTTGGCTTTCATGAAAGGATAATTAAGTTGATTGAAAGTTATATAATTTTCCTCACACAGCGTTATTAGTTAATGGTCAAATTTCGGGTGATATCATCCTAAAGAGAGGTACTAGACAGGGATGCCCTTTGTCACCCTTGTTATTTGACATTGTCATAGAACCTTTAGCATGTGTTTTAAGAGAGAAGATAGAGGGAATCAAAATAGAGCAGTATGAATGCAAGATCGCCCTATATGCAGACGATCTGCTTTTGTTTGTAAGTAATCTAGAAAAAAATATTCCTATAATAATGGAAATAATAAACAATTTCAGCACGTTTTCTGGTTATAAAATAAATTCAAGTAAGTCGGAATTAATGATGATCAAAGGACAAATTAATACTAAAATTAAGGAATATTTAAAAAATTCACCTGAAGGTATAAGATATTTAGGAATACATACTTCTCTCTCGGAAGACAGGTGGTATAGCATGAATTTTACTCCTCTGTTTAAAAAAATTAGTGAAGAGCTTAAATTTTGGTCTAAGCTACCTCTCTCTATTGCGGGTAGAATAAATTTATACAAAATGATAACCTTCCCTAAAATACTTTATATTATGCAAAGTATTCCAATGCCAATTTTTAAAAAAGATTTAAAAAAATTACAATCAGACATTCAAAAGTTTATTTGGAATGGAAAGAAATCTAGAATTTCAATGAAAAATTATCTTTACAGAAGGAAAGCGGGGGCTTGGCACTCCCGAACCTAGAATATTATAACTGGGTAGTTTTGAGTAGGATAGTGATAGAGTGGATCACAAAAACTGCATATTATACAATACCCGAAATAGAATTATATTTTTTCCCTCCATTTAAAATGATAAATCTTCTGCATAAAGCAGGACCAGAATTACCAATAGAATTGAAGAGGTTAAAAACGATATATTATCCCATATGGGCATGGCAAAAAATATGTGAAAAGCTTAAGGTCCAATTTAAGATATCTAAATATTTGGAAATTCAGAATAATCCGGCTTTTCCTGAAGCCATAAATTCTGCAATATTTAAAAATTGGGAAAGAAAAGGTCTCAAATATATACATCAAATTTTAAATTTAGAGAGTAAATTTGTGAAATCCTTTGAGATGTTAAAAGAAGAGTTTGGCTTACTTAACAAAAACTTCTATGCATATTTACAAGTGAAACATTATACAGACAAATTGGTTAGAAATAACGGATACGATTGGAATTGGGAGAAAATCCAATCTTGGATAGGAATGATTAAGCATGGAGTCTATTCAATATCACCGTGGTATAAAATGTTATCAATACAAGAAGGTCTTGCTAACTTAGAGTATATAGCTGGAAAGTGGAGTCCCCACTTTCAGATAGATCCAGATTATTTAAAAAAATCAATACAAAGTGTGGCTAAAATAACGTTATCAGAGACATGGAGGGAGGCGCATATAAAGTTACTATATAAAGTCTATTATACTTCCAAAAAAGGTTCAGATTGGGGAAATAAAGAGTTTGATAAATGTCCCAAATGTAAAATGCTAGCAGTGGATCTTATTCACATGTTATGGGAGTGCCCTATTATCAAACAATTTTGGCGAAAGATCGAATTTTGGCTCTCTAATATTCTTGATAGGCAAATTCATTTCAACTTAGAGCAAATTATTTTTTTGATTGAGAAAGAGGTTTGGATTCAAGATATTAATCTACTTAACATAGTGGTGTTAACGGTTAGAAATATCATATTGAAAAATTGAAAAAAAAAAAAAAAACTAGTTTCCCGGAATGGAAGAATTTCCTTATAAAACAGTTGATCTTAGAACAACACGCAACACAAGCTTTCAAAGAAAATGAGGTAAAATTGTTTCTTAAAAAGTGGGGTCCATTGATAAGATCCCTGGGTAAATTACAACAGGAACAGATAATGTATCCATCTAGAAACATGACAGCAGCTATTAGGTAGCCGGAGATATAAATGATGAATTAATGACCATTTACGATGAAAGGATAGCATCTGAGATTATTTGTTTTTCTCCCCCCCTTTTTTTTTTGTTTTGTTTTGTTTTCTTCTTTGTTTTGGTGTTCTTTTTATTTTCATATTGTGTTAGTGGGTGTTATAGAATTCAGAAAATTACCAGCATGGCTAGTTTTAGCATTAGACTAATGGAACACATATGGATGCTTTTTTTGTTTTGTTTTTCCATTATTTAGAGCAATAAGAAGACACTGATTTAGTTGGTTTAATTAAATGTCTGGTTTTTGTTTTGAGATGTCTAGGATTGATATAAGGTTTCAACACTTTGTATAATGGCTCTAAAAATTGATTTTCTTTTGCTATCATTGTATATATTCATGCTGGTATAAAATAAAGATATAAAAAAAAAAAACCTAACACTAACCCCCAAAGATCCACTTACAGTTTTTGAAGACCCGACATCCATCCTCAACGAAACAGCAGAATTCCTCAGTGAAGCCGGCAGAAGTCTTCATCCAAGCGGGCCAAAGTCTTCATCCAGACAGCATCTTCTATCTTCATACATCCGGCGCGGAGCGGCTCCATCTTCAAGACATCCGGCGCGGAGCATCCTCTTCTTCCGACGTGTTCTGAAAAATTAAGTTTCCCTTTAAATGACGTCATCCAAGATGGCGTCCCTTACATTCCGATTGGCTGAAAGAATTCTATCAGCCAATAGGAATTAAGGTGGAAAAAATCCTATTGGCTGGTTGGATCAGCCAATAGGATTAGGGGTTTGTGCTGAAAAAGAGCTAAATGCGTTTTTAAGGGCAAAGCCCATACAAATGCCATTTTTAGGGCAAAGGGGAGCTTAGGTTTTTTTAGATAGGTTTTTATTTGGGGGGTTGGTTGTGTGGGTGGTGGATTTTACTGTTGGGGGGGTTGTGTGTTTTTTTTTTCAGGTAAAAGAGCTGATTTCTTTGGGGCAATGCCACGTAAAAGGCTCTTTTAAGGGCCATTAGTACTTTATTGTAGGTTATCATTATTTTTTTTGGGGGGGGCTTTTTTATTTTCATAGGGCTATTAGATTAGGTGTAATTAGTTTAAAAATTTGATAATTTATTTTTTATTTTGGTTCATTTAGTGTTTTTTATTTTGTGTAACTTAGTGGTTTTTATTTTTTGTAACTTAGTTGTTATTTTTTTTTTAACTTAGTTGTTATTTTTTTATAACTTAGTAATTTTTTTTTTTTTCCAAAATAATTTTTATTGAGGTAAGACAACATACATAAACAGATTCTTGAGAAAACAGCATGGCAACATGCCCATATGACATACAGTAAAGTTTATACAGCTAATAAAACAGACATGTCCTCAAGACTATATATCCTATTCAGGTCTAAACCTGGAAGCACATTATCCAGCCATGAATGTTACCTCTTTTTACAAAAGTACATCTTCTATCGGACATTGAACATGCAATATAACAAACAACCAGTTTTAAGCCTAGATTTCGGTAGTAATTTCTTAGTATACTCAGGCTTATACTTGTCCATAATAAGGAAATTAGTAGTATCAGTAATATACATTTTTTCACAGAACCCCCTGAAAACATGCGAAAATATGTGGTATATACCTCGTGTGAAAATTAGCGACCACTCTAGGGCCACAGGTGTTAAAAATAGGAATGAGGTAAATGTAAGGGGTTATAGCTGCAGGGACCCTCTAGGGCCCAATATATAAAGCTTGCTCGCCCGATACTACTATACTATAGTAACCTCTATAGTAACCTCTATTTTTTTCCCTCCTTAATAACCAAGACCACTTACAGACCCCGCAAATGTATAACTCTAGTCTGAGGGATTGTGAGCCACTCAAGCCCCCTTCTGGCCTGCACTTTAGTTCAAAATATGCAACAGTTATAACAACCTAAGCAGAGAGCCAAAAGCTCCCAGGAAATCAAGAGCCATTAGACAGAGGAGCATATTGACATGTTGAACTTAGTCTCAAATCTAATTTTCTACACAAATCTTAAGACTAACAAAGTGAGCCAGTATTAGTCCCTGAAATATATGTATATATATATATATATAGTGGGTAGTATGAGTTCAAAAGTTAAAAGGAAAGTTAAGGCCTCCACAGAGGACTAAAAATGGTAATTCTTGTCCTAATCTTACTATAATCTATAGGTACCATATGTAGCAATTTTGAGTAGGGATCCTACTATATAACTAGACCCCAGATATCTATTCACTAAATCTCTAGATACTCCAGAGCATTCCAGGGGAAAAATGTGCCCTACCTGCACAGTCTCGGCCGCAGACAGCGCACCCAGGTTGCTAGGGAACTAGAGACATCTATGTGATAAAAAACAAGCTACTCATTTATAAGGAGGCTTCCCCTACTACCCACTAAAATAAACAGAGAGTTACATATGAATTAAGGTTGTGCTCAGGCTAAAGAGATAAATTCAGAGAGCTATAGTATTGCAAGGCCCACATAATCAGCTCAGTTAATGGCACACATATGAGGTAACATCTAGACATAGAAATTATATTAGACATGTGAACGCTAAAATGCACCCCAGCAAGATATCCTTAATATACACGCTGCATCAGCTATAGAACTCCTATCATGACTAAGTATAATAGCACCCTTAATACACAGAATTGATAATGAACTTAGACAGGTAACACAGTGGAGTTCCTCTTGTAAACACATATATGGAGGTAGCACAGTTAGGAATCTCAATGACACTTACAACAGAACAGGGGGTATTAACCAGAATTTGAGTACAATACAAGCAGTCTCTCCTCTATTCGAGTGAATAATATATAAAGTCCAACATTACTACAGAGACATGACTGTTTCCATTCACACTTATAGTAGCTATACATAACCTCCTTATCGGAGCATCGGACTCTTGGTCGTCATAAAATAAATAGGGTCGCAACTCGCAACCCCCTGAACCGACAGTATGTTGGATGTTTAGGCAGGAACTTAACAGACAAGAACCGTCTCACCTACTTTAACAGTCCTCAGCTGCCAACAAGTTGTAAGAATTTATCCTACCCCAGTTCTATTATGAGAAATGTCCCAGCAGTTCATATCTTGTTGCAGGGCGGCTTGCCAAAACAGATGTAGCATATCGAAGTAACGCCCCAGGACATCCATGTAACAGGGGTATTGATAGGAATGCCCAGCCGGGCCTTTTACCTCCTGAGACGTAGTGCCATGATCTCTAAGCGATCCAGCACCAGAAGGGCCAATTCCGCTCTCACACAGGTCAGCAGGGGAACATCCCGAGCCGGGACGCTGAGAGTAATCCTCCACTGATGAGTCTCGCACCTCCTTGTGTTCCCCGGGTCGCCAGTAGGTGTCTGTAGGATCGCCCCAAATAACCTCCGCTGGCTCAAAGTCCCCGTTCTGTAAAGTGTCACACGGGAGGAGGGGGTCAGATAAACTCTGCATCAGGCAGCTACTATCTCCTGCCGCTGGACAAATTTCTGAGCTTACGCTCTGCAGCTCAGGGAACCGCAATGCTCTCCATGACACCTCTCCCCACGTGGCAGCTCTATCTGGAGATGCCGGTGCATTCGTAGATAATATAATTTTGTCTATTCTCGCACATATTTTCATCTCGTAGTCCTCCATCAGAGCCTTGAAAACACAATATAACTCCTCCATGGCAGTAAAACAACAAATGAATGCAGAGGCACAGTGTTTACTCTGCTCACCCAGTTCCCTGGGGGGGGTGCTGAGTACTCTTCCTTACAGGCCGCCAAGAGATCTCCCAGCGATCCAGTCTGGGAGGCCTCTGTCCTTTAAATATAGGTATCTTTCAATCCAGCTGAGAGTCGGCTGCTTAAATAGATTCAATTTTAGGCTGGATGGGTGCACAAATTGTCATTTACAAGGCGGATTGCAAATCATTTGGACAGAGCTCCCAGTTTAGCAGCCATCTTGGGCCATAGCCCGGACACGCCCCAACTTAGTAATTTTTAATAGTAGATTTAAATAATTTGAGTAGGGTTAGGTTTTCAAATATATAATATAGTTAATTTAATTTGTAGTTTAATGTAATTGTAGTATAATAGTTAGGGTAGGTTCATTAATAGTTTAATATAGTTTAATATAATTTAATGTATTTTTAGTATAATAGTTAGGGTATGTTAATTAGTAGTTTAATATAGTTTAATTTAATTCTAAAGGTAAGTTTAAATGTATTATAAGATAGGGATGAGGTAATTATAATGTAAAGTTAGAGGGTTGTTAGGTTTAGGGGTTAATAGGTTGATGTGGGGGGCTGGCGGTTTAGGGGATAATAGGTTTAGTAAGTGGTAGTGATGTGGGAGGCCAGGGGTTTAGGGGTTAATACATTTATTTAGTTGCAGAGGGCTCCGGGAGCAGCAGGATACGGGTTAATAACTTTATTTAGTTGTGTCAGTGTCGGGGAGTGGTGGGATAGGGGTTAATGCTTTTATTTAGGTTGCGGCGATGTCGGGGGTGGCAGATTAGGGGTGTTTAGACTCGGGGTTTATGTTAGGGTGTTAGGTGTAAACGTAACTTTTATTCTAGCATAGAAATCAATGGGATATCTTGCAGCAGCAAACATAAGCTTTCGCTGCTTTCAGACTCCCATTGATTCCTATGGCATCCGCGGCCTCCAGTGTGGCGGATTGAAAACCCGGTACGCTGGGCCGGAATAGTGGCGAGCGTACCTGTTAGAAAATTTGATAACTTGCAAAAGTTGTCAGATAGTGCCAAATTTGTATTCGGATCATTTGTAATGACGTAAACATCGTTCTGTGTCGGACTGAGACCGGCGGATCGTATTTTACGTCACAAATTTCAACTTTTGCCAGTCTGTAGGCTATGATAAATAGGGCGAATCAGGCTCGCCATAATAACGCTGTGGAATTCCAGCGTATTTGTGGTTGACAAATAGTCCTCCTGGTGTTATAGTTGGCAGTTTATTAGTAACACTTCACACTATGCCAATATTATATGACACACTTATAACACACTTGAAATCACAATGCTTAAAAAATAAATAAAAAAGAGAGCTAAAAACCACTTCTGTTAGAGCTGGCACCAAACGATCTGTGCTGTAAACAGAAAATTAACTGAAAACAGCTAAAAGTCTTGTTGCCCTTCAAACAGAGTGTGTATGAGTTGGGGGGCAGAGCCTCATACATTTCACGACTCTATTGGTCGCTTCTTCAGAGGTGAGGCCGCCCCCCTACATCTCTAGATTTATGCATACAGGTCCTAAACTAGTGGATGCCCAACCACCATTTTGATTACTGGCAAGCTACACTATACT